>NC_136246.1:33880000-34382500 GCF_053564925.1 Oryzias latipes
ACAAACCTTTATAAAAAAGATTTTTCATGCAGATGCAACAATAAAACTATAGATGTAACCATCATAATACCAGACATCCTTCCAGAGGAAATGTTTTGGTTTCTCCAGAATTTTCTTGGGTTTGCATGTTTTCTGATCCCTGAAGGTGTCTGTGCATTGAAGGCCGGCCGCGCCGCGACCATCACAGTTCCAGTTTTCCAAACGCTTCCTTCTCTCCAGTCAAGTCTTTTGGTTTTCGTCCAACAGTGGATTCAAAGAGGAGCCCAGGTTTCATCTCAGGGCTGCTGATTGAACTGCATTATCACACTTTACAACACAGGAGACGTGGAAGCTCCTCTATGCAGGACGGAGCTGCAGACGTCTGACAACCAGCCTGACGACTTCTTCTACTTCCTCTTCCAGGGTCAGAGGTCATCTGATTTCTACAGAACTTCCAGGGTTCACTGATGGAGAGCAAACGTTTGGTCCATCCCCCTTTGAAGCAGTTTCCTCCTCTTTATTGACTCTTCCTTCTTAACTGGAGTTGGACTTATTATTGGACTCACCTCCAGCAATAATTACAGCTCCTTCCTTTAATTTCTGTAATTATTCCCCACCTGCAGCTTTTATGTCAGCTGGATGAGGCGGAGAGCATCTCTGCAAAGACTTTTGCTGC
The DNA here is from genome assembly GCF_053564925.1 of Oryzias latipes. Taxonomy (NCBI): domain Eukaryota; kingdom Metazoa; phylum Chordata; class Actinopteri; order Beloniformes; family Adrianichthyidae; genus Oryzias; species Oryzias latipes. Next base: position 33,880,656 of record NC_136246.1, read on the forward strand.
TCCGACTCTCGAAAAGACGTCTGATCTGACAAAAGAGCAGCTGCCGCTAATGGCATTAATGATCGGCTCCTGTTAGACAAAAGTAAAGACGGCCCTTTCCCCGGGCTTCTCCTTTCACCTGTAGAAGACAGAAACTCTTTGTTCATCTCTCCCGCCGCCGCTCCGGTACCTGCTCCTGGACAGCCAAAGGTTCCAGTCTGTCCGACCTTCTGCTCATCAGCTTTAATCTGCCGGAATCGATGCTAATGTGCTCTATGAAATGTTCACGGGCTGCCTCCTGATTAAATATTGACAGAGGAGACTTGTGCTTTGATGGCTTTCTGAACGTATTGATCTCACCTGACTCACCTGTTCACACTTTCTTCATCAGAACGGCGGCGCCGCTCAGCTTTGGAAAACCACGTCAATGTAAACCGTAAAGACTGTGGATATGTCTGGATCCCCACACTACTTTACTTTGATTACTTTACTTTAGTTACTGGATCAAAATTCTAATTAAATTACTTTACTTATTACCTCTTTCAAAAAGTAATGCACTACATCTACTTTACTTTTTCTCTCTCATATACAGATTCTCAAGGAAAAAAAGACATTACCTGGTTTTATCAGAATTCAGAGTGAAGAATGACAAAATAAATTACATTACATCTGGTCCATGGCTCTGCTCAAAATGAGATGTGGAAAACAAAAACAGTCACGCCTTTATTCATTCTTTCATCGTCTAAACCTGGTTGTCCCTTTCAGGGTCACGTGGCTGCTGGAGCCTGTCCTGTGCAGACAATCTAACACACACGCACACTCACATGCACACCTGTGGACTATGTAGACTATTAATATGACTGTGATTGAGGAGAAGAAGAAAGACGGGCCGATTAGCTATTGGTGCAAAGTGCAGGCCTGATTGATGATGGCGTGTTGAGTAACAATCCTGTAGGTGAGGTTGATCTTTTTTACTGAAATTATGCCAAAGCTTCCCTTACAAGGAGTTTTCCAAAATGTCTGCCTATGGGACACAGACACAGTCTTCTGGAGATTCAAGGGCGTTCCTCCAAAATCCCGGACCTTCTCTGGAAACAGTCGATGCAGGTTCCTCTGATCTGGAACGTCCTCGTTCCACCAAAAGCTCCTTCCAGCTGTGATTTGGACCGAAACATCCAGACTGCAGCTTCACTAACAGACCCCATTTCTGCAGCATACATGGTTGAAATGGAACTATTGCTTCTAAAGTATTTTATAAAGTTGAGCTTCAACTTTTTAGTGGCCTCCTGACTGAGAGGATTAAGTTCTCCTGCAGAACAATGTCTCTTTGTTTCCTAACAGGACAACCTTTTCCTCCTCATCTTCATCAAAAATACTGTCCTGCATCTTTGTTTTCTTACCATTAAAAAGTCCTTGCTGCTCGTTTAGGAATAGGAAGCTTTTATTTACGTAGCGTGACTACTAAATGCTCCTTTTTTCTGTTTTTCCATCTACCAAAGGCTTGTTCAGTTCTTGCTTTCCTGGTAAAATGCTTTTGTGATCTTCTGTTTCCTAACTATGAACCTTTTTTTATTCTTCCTAACAAGATAGAGTCCATCCTTCTTAACTAGTAGGCCTCCTTTTCCCTTGTGCCCTTGGAGACTTCTTATTTCCTCAGCAGGAAGCCTCTTCCTTGTTAGTTCTTAACAAGGCAGGAAGCTGCCAAAACCAGAAAGACAGAAAAACTGATAGAAGTTTGTTCAAATTGAATAAAAGACTGAATTCCAATAAGCAGCTCACAGTGGTGGCGGCTCACAGGGGCAGGTTCTCAGCAGTATTGACGGAGCATTTGTGTGATTTTCTGGATGAGCAGAGCAAATGGAGATGGCCGGCTTCCTGCTGTGAGCTGCTCTTCGGCTCCTCTTCCTCTCTACATCACGCTGAGCTTCAGCGGACGAGGGAGTTCACTCAGAAAGGGGGGGGGGTCATTTCATGTTTGTTCACGTCTTCAGCCTGAAATGAAACCACCAGGTTTGATCAGTTCAGAACAAGCGGATGAGAATTTCTGTGATGCAGAAATGTGGGGTCAAACCAAAAACACCGCCCCCTCCCTGACTGACTCTGCTTGGGCCTATCTTGGCTGCCATGCAACATTATGGGCACGGGGGGCAGAAGGTCCATGAGAAATGGACCGAGTTCCGAACAGGAAGTTCTCCTGGCTCCAAAACGCCAAAATCCCACAGACCTCTATAGAGAAATAAACAGCTGTTACTCTGTCAGAAGAACCGTTCTGGATCTGATACCTTTTCTTTAAAACGTGTTCTTGATAATCCTATTTTTTTTCATGATATTTTTTCTGTAGTTCAAGTTACTCAAGGTATAAACTGGCCAATCAGATGCCTCAGTGAAAGGAGGCGGTCTCACACCAAACGTTCAAAACGTTTGATTGACAGACTCTCCTGACCCTCAAGTGGAAGGGGTGTGGCCTTCCAACGAGCTTAACAACTTAATTCATGCGTACAGCGGAATGGCGTATATAACTGAATTGACTTCTCTTAGATGGAGCCGGAAAAGAGGCTTTTTCTGTGACATCACGCTCTCTCAGTCCAGTTCTCCGATACAGTCTGGACTGGAGAACCGGGGAGGAGGTTCTCCTCTTTAAAAAGAGTTCCAGTTACAAACCAGATCAAGTCTGCCCCAGAGGTCCACAGAGGAGAATCAGGTCTGTAGCAGAAGCTCAGGTTTGGGAGGAGAACTGGGGTTTTCCTCCAGCTGGGGGGGGTCACTGGGCCAAATATTTACCCTCAGTGGGAGATTGGAAGGGTCAGTTTGCAGAGCCGGTCCATGTAGACTTGAAGAAAGCATACCACCAGTCTTAGGGGAAGGACCACACCTACTGGGACTCTGGTGGGGGGGCCTGTGCAAACAGAGCAGGAGCTCAGGTCGCTCTGCAGTCCGACTTGTTTCTCGGTCACACGTTCTGTTTTCTCCAGACAGATTTTTTTAGCACAGACAAACGGATAAAGGTTTACTTTTGGGGATTCAGATTCCACCTTAATGAGGTTCTTCTGGCTCCATCATGAACCTCCAGCCCTCTTTGAAGGTTTAGGGCTGAGTGTGAAACAGCTGGGATGAGAATCGGCTTCTCCTTTCAGAAAAATGCAGTCCAGGTGTGGAGTTTCTGTCAGAGACCATGACCTCTCTGATCTTCAGCCACAGCTTTCAGAGAACTGTCAGATCCTGGAGGACGGTTTCTAAAAATACTTTGAGTTTTAGCCCACAGATGGACATCAAACTTTCCTATAGTGGATGGAATGACGGGATCAACTAAATGCCTTTTCATGGGGAGGAACCAGAAGTCCAGGACCTGTCTGATCCAGGATCAGGATGCTGGTTGGGTCCAAAAACTGTCAAAAACCAAATGAACGTCTTTACAGTCTGAACACCCAAATTTTCATTATTTGTGCCGAGTTTGAATCAGCTGAACCAATCAGAGTGCTGAAGTGAAGATCTGTATGTTTGGTGAAGCTGACACTTCCACCCACACCATGACTTCACATTCATCCTCTGCTGTTCTGTCTGCAAATTCCCACTTTGTCCATTTCCAATGAGGGTCAGCTGTGAGGGAGGAAGATGAGAAGAGGAGCGGCAGCATCTGCCGTCCTGACCGCATCTTCCTCCTCTCCTCCTGCAGAGTGAGGTGAGGGGCCGTGTGGGAGGACCAGCAGAGGAAGAAGCAGTAATTATTTATTATTCAGAGGTAGGGGAGAGGAAGAGGCCCCTCGGCCCTCCTCCTCCTCAGCCACGGCCTGCAGGTCAGCACGGTAATGAAGCCTGGACTGAGGGCCTCATGCCTGAAAGCCTTCATCAGATGATCGCAGGTCCTCAGGTCAAACCGTGTAAATGTGAGCTCAATGAAGCCATTACCCGCACTAATGCACATGCGGTCTGTCCGCTGACCCGCAGAACAACAGCTGATCTCATTAGAACAACAAACAACAGACTCTGCGGCCGCTCCAGGCGCCTCCAGGATAAAGGTTCCCCTCACGGCTGACCCTCTGCCCGAGTCCCACCGCCTCCTGCTTCAGCTCCTCACAGGAAACAACGTCTGAATAATCCTGGGCTGGAAATCTAGAGGCTGCTTCGTCGAGGCCTGATCCAAAATGTAGATTCTAAAATGTTCTTCAAATTTGATCAAAAACTCTCCCTACTGTACAAATATTGTATTAGTATTTTTTTTGCAACCATAATACATCAATAAGTTAAAACTGTTTATGATTTTATTTGATTGACAGGTGGGAAGACTCAACTGGTCCTCAAACCAATCAGAGTTTTGAAAACACAGAAAGTTTGGGTGTTTTCAGTCAGAGTCCACTGTGGGATGTCATGGATTGTCTGCTTGATGTGTTTATCTATGATTTAGCCACAGCAAAGCGTGGCATGTTGAAGTTTAAATTGAAGTTTTTGATTTTAAATTTTGACATTTCTCCAAAGTCTTAATTCAAATTCTTTCCCCGTAGAGAAAGACAAGTAATGTACAGACATTTTCTTCTTCTGAAACTTTCATTAAACCTGTAAAATATTTGTTTTCCTACCATTAAATAAAGATTCGTTTTACTTTGATGACTATTATCTTTTTTGTTGTAGAAAAAAAACATAGCCACAGGGTCAGAGGGACCGCCACTGGTGGCTCACAGACTGGACCCGCCTGCTCTGATATCAGTACCGTTCTGAATGAAGACATTCCAAAAGTCATTCTTCCATGAAGGACAGCCCTGATGGCCCTGATGTAATGTGTAGCCCTGATATAATAATACAAGTAATGACTGGAGTCACAAATATTTGAATGAATTTCTGAGATGAGAAGGACACAACTGATGTGTAGTGGTTGGGAAGGTTAAAACAGGCACCTCCAGACCAGGAGGTGGCAGTAACACACCATGACTTTGAGTGCCAGCTGTCAATAAACCACAGAAGAAGAAATAGAAGACTTCTGTATACAGAAGCTGCACGAGCGGTTGATGCCTTACTTTGGCGGGCAGTGAGGACTGTGAGAGCGCTGCTCAAATTGACTCGAGGCTGCCAGGCCGTGACTCGAGGCTGCCAGGCCGTGACTCGAGGCTGCCAGGCCGTGACTCGAGGCTGCTAGGCCTTGGCTTGAAGCCCATCTCAACGTATGAAATTGAGACCCAACAACCTGGAACTGGGTGGTAGGGGTGTCCACATACACGCCTCCATATACTGGTTTTGTTGGATTCTGGAACAATTGTCTGAGCCTGGCTCACGTGGAACTCATGGAATTGCATGTCTGAACATTCAGATGGACACTGGGATCATTCCTTTGAGGAACTGGTCACTGACATATTGTAGTATTGTTGTAAACATTTCTGTGCCATAATTGACTCTTCATCTACCTCTACACACGATACTTATCATGCTGCACTTTATTGCACTCCACTTCATTCTATTTTCGTTTTATACCTGTATTTAATTGTTTCTTCCATATATTTTGCTTCATTAGATTAACAGTATTTGTTACCACTCCAAAGCTGCTAATATTTCATTGTATTACTATGTACAATGACAATAAAGGATTCTGATTATAGCAGTAGATTTTTCTCTAGCATGTTTGGGGGAAGTCTGGTCATGATGGCAGCAGTCCCTCAGGGACGGGAACCTGCAGCTTGTCCTTCTTCCACCTGCATGGCTTCTCCCATTAAACCACAGCTCAGATACTGGCAGAGTCTTGGGACACTCTGGTATCAACAGAAGGACAGAAACGGTACTAACATCGTGGCATCTTGGTCTTTGCTGGTGGTCTGCGATGGGTTTTCTGAGAGGAAAGAAGACAGAAAATATTTTCCTGACAGATTAAGTCCATCTTATAAACTGACTTAAGGCACCAACAGGATGTTGATAACAGAGCAAAAAAAAGGGGGGGGGGGGGGGGCGAACATCTGTTCAAACTGAAGGATTATTGGCCCCCCTTGGCTTGAACACCGTAATCATGTGTTTGGATTATTACAATTTTATCACTGTAACATATTCAATCCTGTTGTTAACCTACATAAGTTACTTTAGCGTGTTATCTCAAGTTATTTTTATAAATCTGAATTTGGGCTTTTTTTCATGATTACATAAGAAAACATGGACATTTCTCTGTCTTTGCCTGGTTTATACTTCTAGAAAAGCCTCATGTGAGCATGTGCAGATCAGTTGTTTCTGCAGCTCTGCAGGAGCTCATTAAAAATTCAACTCTGAGTTGTGGGCGGGACCGTTGGTGCGGAACAACCCCGCTCCCTCTTCCCCTCCCCGAGAGCTTGGAGCAGGGAGTTTATGGTTCAGGCTGCATATTTCCAACGTTACATCTGTTTCAAAAAAATTTTCTGCTCCTTTTTATTTATTTATTTTTATAATGAACGCAATTTTAATCTTACATATGTCCTCCATCATCGGAAAAATGCTGCGAGAACAAAAAAAACCAACAGTTTTTATCAGAGTCGGTCTTTAAATTTGACCTTAAAATACGGAGTTTACATGAATTTTTCTATTCAAATCAAATACATTTCTTTTTAATCTGTTTTTTTATATGAAAATGTTTGCCTCTTAGCCTCTGAAAACTAAATACTTTTTCAGATGATGAATTCAAAACTGCACACAAACAACATTTTGCATTAAAGCAGCATTATGTGCGGCTTCTGGAAAACAAAATCTGTCATTGTTCTGCGCTTCAAGGACCTCAGTCAGCTTGATTTGTGTCCTTGCTTACTTTTCCGCTGCGAAAACTTTTGTTAATTAGATGTAAGAAATGAAAGCGGAACAGGTAGGAGGACGTGCAGCTCTCTGTAAAAGCGACCTTGATAGAAATGCTCAAACTTTTAGTTCAGTTTGTTGAGAAATGATGTAAACAAATCAAAAGTCATTATGTGGGCTGTTCAGGAAATGTTGAAAGGACATGCAGCAAACGGAGATGAGACACAAACCAGCAACATGAAGAGGCATCAAAGACATTTTTTTCATAATTATTCATACGCATTTATTGTTTTCCTTTTTTTTAAAATAGTAGTTTATGCAAGAAAAAAAAAAGATGTAGCATTTTTGATGTAATGTGCCTTTGAAATACCTGCCTGTCCACTAATGAAAAGGTGAGGGGAGGAAAAGCTGACCTCTGTGTGCTGATCAAAGATCCGTTCCTCCTAATTAAAGACTCTGATCAGGGCGATGTTGGGCCAAGCTTGTGATTGGGCGTAACGGAAAATCTTCCTTCTGCTCTGAAAGAGACTAAATGAAGTCCTGAAATGACCTTCGACTGACTGTTTGGTATTTTTCAACGTCTTCGCTCTAAAGGTTTATGATGTTGCAAAACATGGAGGCTGCTGTTAGGACAGAAGATTTCTACAAATCAGATAGAAGTTTCCAGAATACCCTTTAATATTTGCACGGCTGCCTCTAATCTGGACTGGTGGGAAGTTGGTGACGCTGCTTTTGACGGCTTTAGATATTCCGCATGTTTGTGCTGATTTATAAACATTAGATATAGAGATTAATGCCAACACGGATCCACCAAAGCATCAGGAATTCTGTTCACGTTCCCATGAAATCAGATTATTGAGAATAATCAGACATTAATAAACTACAATGTGGAAAAGCATTCATTTTCTACATGATGGTTTATTATTGAACTATTTATGTAAAGACGTCATTTTTAACTTCCTGTATCTACCATAAGCTCCACCCATCTGTGCTTCACTAACATGGCGGCAGGCGGTTGTAGCTTCTTCTTCGTCTCGTATTTATTCCTTATGCAAAACTAGGAAATGAATAGGAAAAAGGTGGATTAAAACAGGAAAAAATGGGATTTCTGGGATAAATCTTTGTTAATATGTTGTCTCATCATTAGATCACTGCTGTCATTGCAGAAAAAACATGGCCTGGTATTTTCTGCAGCACTTGAGAGAGGAGTAGCCCCCCCCCCCCCCCCCCCCCCCCATGCTCCCACTCCCCCTTAGCACAGCACTGTGCTTCTCATCATTTTTCATTAGGAAAAAAAAGTAGAGCAAATAAGTTCCACGAACTTTACCAAAATCCTGTTCTCCACTTTTCTGCCTGGAGTGTCGGTATTGACCTTAACCCCGACGACGGCAAACAAAAACACGTTCTTCAAGCTGTAACTCTTAGACACAATTAACGTCAAACCAACGGATTGTAACGAGGAGAAAGAACTCTGTGCTGTTGATTCACATCAGCAAACAATGCAAGTCCTACCTTCATATTAGTAAAGTTATGCGTCAGAATCGTCTGGTGCAGGTTGATTGTGTAAAAACGTCAGTCTGCATGTAAAGCTGCTTTTGTCCGCTTCAGAATCAGCTAACAGTTAAAGAGTTACGGTAGTGGAAAGAATATCAACACATGGAGCTAAAACTCTGCTGCCAAAGGCTTCAACTACACACACAACAGCTCTTTACATGTTTGAAAATAAAGTTTTTCCCCAATTTCATTTAATGCAAGAAAATGAAAGTGCTGCTGTGAGTCGGGCAGAAAAATGAATGACTTTCTGCTCTGCAGTGTTTTCATTTGAAATGTCCTTTTGGGAGCATTGGGACATGCAGAAACAAGGACAACCTTTTGAGCTGAATTAATAAGAATCTTTTGACAGGAACCAGCAGAAAGCGCTCCTCGCACTGGGATCTGATCCACGTGTGGACGCTCTCGCCGTCCGCACAGACGGGAACTCGCCATGGAATCAAAGCCGCATCAATCTCGCCTTTGAAGTTGAGATGGAGAGATGAAAGGAGTTCTGACCTCTCCTCCCTCCATCACCTCCTTCCTGATCCTTCCTCTCCACTTCGCTCACATTCACTCTCCTCTTCCTCCATCACACCTACAATTTTCCCCTCCGGCAGGACATCATCATCATCATCATCATCATTTTCCTCCCGTAATAAAGCTCTGCCGCTCCACCCTTCCTCCGTCAGAGGAGGAAAATGAACACCGGAGCGGGTCATCATTCCGCCAGTTAAACACACTCTCTGCTCAGTGTGTGTGTGTGTGTGTGTGTGTGTGTGTGTGGGGGGGCAGCTGGGACATGCCTCCCCCTCCCCCCATCCTAGCATGAAGGCTTAGAGCAGCAGGAAGAGTGTCCACACGTGGATTCTGAGCTTGAAATGATTTGGATTCTGTTGGCGGCGTGAGGTTTTTCCAGACATATTCTAATCCTCTGATGCTTCTGTCTCCTCTCTCTGTGCTGGAGGGTGGAGTGGACGGCGCCCCCTCAGTTCCTGCTGCATTAGCAGGTCTGGCCGTGTTCCATCAGGTTATCCAGGTCAAAATGAACTCCTCAAATTGGTCGGATTGTATTTAAGTATCTCTTTATGTAACTTGTACTTTCCGGTTTTCACTGAAGTTGGTTTTATTTTCCACCACAGCCAGCAGCCTAAGACACCTGAAGCAGGAAAACGAGGAAATGGAAATGGACAGGAGAGATGTTCAGTCTGGATTCTAGACTCTGAATCGTAAACGTGTTCTTTATTTTTCTGATACACTGTTTTAGCTCAATTTCCCAATTGATGGCTGATGAGGAATATCTGCAGTGTGGGGATGCTGCAATTAAGTAAAAAAATAAATCCAAAAGGTGATTTATAGAGTATCTTCCTTGCTAAAACACACTTCAAAGTGGTTTATATATATATAGAGAAAAAAGCAAATAGAAACATAATCCAGGACATGAAACAAACAAATAAAATACTTCATCCATGAAACTCAAAATCCAACACAAAATTAGCTGCTTGAAAATGTTTAAAACAAATGAAGCTTTTTCTCAAAAACCTTCACAGCAGATGAGGAAACCAGCAGCAAATCTCAGTGGATCCAAACGTCCTTCAAACACCAATGAAGACTCTGGATGAAGATGTGCTGCTCAAACACAAAGGAAGACCCAGAAAGCGGCGTTGAGTTCTGTTAAGCAGACGATGCTGGTTGAGATGGCCGTTCATCTTGGTCCTTGTTTCCATATAGTGTAAAAGTTGAGTCGTGTCATCCTGACTTCAAATATAAAGTTTCACCGCCCAGTAAGAGTCATGGAAACTTTATGATCAGAGCTGACCATTGTCCTATAGACACACCTGCTTTTAACCTGCTTGAAAACATTTTGAAGGATGTATCAGCTCTACATACATTGCCTTTCCAGCAATATTTTCCCGCTTGTGAAATTACTGAAGATCACAGAGGTTTTTTTTCTGTTCATCAGAGCTCTCATAGCCCAAAAATGGGCGGAGCTCTGAAAGATGATCGGAGGATCTTCTTCATGGTCTACCTCCTACAGGCCTAAAGTCATGAGACTCAGTCGGGAAGTTCCCACGTGTCCCACAGGGTTCTGGGGATTCAAATATCACTGAGTTTCTCTCAGAGCCTCAATCTGAACAGAACCGTTTGTCGAAAGTTTCTCTAACTGGTTCCAACTCCTTTGTAACTTTGATGAAAAGACGATGTTTTCCTGAGAGGAAATATATTTCCTCCAGTCACTTCCATGGAAATGAGACCCATCAAACTTTGAATGCTGTTGGATTTATGGCCAAGGAAGTGATGTTTCTAGTTCAGAAGAAAAAACCATTGAAGCTAAAACCGATCGTTCTGGTTTGAATTAACTTCAAGTCTACGGTTTGGCTTAAACCCATTGTCGCCTGAGTTTTAGCTCCAGTGTTTACATTCTTTTGACCACCAAAAGTTTTCAAACTTGTTTAGAATTAATATCATAGCAATGGATTTTGAAGCGGAGAAAAGCCGCTTTACAGCGCTTTCCGCCTTCTTCCCTTTAGTATTGTGTTGAAAAGCTGCTTTATTCCACATCAGAACGAGCCGCTTCACGTTAAACGCCAAAACGATTGCAGAGTTAGGGGTTACCACGGCTCCGCTTTTAAAGGGCTAAAGAAATGCAGCCATCTTGTCTGTATTTGATGTCGCCGCGGGTTAGGAACTCATTTGGACCTCTAAAGACACTGAACCTTCTAAAGCAAACGATTTTGTGACAAACCGGGGGTTGGTCCATAGAACCTGCCGGAATGTTCTGTGTTTGCTCCTCCCACCAGAACCTTCTCACTCCAACGGAGTGTGTCTAAATGTGTAACCAATGGGGAGATTTGGATTGTATTGTGTGTCAATGGTTGATGAAGCTGCATCCACTTGTGCTCAGATTTCCTGATCTGCTGCTCATTAGTGATGAACAGGGTTTTTCCTTCTTTGGTTTAGTCTTCCTCTCTGACCTCGCTCTCAGCTTGGAGGCCATGTGAATGACTGTTTTAGCCCTGTTAGCAGGGAAGTTAGCTTTCCATCATGTGGGCGGGACCTGTGTGGGTTGCAGGGCAGCGCCTGATTGGCTGCTGGCAGCTCTGTTTTCTGAGTGGCAGCTATCTAATGAGAGCCCGTGGGAACCAGACGGCAGACCTGTGCTTCAACACGGCTGCAGGCAGGTGGGCCTTCATCTCCCATCATGCTCCTGTAACACCTCAGCCAGCTGCGGCTCATGCCGTGTTGGAGGCGTCGCATCCAAGGGGGGGGTTAAAGGTCAGCGGATTGTTCATGGAACGCATGCTGCAGTATTAGCAGCTAAAGCAGGGTTCATCTGTGTTTAAAGAGGGAGAGCTTTTTCCCTGGAACAGGAAGACAGACAGGAAATCCTCATTTCTGTCTTGAGATTTCTTTGCCGTCGTGTTCTGAAAGTCTGAATCTGACTTTGTTTCATGTTACATGAATTTGCTGCGTTTCTCAGCCAAGTGACCTCATTTTGGTCAAAATACCTTTGTGACAAAACAAGCAGGCCACCAGCAGATGGCGTGGCTCAGTGGGGGGGTGGGGGGGGGGGGGGGTGGGGGGGGTCGGTTGTCTCAGCGTCACCTAAAGGCTCTCATTGGTCGGCTGCTTTGCTATTGTCTGGACGCTCAAGAACCGCTTTCTTCTTGTTTTACATTTTTACACCAAATTGTGTTTTTAAACAAAAGTTGCTTCTATTTGATTAAAGTGTGTTTATACCAAAGATGCAATGATTTGTTTTCTCCACAGTTCAGTCCAAACCTCCATTTTTGGGTCACTGTTTTGTTTTGGTTGGATATACATCCAACATACATAACAAAACAAGCTTTCAGTCGGGTTACACTAAGCCTGGCATAATCAAGTAAAACAATGATAAGTACTAGCTCGGCACAATAAATCGCTAATTTATCGATATCGCGATATCAAGCTGTCCAGTATGTATATCGCAAAAGTCGGTGAAAACTGTGATAAATGATTGCCTTAAATGTTCTAAAACAATCTTATGGCAGCCTAAGGTATTAAATGAATCAAAATAATCCTTTTATTCATTTAACCAATCGGATGGACTGATTGATTTGTTGATTTATTTCAAGCATTGTAGTCAAAGCAATAAAGAATTTACACATATTTATCAAACTCATTACAGAAATGATGAAATGCATAGATTAAAAAGACAGAAAATAAAACAAAACAAAAAGGTCACTTAAATCACGTTTGCTTAATCAAATACAGTGATCACTAACTAAAGTCAAGTCAAGCTTAATTTATTGCTTGAAAAGGAGTGGGAAGAAGTGAGTTTACATAATCCCACCCCTACTGAGTTCATTCATTTGATAGTTTTACAGTTTTTTAATCCGTTTCTGATCAGATAGATTCTCTTCAAGTAACATAATCCAGTTCTCAGTAATGATTGATTATCTTCAGCAAACGTTCATTCATGATTTCAGTAAACAGTAACGGTAACAATTATGTAAAAATGATTGATTATCTAAGGAACACATGATCACATTGAACCAGTAATTATTGCTACACATTGCATATCAAGTAAACAAAATCAATAGCTTATTGATTGTAATTTAAACATTTCAGTTATCATTAATGCACATTACAATGTAATACTCATTGATTGTAATCAAAAGAGCTTTGATTATTTCACCACAACCAAGTTCACACATGGATTTGGAATTATTCAAACACCTGTTGATCCTTAACTCATCTTATCTTCATATCCTGAAATCAGAGTTTCTTTATATATTTTCTATAATATTTGAATATTTGAACATTGTTTGAGCTCATTACTTAACCCATTCCACCAACACACAGACACTTTTCTTTGTGGTTCTAATCAGTTTGTAGCCTCTTTCATTTTCTAAGAACTGTTTTTGAGAGGATGTAGTGAGCTCTTATATTTGTTCCCCCAAATTTCTATACAGTAGGTGAAATATGGTAATATTAAAGAACAGTACAATAAATATCTACTGTTGAATTCTAATATATGTTTAGATTTAATTATGATTGAAATACTTTTTGAGACTTTAGTTTGTGTGTGTCTGATGTGTGGCTTCCAAGTTTGTCATTGATAAAACCCCCTAAGAATTTGATTTCCGTAACACTTTCAATTAAAACATTATTTATTTCAATTGAGAGCTCTTTATTTGCGTTGTAGTTTCCAAAAAACATCACGTTGGTTTTATCTAGGTTCAAAGATAATCTGTTGTAATCCATCCATGATTTTATTTTGTTTAACTCTGTGTTTACCACCTTGATAAGTTCCCCATGATTGTCTGTAGAATAGAATATATTTGTGTCATCAGCAAATAATGAGTTTCATGAGCTTTGAAACATGTCATTTATGTAAATATTGAAACCAAAACCAACCTCTACCAGAATGATGGCCAGAGAAAAGTATGGAGAAGGCGTGGAGAAGCTCCTGATCCAAAGCACACTCCATCATCAGTAAAACACGGTGGAGGCAGTGTGATGGTCTGGGCGTGCATGGTTGCTAGTGGCACTGGGACACTAGTGTTTATTGATGACGTGACACAGGACAGGAGCAGCCCAATGAATTCTGAGGTGTTCAGAGACAGACTGTCTGCGCAGATCCAGGTGAATGCAGCCCTGTCTGCGCAGATCCAGGTGAATGCAGCCCCGTCTGCGCAGATCCAGGTGAATGCAGCCCCGTCTGCGCAGATCCAGGTGAATGCAGCCCCGTCTGCGCAGATCCAGGTGAATGCAGCCCCGTCTGCGCAGATCCAGGTGAATGCAGCCTTGTCTGCGCAGATCCAGGTGAATGCAGCCAATCTGATTGGGCGGCGTTTCATAATGCAGATGGACAACGACCCAAAACATACAGGCAAAGCAACTCAGGAGTTTATTAAAGCAAAGAAGTGGAATCTTCTTGAATGGCCAAGTCAGTCACCTGATCTGAACCCATTGAGCAGCATTTCACTTGTTGGAGACTAAACTTCAGACAGAAAGGCCCACAAACAAACAGCAACTGTTTGCCGCTGCAGTAAAGGCCTGGCAGAGCATTCAGAAGGAGAAAACCAGCATCTGCTGATGTCCATGAGTTCAAGACTTCAGGCTGTCATCGCCAACAAAGGCTTTTCAACCAAATATTAGGAATGACCATTTGGTTTTCAGTTATTTCAATTGTCCAATTACTTAGGAGCCCATGAAATGAAGGGATTGTATTTAAAAAATGTTTTAGTTTTTCACATTTTTATGCTATCTTTTTGTTCAACCCATGGAATAAAAGCTGAAAGTCTGCACTTCAATGGCATCTGAGTTGTTTTATTTCAAATTCACTGTGGTAATGCACAGAAACTAAATTAGAAAGAATGTGTCTCTGTCCAAATATTTATGGTCCTGACTGTATATCCTCACAATTTTTTGAGTTTTTACTCTTGAATTTATTTAGAATTGATTTCAGCTCATTTCCTGAGCTGTCTTGTCTTTGCTGGTTTTGCATTTTTGGAATTGTCCTCTGGACCCACGTTAACAAAAAGTTAAAGTCCCACCATCTGTCACACACCTAGCTGTGCGATAATTGTTCTCCGCATTTGACCCCTCCCCTGGGGGAGCGGTGAGCTGCAGACACAGCTGCAATTGGGAACCATTTGGTGGATTTAACCCCCAATCCTACCCCTTGATTTTTGTTGTTTTTATTTTCATTCAGTAGATTATTAAAGTACACCTTTTTACTGTGCCGCATTATTTCAGTTAGTTTATTTTACATGACTAATATCTTTGTTCAGTTTCTCTTGTCCTCTGTTTTAAGAATTTTATATAGAGGTTATTTTTCTTTTTACAAGCATTTTTAGACCGTTGGTTAACCAAGGGCATTTGGCTAATTTGTTCTTGAATTTATAAATTGGACAGTTCTTATTGTAAAGTGAGCTAAATATTTCTAAAAAACATTTATAAGCGATGTCGACATCTTTCTCTCTGTACACAGAGTTCCAGTTTTGTCTGGATAAGTCATTATTCAGAGCATTCATGTTTTTTTCATTTCTTAACCTTTTGTAGACTGGTTCTTTTATCATTTTCTTTGTCTTCACCTTGATGTCAAATAGTGCAAAAACTGGTAAATGATCAGTTATGTGACATATCATTAGTCCACTCATATGAGTGTATTCTATATTATTTGTAAATATGTTATCAATAAGAGTAGCACTTTGAGTAGTGATTCTGCTGGGTCTTGTTATGGTTGGATGTAAACTCATACCATACATTCTGCTGATAAAGTCGTCGGTGTCATGGTGCCTCTGTCAGCTCCTCCCCCTCCCCTCTCAGCTTGGCCACTGATTCATCCCAGCTGCATCCACTCAACTCATCACCCTGCCAGACCTACTTAAGGAGCTCCAGGATCATCATTCATCGCCAGTTCGTTGCCCCTGATGGTGCTAGTCTGGTCTTATCACAGGTTCATGTCATGTACCTCATGCTCTTGCCTTACACACCCTATCTTGTCTCCAGGACCTACATGCCCACGAGTGGACGCCCGAATCAGTTCCTACCCGAGCGGATCATCATTCTGGACCACCTACCTCGTCACAGAGTCTTGCCCGAACGTCTCGCCTCAGCTCGAGCCACAGCCGAACCTCCAGCCACGTCACGAGCCACCGCCGAACCTCAAGTCAGGCTACAGAACCACGACAACTCTCCAGACTCGTTGCCTACCTGCCACAGCAAACTATTACAACACTGGAGCATATAAAACCCATTAATTTCACTCACCTCCTGTCCTCCTTCCGGGTTCCAGCTTCTGGGTCTGCCTAGCTTCGCTAGCCATGACAGTCGGTGGCTTTATGTTTGCTGGGGTTTATCAGATCCATATTGAAGTCTCCACAGATGTATAATATTTTGTTATTTAGAGAGGTAAACATCTTTTCCATCCAGTTACTGAACACCTCTAAGCTTGACCCTGGCGACCTATAAACACAGCTTATGACATTTTTCCCTGAATTGTTACATATTTCAATTGTAAGACATTCCAGTATTCCATCCACTGCAACAGACAATTTATCAATTACTGTAAACTATGTATTTTTTTCACACATATTGTGACTTCTCGACCTTTTTTGTTTACTGTTCACATAGTTAAGTTCATAGTTTTCCAATTCAAAGTCAGCGTCCTTGTCGCGGCTGAACCAAGTCTAAGATATGGTTATGATTTCAAAGGAATGTTCTATGTTCTGTAAATAGTCCTTGATGTCTCCAAAGTTGGTGTACATGCTTCTGCTGTTAAAGTGAATGATTTTTTTTTTTTAACTTTATTCATTTCAATCATGTCTGAAAATCTTTGGTGTTGGACCGGACGGAAAAGGAAAGAGGGGAAGAAGAGGGAGGGATGTCAGGGGGGGGGGGGGGGTGTTATAGTGAGAGGGGGGGGGGGGGGGGTAAGACCATGAAGCAGCATAGAGCAGACAGGTTTACTGGTTGTTTATCATTACGGTAAGGTTCAAATGTAGTACAAAAAGGGCGGAGCTGTCATGATTTCACAAGGATGAGGAACCCAGATGCTGCAACCCAGAAGGAAGACAGGTAAGTGGAGGATGAGAATGGATTTATTGTTTGCTCCAGATGTGAAGATGGCTGGTTTGAGGAGTGTCCAGGTTAGACGTGGCTGTGGCGTGGCTGGAGGGTCTTGAAGCGGTTAGCGGCTGCCGAGAGTTTCCGTGCTCCTGAGGCGTAGAATGGAAGGTCCGTGCTGCCGTCACTCGTGAGCGGTAGGATCCTGAGACAGGGAGCAAAGAATTAGTTAGAGCCAGAGACTTGGAACAAAGCTGTAACGAGGCTAGAACCAGAGCAGTCACCATAAGGGGTAACAAACTGGCGTCGAGTAGTGGCGTTGATCTCCTTTTGAATCCACAGAAGATGATGAGGAGAGTGATGGCAGCTGGTGGCAATCAGGAACATTAGGGCAGAGCTGGAGGGGGGAGGAGACCGCCAGGCACCGTGACAGGAGCCTGTCCACACACCTGCTAGCTGCAAAAATGTTCACATGTCGACATGTACACAAAACAGATAGTGTTCACACGCATACTTATGCCTTAAAACCAACTAGTGTGAGATATTTCAGTCATTCTATCATGCAAACTATTAGTGCAAAGGTGAGCTAACACCTGTGCTCAGGTGAGTGTTTATGTTCTTCTAAAATGGATGGTGGAATGTGTAAAGAAGGAGGGAGAGTGCCCAGCCATCCCCACCCCAAGACCCCCGCCGCAGCAGCAGCGGCAGCCGGAACCCCCCAACGCCACACGGGAACCGGCAGGGAACAACCGCCGCCCGGGCGACCAAATCCGCCACCCAGGCCAGGGCCAGCAGGACCGCCGCAAGGCCCCCAGAGCCAGAGAGCAGGGAGGCACGGGGGGAAAGAGAGCGCCGCCCCAGCCCAGCCAGGAGAGCAGCCCCCCGCCGCGCCGGGAGAGCAGGAGAGTTAAAGTGAATGATTGACAGCTTTTCTTCTGGGTTAACAGAGTTTTTAAAGTCATCTATGCTGTAATATTTGCAGTCAGTATTTAACAGAAAAGAATTGATCAGGGTGGATGTCTTGAAGGTTGTTGTCATTATCACTAAATATTTGAAGGTGGGTTTGCTCACCATTCAGATCTCTCTGAAAGTCGTGGTTGCAGGTGACTGTTGAAGAAAAAGTGTTGTATTTTTTAGAAGCCATGGATAGTAGAGTTCATCTCCTCACCTCGTAAGACCAGCATCTTCATGTATCTCTTGTTTAGACTGTGGTGGGAAATATTTTTCCAAATCTTGCATGCTCCTGATGAGACTCCTTCACGTTGTCCTTCATGTTGTTGACCAATCGGATGGAGTTCTTTTATTTATCTTTTATTCATCTATTTAGGAGCTCTTTGATGTTAGATGCTCGCCTCCAATGTAGACAAGGGTCATTTAGAGTATAAATTAAGTTATGTTGACACTTATTTAAATTGAACTGTTGCAGTGAAATGGAAATGATGGTTATGGTTGTTTTGCTATTTGTTCATGTATACAAGTTTTATAATCATTGCAATATTGATCATTATTATCGCACATCGTGAGTTTTCCTCATATCGTGCAGCCCTGATAAATACTAAATCCTTCTTAAACTTTGCATGACACACGTTTGACACTTTAAATGTAAACCTAACGGTACGGAGTAGGAATGCAACGACCCACTTCCCCCATCAATCCGTTCAAGGATGCAGCGGTCGGTTCAGTTTTAAACCCAGAATTGTGATGTCGCCAGTTTGGCGGTTTCATCAACATAAAGCGAAGATCTTCTTCATCAGATCAAGTTCTGACAGAATTCTGTTCTTCAGCTGGACCTGAGAGGTTGATCTAAAGAATGTAGAAATCAATACAAATAATCTGTTTCTTTTTGTTTTCCTGAACTCTGAAGCTGATTTCAAATGCTTAGAATAAGTTCTTCACTTTAACGACTCGTTTCCTTTTGTCGGGTTTGTTGCATCTTTGCAGCAAATAAAGGTTTATCAAAAGATCGATGATTAAAATCAAAACATTTGAGGAAAACGTCTGAATGAATTTATTCATAAAAGTTTTATCCTTGAGTAGATTTTTTTTTTTGCATATAAAGAAGTTGATAAACATGTTCACATTTAAATCATCTTGTTTTAAGGCGGTAAACTCTGTTGTTTCTCTGGCGTTGAAGCAGCAACGCGGTTGTCTTTGTGAGGAAAACATGGAAGAAGCTGTGATTGCGGTGTTGCATTTCTCCGTCAGTGGAGGGGTCGGGGCTTTGGTCAGCGGGTGCTCAGCGATAATGTATTCACAGGAAATCGAGCATGAAGAACTCTGTGAGCAAACGGCCTTGAAAGAAAAGCAAACAAAGCGTGAAAACTATGAGCTGCAAGTCAGAGTTCAGCTTCATTTGAAGTGGATGTTTCTATTAATCTATGGAAATGTAATGGATGAAGAACGTTTTCCTTTTACTAAAGACAATTGTGTTAATTTAAAAGAGCCAGAGGAGGTTCTGAGTCTGCCTCCCATGTTCAGCTGACCACCACAGCTCATCCGTCTCAACACGTTCTTAGCGTAAATCCTTAAAAAGACGAACAGTTGGTCCCATTTAAACCCAAAGCTTGGTGAAAAATCATGGATTTAAGGACAGTTAAAATGACCAGCCCACTCCGGCTCATTCACGCCAACGGTCTCCTTAAACGATGATAAATATTATTATAAAAAATAGTCTTAATCTTCAGAAATTTCCTGAACTTGAATTTCATTTTTCTTCTCCTCCTTCAGATCTAAGGCTTCAAATGAGCATGAAAACGGCTGAAAAGTAGTCAAACACTTTGAGATGGAAATGTGTTCTCTTCTCATCCAGCATGTCGTTTGGTCCCTCAGATGATGTTGCCATGGAAACCATACAAAAAAATTGGAAATTATAGCTAGGGGAGGAATTTAGGAGTCAATTTGGAGAATTGAAGAATTGACACCTGTAGCGACTTCTGCAAATGGGGGACAGTCGAGAGTATTTCATTAGCTGAAGTATTTTCAGTCCATACAAAAGACATGGAAGTAGGAAATCTTCTTTTCCCTGGAACATGAATAGGGGGGGACTCGATGTGGAGCGGAGTTTGAAACGGGCTGAGCGGAGGTAGCAGAGTTTATCCTTCTTTTGACTCTTTCTTGTGGTAGAGTGTCTGCCCTTTTACTGGGAGGTCGTGAGTTCAAATCCAGGCCGAGTCATACCAAATGACTTCCTGCTTGACACTTAAGGGGTTGGATTGAGGGGGTTAAACCACCAAAAGGTTCCCGAGGGCTGTTTCTACAGCTCACCATTCATAATATAGGGGTCAAATGCGGAGAACAAATTTCACACACCTAAGTGTGTGACACATGATGGGACTTTTCTTGCAGCTGCTTTCCAGTTCCCCTCTACCTAAATAAAGACTGAAGTACTTGAATACTTTGGTAAAACATCCCAAACACAAAAGCACAGATCAATTCTAGCATTGTCTGAGAAAAGTGCAGTAAGTGAGGAGTCTTGATTTAAACTTTTGTATCTCCAAACTTTTTTTTCTTTTTAGGCCAAATTTTAGCGCCCTGACTTTTTCCACAACAGTTAGGAAACCTTTCATGACCACTAAATAATATGCTGATGGGTTGTTGCTCTGGATGCAGCCTTTAGATCCAATAATTGCAGGTAATAATTAATGGTAATCAGCCTTCTCTTTGCGACTGACCCTGCTGTTACCATGGAGACCACCACAAACAGTAACTGGGTTCATTTCAGATGAGCATTTGTAACTGGCAGCCCATCAGTGTGTGTGTGTGTGTGTGTGTCTGTGTGTGCAAACACGTGCACATGCGTGTGTGCACGTGTTGTGCTTGTACGAGGAAGATGGGGCCACTAAATTCATGCCAATATTTTCTAAAGGGTGTCATGGTAACAGCTGTAAAACGGAAGACATTTGCGTAATTATTCATGGACACACCTGACGTGGAAACGATCTGATGGAAGTGAAGGGATTTTTATTTTTTAAGGCCATGTTTTGTGTCTCGTCTTCAGCTCTCTTTGTCGCCTTTTTTTTTTAATTGTCAGTGCAGCCAATCAGCCAGTACATCTCGTTAAGGTTCCAGAAAACAAAATGTAAATCAGGGTATGTTTATGCCATCCTTTGTGAATTATTCTGAAGACAATGAGTCAAGATTGCAGAATTATTGGAGCGTCAGTAATTCTATTGCAACAGAGACTCGTACCCTGTGGTGTTTTTCTGAATCGGTGCATCAAACACGCTCACACTCGGGTACATGGAAGCAAACCTAACAAGTTAAATCAACTGAGCAGCAAATTAAAATGACTTTAGCAAATGTAAACAAAAAGTGACAGAGGAAATGAGAGTGACGCACTTGAGCTTAACAAACCATCTTTTGTGTCTGAAAATGGGGCCACCGACAGCGTTTGGTACTTGTCTTCTTAACAGTTTGTTCTTTTGTTTGTTAGTTGTTGATTTTTATGATGGGAAGATGTGAAAATAGGCAGATAAACAGGTCAAACTATGGAGCCGCTAAGTGACTCATTAAGCTTTGTCATATATTCCTAACATGCAGCTCTCCATCAGGACTGCAGTTTTATTGGAGGTTGTGCTCGTTGTTTATCTACCTGTGAATTTGTTTTAGCAGGTGAGGGTTCTGACCTCAGGCTCAACCTTCCATAAAGGTTCGGGTTTGTCAATCTGAGTTTAACCTATCCTGGGTCAGACTGCCTGCCAAAGCTATCGAGTTCCATCTTCATGGTTTTACCCCCCCCCCCCCCTCCATTACCCCCCCCCCCTCCCCCCACAACATCCCTCCTTTTCCATTCCGTCCAGTCCAACAAAAAACTGTTACAGATATAAATAAGATGACTAAAGCTTAGCCTAAATTACAAAAGGGGTTTATTTAAATATACCTCTGGTGTGTCAGAAGATTCAAACCCCTGTTGTGTCACTAAAATCTGTCCAACACAAGAGGCCTTCAGTTCTCATCTGTTTTTTCAGCATTTGGACAGGACAAATGAAAGAAAAACATTTCCTTCCACCCAGCTGTGTTGGTTCATGGCACCTTATTCAGCATCGTTCAGATGCAACCCCCCCATGGAGGGCTCCCCTATCTGCCAATCAGGGCTGCGCCCTACGCTGTAAAGCCTCAACCCGAGGACAGCAGATTAGGTGGAAAACTGGGATTCATTCACAAAGGTTTTTAAGAAAAAATAATCAAGTTGCTGTGAATATTGATTTTTGTTCTGAGCACTTTGGGTTCATTTAAAGCAGCTTTATAGTATAGAATCAGGAAGAAATATACAACAGTCTGCATACTAGAAGTGAATTCAACCAATGAATTGCGACACACAGGCTCGTCTGCAAACTATAAAACTCTGTTTTGTTGTCCGTACCACACCAAAAGTTTCATAAGCAATATGTTTTTGACAAATGACTTAATTTGCATTATGTAAGTACACCACTGCTAATGACCTGACATGCATTTAGGCTTGCATAGTTTCTTCAGAGTAAATAGACTAAATCTGTCACAGCAGAGTTCATCTTTATGCAGGAAAAGGGAACATTAACTTGGAAAAAGGAGCTCCGACACATTAGTATGATGAGACACGCAGCACAGACTACACTCCATAAGCTGAAGTGTTTTCAGCAACACATTGTGCCGTTGAGAGAGAAGCATTTTCACCTCATCACCTCGGGGCATCTGAGACATTTTCCATGCAGGGTAATAAAAAAAAAAATGTTGAGCAAAACATGAAAGAAAAGCTTACATTGTTTGGCCTTGTATCTGCCTCGGTGTAATGCAAGAACTCTGACTTCTGCAGATAAAGCAGCATCTGTGGATCAAACCTACACTGCGTTTCAAACCGATGGTCTGCTGATGGCGTTTGTGAGGATTTGAACAGTTGTGCGGAAATCAAACACGGTGTACTGCATCGACATCTGCTATGCTGCAGCTGCTGGCTGCAGATCTGATAAACTGTATTGATAAAACGGTTGGCCACGTTACACAATTTACAACTCCGCCACACTGACAGACGTAATGAGAGATTTGAAAGGATCCCAATGTGAGGCTGTACAGCGTATTCCATGACAACTATCGGCATCTTTATCAAACTACACATCTAAAACAGGCAGTGGAACGGCTAAAGGAAGCCATAAGTCCTCAGTCAGTCAAAAGTCTGTGAGCTCGATCTGTAAATAAGCGATGGGGACACTGGTAAAGTGTTATTGGACAGTTTTCAATATACTCTTGTTAATTGTATATCATTACGTTTACATCGGCTCAGAAACTCGCAGTCAAGCGACCACTTCCAATGAAAGGTCTACTTAAACACGTGTAGTCTATATAAACTCAAAACTCTCACGTTCAGCTGTCGCTACGCACGTTTTTGAGTCTGTTTTCAGGCTCTACGCGTTGACGGCTAAACCAGTTGGACTTTGACCAATCAGGGACTTAGTAGTGACGTTTTCACTGACGGAGTGGCCAACCCTTTAACGGGAGCCTGGTTGCAGAAAAGATGGTGCCCAGACATCATTCGCCGGAAACTGACCATTTACGAGATTTCAGAATTGTGGCAGCTGTTCCTAAGACGTTTTCATGTGGATAAACGGTTCAGCGTTGCAACGTGAGCTTGAAACGGGGCAAAAACGATCAGCGTTTCAAAAAGGAACTAAGCAAAAGTGTTCAGAGGATTAAAACTGTTACACCGAAGCTTCAGCCCCAGTGCTCACACTCCTTCAACAACCGGAACCTTTCTACTCTCTATGCTACCAACGTGAACACACGCAGAGAAAAAACCTCACTGTGAGTTTCTCCAGTTTTCAGAGGTCATCAGCTCCTCTGGGCTCCGCGGTTAATGTTCAGATTGTTTCATCCTTCTGGACTTTTTGTTTTTCTGCACAACTAAAACAAAGCATCATTGTGGGAAATGACATGATGGATGACAGTGAAGGAAACAATTAAGAACTGTGTTTAAGGGTTGAGTGTTTTTCCTGGAATCCTAGGGAGAACTTTTGCTTCAGGGGGTTAAGATGATGGAGAAGCTGATCCCCTCAGTCTGGTCTCATCCTCTTTAGACTGCTTCATTCAAAAGTCAAATCGAATTCAGTCGCTTTAAAAGATTATTGTTTTTTATTTTAAAAAAAATCCTCAGATGTTTGAGCTGGACGGGAAAAAGGAAAACTAAAATACAGCTTTGAGGTAAATTAATTAAAAAAGGATCATAGCGCCACGTCCTCGCTTTCTTTTCTCCGTTTTTCTTGCTGATCTTTTGGTGTTGCCGGCCATCCGGCTAACGGGTTAATTAGCTGAGTGAAGTGCTCTGCAGAGGAAATGTCACACTCACTGGCTGCCGTTTGACTTCCTGGATGGCAGGCCAAAGGTTGACTGTGAGTTTACTGAACCTCTTCCCTCTTCCCTTTTTCTGCAAATGTCACCCAGGACCCATTATCTCTGCCGGAGACGCGGCACAGTCGGGCTGAAGGAGAGACGCGCTCGCCGTCGCAGATGGCCTGGCTGATGCCTGAAGTGCTTCTATGAAAGCAGGAGTCCTCCACTCCTGCACGACAACGGAAACCCGGGAACATCCGTAAATATCCACTCACTGCAGGAAACCGACACACTCCGCTTCTTTTGTGTCGACTCTGAAAAAGCCTTTCGTGGTGAACTGCAAAAGCACTTTTCTCACGCCCACATGAAACCGGCTGGTTCCAAAGATGTTAAGTCTAGCCGTGAAACCTCACATGTTCTCCAAAAACGTTCATAAGCCTTTGTAAAGGTACAGACAAGAATATTATCAGGTGAAACATCTTTAGTACGACGTTGTTTGGCTGCAAATTTCCAACACTTCAAGAGTTTGGAAGCATTTCCAGCCGTCCGTCCGTCCTCAGCTGTATCGCATTCAGGGTCAGAGCGCTGCTGGAGCCTATCCAGCTCAAACTAAACATCTTTACTTTTTTTGTAATTTTTTTTTTTTTACAAAAATATGAAAATATTTAGAAAAGACATATTTAAAAACGGTAACATTAAGAACTTCTGCTTCCTGAAGTTCAGTAGAGAATCATCAAACATTATTTTTAAAAAGATGCTAAAATGATCGGTGAGAATGTTTGCACTTCTGTGTGTAAATGTGTGAACATTGATGTAAACTAAAATGCTGTCTTTTTTTATGACACATTTTCCCTCTCGTGTAGTTTTTCAGAGCATCGTTTGATAAACGATGTTTTTTTCTTTTACATGTTGATGAAGAAAGCTTGGATTGAATCTGTTTGCTTCTCTCTGTTCTTCTTTATTTATTTTTGCTTTGAGGTGCTGCGATGTTTTAAGATTTTCTAAACCTTTAAATGACTGAAACAAAAATAGGCCGACGTATGAATCAAATTGTAGTTTCTCTTCTTTTTAGCCTCCTGGAAATTTCCCTAAAGGATAAATGTCCAGTTTTCTGGGGAAACGGTGTCGGAGGACTCCCAGACGTGACGGTTTGAGCTGCTTCCTGCAGCCTCGTCACGCCCAGAGCCAGAGATCCTCTCCGACTGAACACACAGCAGTTTGTTAGCTGAAGCGTTGGTTGTTGTTTTTTGGAAAGAGGCCTGCAAAGCTGCACGTTCCAGCCCATGAAGTGCTAATGTTTACTGTTGGAATATGTTATTTTAAACCCCTGTTAATGTCCTATTGTAACAGCTTCTTTTACTGCGGCTCATTAAAACAGAAACACGGCGCACAATCCACTATATTAAGTTCAATCAGCGCCCCGCTGCTGCCGTGACGTCAGCGTCATTCCAGCTTGGCGGGAAGAGAATGAGGCTGATTGCTGCTGCTTACAGTTTACCGCGTCTTTGTAATGGGGCTCATTGGGAGTCCTTTTTTTAAATGTTTTTCATAATAAATGTTGATTGGTGCCTTTATAACAGCCAGGAAATTACCCACCAACACTTGTGTGCATCTACGACGGGCAGGAAATGGCGCCCAGGCCTTCCTCTGGACTAAAGTCCTGCAGTGGTGGTCCGTTCCGAGATTTGAAAACGATTTAAATGTCCTTAAATAAAACAAGGAGCTTCATGCTTATGTGACAGACATTAGTCCACCTGCTTGCAGTGGCATCAGGCTGGAGATGACCTGGAGACGAACAGAAAGGATGAAAGAGGACGAGCTGAACTTTACCTGGATCTCCGGGGTGACTCTGGGTCACGCAGGTGGAACAGCTGAGCATCATCAAAGTGTCCAGACCTTCTCGGAGCGTGAAGCCGCGCCTCACTCCTTCGTTAGACGTTTCAGAAACGTCGTATTCGTCTTCTTTAACAGGCCTGCGCTCCGACATCCTGCTGAAAATCTCAGCTGCAGAGTCTTCAGGATCCTCCTCCAGCAGAGCTTCATTATTTATGCATCACACAGAAGCAAACCTCTGGAGGTTAATCTCGTTTATCGACCGCGCATGTGTCTCTCTGTGTGTTTAAGCAATTTGTCACTCTTTCATGATGCAAATATTTCTGTAATTGTCACAGCTTTGCTCTCCTGTTGGAGCCATTGTTCTGCCGTTACCCCGAGCTAAACTCCCTGATCCTTTTTTATTTACTTCTCCTGTATTTTTATCTGGATTTCCCACTGAAGTTTTTTTTCTCTCTGCTCTTCTTTGGCTTCCTGTTACCGTTTGTTGCTGCGGCACACCGACTTTTCCTCCGGGGATCGGTGAGCTCGCTTCTGATCTTATCGATAGATGTTTGCTTTGGGTGTCTAATTAATTTGGCTCGTTAGCATCAGGTAGCTGCGGCAGATTACCGATCACAGCCGAGCATCAAAGCCGGACTGAATGTATTTTCTCCTTTCCCGCTTGTTTGGGCTGTAGATTTTATCAGGGCGTCTGTGTTCACGGCTCGGGCTATGCCAACACAAAACCACTTTGTAGTCGTTTTATGCCAAATTAGGATTTTATTTCTAAAATGTACTTTTTTCTTGGTTTTCTTCTTCTTCTGTCATTTCATCTTAATATTTTATCAGCAGGATTGTGGTAAAACAAAGAACATTCTAATGAGACTCACTGAGATGGAAGCTCCTTTCCAAACAGTTTGATTAGAATTTCCATAAAAAGACGGGGCATTCACGTGTATTTCCTGAGCCCTCCAGGTGCCAGTGGTTAAAAAACACCAGATCAACCGTGTGCACAGATTTGTAAACTGTGCGCACGGTTGATCAGTTTTTGTTTTTACCACTGGCACCTGAAGGGCTCAGTATATATTTACCCAAGCAAAACTAAAAAAAGTATCCTTTTTCTTAATAAAAATAAATAGAAAAAACAATCAGTCAAAGCCATGGAAGGAAAATCCAAACTTTTGGGTGTTTCTGCCTTTCTGAGTCCTTCTCTGGTTCTGGATAGTTTTTTGGGTTTCATCTCCATTTTTCTCCCCTGATGGGTGATCGGCTGTTCTGATGGCTCCATCTGATCCTCTTATCACAGTCTCTGGTGGAATTTGCTCAAACTGCAGGTTTGAAACTCCTAAGAGAGTCTGAATAAACTGTATCAGACATAAACGTCATCACTTTAGAAGAGCATAAAGACCCACTGGAGCACAGGTGCTAGCTCACCTTTGCACAAATAGTTTGAGTGATTAAATGAAATATTTCCCATGAGTTGGTCTGAATGCATAAGTATGTGTGTGTGAACATCAGTGGTATTAGTGTACATGTTGACATGTTTTGTATGTTTGGAGCCCACAGGTATGTTTGTGGCATTTGGGTGCATGTGTGGACAGGCCCCGCCCCCTTTTGGATTTATTCATTCATTTGTTTATCTTCTTCTGTTTATTCTGTGGGGAGAACATGCAAAATCCACACAGAAAGGCCCCCCATTGGTGTTCTGGTTCAGGTCCCCCAGCTGGGACTTGAACCGGGGCCTTCTTGCTGTGAGGCAAGAGCGCTAACCACTGCACCACCATGCAGCCCCCTTTTGGATTTATATCACTTTTAAACCTGACAGTAATGATTGTAAACATCCAGTAACTTGTTGCTTTATGCTGCTTTATGGTTCTAGCCCCCCTCCTCTTTATTCAACCTCCTACCCCCAGTCATCCCTCTCTCTTCTTCCCTTCTTTTCTTTTCCGTCTGGTCCAACAACAGACTGTTACAGATATGAGTAAAATGAATCAAGTTTAGCCTAAATTACAAAAGGGGTTTATTTAAATATACACCTAGTGTGTCAAACGTTTCGTAACTCCTGTTGTAACAGTAAAGTATGTCCAACACCAGAGGCCTTCAGCTCTCATCTGACTGCTCAGCTGTTGGACAGGACAAGTTAAAAAAAAGACGTCAACTTCAGCTTCACTGCAGTCAAAGTTCAGGATTCTTTCGGCTCATTTGTTTCCTCTTTAATGGATTATTTTAGTTTAGTTTAGTTTTGTCTTTTCTATCAATGTCCTCTTCAGCTCTTCAGGCTGAGGTAAAGGAACAGCGACGGACACAGATGCTGCTCTACAAGGTGAGTTTGAAAGCGTCCGCGTGGTTTCTGTGCATCACAATCAATAACAATGTCTCTACAATTTACTGTAGCATTGAAATCATTTTTAATTTGCTGTTATTTTATCAGAAGGATCGTTTCAGGTTTGAAATCCTAGTTACACTGTTGTGGAAAAGCAGGACAATTACAAAACAAACATACAAAATCTGGTTTCATTCAAGAGCTCCTCACAAAAACCACATTTAACTTTGATTCATTTAAAATAAATGAAAGAAAAAAACTGTTATTTTTAAGGTAAACAAAATGACAGCATGACGTTAAAAAAAAGAATCTATTTAACATGAAAATCTTTGAAGAAACTGAAGCTAAGCTAAGCGGATTGAAGAAATAAAACTGGACCCAGGAAGCTTAAGAAAGTAAAAAATGACGGTTAACCTGGTCGTCCAATCAGGACAAAAGTCTGAAATTGCTCTTCAGAAAAAGCTGAACATCGAGGTAAATCTAAACTAGATCTAAAGGAAGGAACGCTGCACGCTGAAAACGCTCCAAAAATTCCGTATTTGTGACACCCCACCCCCGCCCTCATAGCCGTTAAACTGGGTCACAGGAATGAACCCGAGCCACACGTCGGACCCGCTGATGTCCGCAGGGACACTTTTAATAATCGCCATTTCTGCAGCAACATTACAAATTGTTCCAGGAATTTCTCATTTATGTTCCTATTTTTCGCCTTACTTTGGTGCGTCGTCCCATTGAATCACTTCATTCATTTCCTCACATTAATAATTCAATAATTCCGTTCAATAATTAATATCCTTATCAGCGCCTGCCCATTTGTGCGCCTACACTTAGCTAGTTTGGATTAATGCGGTTAAACTTTGTCCAAACTCTGATTGGAAGCTTCCCACTAGCGTCCTCTGTGGGACTCGCCGGCCCCCCCTTTCATAAAGTCTTCTTTTGAAATCAGTCGAGCAGAAACTTTTCGACAGTGCCGTTTCTCTTTGTTTGATGATTAATGATGATTATCTGCGCAGGACTGTGGGATTAGAATTAATCTTGTTGTTCTTCTGCCAGGATAATTAACTTAATTTGCTTAACAGTTGGTCTTTCCTGTTGCTTTCAGCGTTCTCGTCAGGAACGCTTTCCTCCGCTTCCTGTGGGAGAAAAACATCGCTGCTCGTTTGAGGCGACAGCAGACGCAACACGACACGAGTCCTCGAAAAGGTGCAGAGCCCGGATCCTTTTTAAATCGCAGATTTACACAAACGCTGCAGAAGATGCTTAATTTGAACCCAAAACAGAAACCCTCTGGTTAAAAAAATCCTCAGAAAGGACCAAATGGTCTGGAAACAGCATGTTTTCTGTTCAGGCTGCTGGATCTTGAAGTGCGTCAATGCAGTTTGTGTTTCATAATTCACTCTGACAAATGCTTTCAACACTGCAAAAAGCAGCAGGTGGTTTCTGCAAAGGTTAACGAATCCAAAAGCAGCATCTTTTTCATATTTCAACCCTTAAGAGGACTCCCACCTGACACACACAGGTTTGAACTTTGCTATAAATGAAGCTTAAAAAGGATCTGGAGGGATGGAGCTGCTCTGACGGTTTTCCATGTTTGTACTCGTTTTGTTGGTCTTTGTGTTTTATTTTGTGGTCATGATGTGAATTTTCTATCCATCCACCCCCTGGCAGAGGAGGACTGCTGCCCGGTCTGTTCTTGCTTTGCTTTGGGATTTTCCTGATGATGACGTTGACCCTGTTCTGCAGTGCTCCCCGACCCCGGCTCATTTGGAACCGGGCCGAAAGGAAAAATAAGCTAAACTTGTATTATTTTGTTCTTATTATTTGATTCTGAATGAGTTTTGTTTAGTAGAACTGCTGTTTTTCATCACTCTTGACACACGTCAAGACATTTGTCTCCGTCACACGTCTCACAGAAGTTTGCTACCCTCCTAAAGTGGCTGCTCCATTCGCTAAATTGAAACTGTGAAGCTCGCGACGTTGACAAAAATTAACGTTTTTGGCAGGTTTCTTTGTGCAGAATAGTCAGAGAGGAAACAGAATAAAACTTAATCAGTCTTTACTCGTATTACGGATTTATTCTGACAGTGGTTCTCACACTAAACCTACATTTTATGCAGCAACCGACTCTCTAATTTTACCAAGACGCTGCTAATAAAAATGCAAACATATCAATTATTATTAGATTTGGAAAAGATCTGGTTTGATCATTTTATATTGTTTTTTTTCTCCACCACACCGTTAAAGTCAAACAAGACTGAAGTCAGATTCTACCTCCTTAAATATTAAGGGGAAAGTTAAGGGAAAATCAAAAAGTTTCCTAGCTCTGCAGCTGCACAGCGGCTGATGCACGGAGCCAAAATGCTGACAGCAAAGCGGGCCAAAGTTCTGCAGAACCTCCCAGCAATAGCACCAATCAGTGATGTGTCCAACGCTCTGAAGAAAGGCCATCGTCGTGGCGATGAGCGGTGAAGTCCGTGTTTACTTCCACGTGGTAGAAAGTAGAGCTGCAGCTGCAGAGCAGACGGTCATGGAAACAAAGCATCTTAGCCACATTAAAGCGTCTCCTTCATCCAGTCATGCTGCCTCATCATCATCACTTTATTGTTTCTGGAAAGAATTTGTTTTTTTTTCCGCGTCTTTATGTTTGAAGCACCGCTCAGACTTCTGAACCGCTTAAAAGTTCTGGAGAAGCTGCATTAATATTGAAAATAAACAGCACTTTATTTCCTCAATCATACTTTCAGAACCTTATTGGTTAAGAAACAGTCATTCATTTTTAATTTTTCTTATACTGAATTATATTTTTTTGTGGAAATCGGGCAATGTTGACAGTTCCCTCGCTTTATTTTAAGTTACCAAAATAAAAGCATGATGAACTTGCTTGGGTAAAAGCAAAAAAGCAACTGCAGATACAGTTGCAGTGCTTAACGTTGTGATCATTAAATAAACAGAATTTTACAATTTTATTATATAGAAAAGACGTATTGAAATTCAGGTAGAGTTTTCTAAGTCATACTTAAGAAAATAAAACAAGTATTCCTGTATAGGATTGGGATACTTATCGTATCGCCAGACTCTTGCCAAAACACCCCCCTAATAAAAAGTGTTGAATAAGCCCCACAGAGTCATTTTAACTCCGAGCATTAATACTGACACTTGGCAAATGTAATGTGGAGCTTTGAACCTCAAACCAATTGATACAAACTCCATTCTTCATACTTTTATCATGGAATTCTTACAACTTCTAGTTAAAGATTGTATAAGCAGAAGTTGTCATGAACAGCCTGTGGAGACTCAACAACCAACAGTTGATGTTTCCTATGCAAAAACTCTGAAAAGAGAACTTTTATTTTGATACCTGATAATGACTTCCTGGAGACAAAAAAGAGCAAACAAGTCTTTTTCACTTGCTGTTGTTGTAATAACTCTGAAAGAGTCGGATCAGTTTGACTGAAGATGTGACACGGAGGACTTTGCTGTGTAGCAACAAATTCCACCTTTTCTGATGTTACAAAAACACAAAACAGAGAGAAAGAAAAAAAACTGTTTTTTCAGTGGAGATTAAGATCAGGGATCATTTTTCATCCTCTCAGCTGTTCTTTCTTTTGCCTCTTATTTTGAAATCATTTGTGTCTTTAGAACCATTTCCAGCTTTCACACAGCTGCGGAGGTGCTTTCATGATGTGTTTGCTGCTTGATGTGCATTCACACAGCACTCATGAGAGTGGGTTATTCCTCTCCATGTGGGCATCCCAGCAGCTGAGACCCTCCATGGACAAAGCATGACAAAAAGGCTGAATTCACGCCACTTCCTTCCTGTCAGACTCCACAGCGCCTCACAGGCATTGGACAGTAATTACTGGTATTCATTTCTACTTGTCTTTTTAGTGGTTTTAGTGTTTTTACTGGAGCCATGCTGTATTAAAATAAAGTTGTATTCTATTCATCTTCCTTTGGTTGAGTCAAATTGGTTTCTTTTGTTAGTCTGGACCAAACTAATTTAATACAATATCTAAATAAAATGAGGTGGGGCTTCACTCCCCCCTCCCACCCCCTTGAAGACTTTTGCTCAGCTGCTACTCCAGACATCTTTGCCACCATTTCTCATCTCATCTTCATCACTCAATTTGAATTTTTTTTTTAGCCACTTAGCATAAGCTCCTGAAAAAACAATTATGGTTTATTTTTCATTTATTTATTAATTTACTTTTGTTTTGTAGGATTTTTTTACTCTTTTCATCTTCGGTTCATTTTTCTGTTCCCTATTTTTTCTTCTTTTGTTTCCATGGCCCTTTTTATGTCTTCTTTTTTCTTTCATTTAGAGTCTTCTTGTGTTGATGATTTGTGGTGTTTAACATTTCCTATTTTCTCTTTCTAGTTGCCTAAATGTTCAAGAATCAAAAGATTAGCTTTCTCATTAAAATTCCTCCTATTGAATGTTAGAATTCATTCATTTTAAAAGGATTCTGTTGCTTTTTAACAGAAATGTATTTAAAATGTTCCCAAAATGATTGTTCGTGTTTCTCTTTACTTTGATGTTTAAACATTTTTATTACTGAAAAATGAGATTAAAAAAGAATACGTTTTCTTTCTGACGTCTTTCAGCAAAAATTAAACCTTAATGAACTAACTTTTTTGTAAACTCTCTAAACATTTCCTTAGTTAAAGACCCTGCTCTCAATAAATAACTGCAATTATAAGAGGGAATAACGTATTTGGGATATCCGTTGCCATCCTGCGCTGCGCGCGCGCTCATGGTTTGGTTCCACAGAGACAAACGTCCTCGTGACAGCCAATTGTACATTTGAGACTTTAAACGGAGCTGCATTATGTTGAATGCAGAAGCAGAATTACGGCGTTTCCCATAATCCATCTGTGATGTTGGTCATGTCCGCGCGCTTTATGCTGCTCTGGACCGCAGCCTCCTTTTCTGCGGGTCCGCTAATGTGCGCATTTCATGTTTTACGCAGCAGCTTGTACTATAGCCTGAGAACCGCAGCCGAGGAGGGGGATGATGATGAGGAGGAGGAAGAGGAGGAGGATGGCTGTCTGAGCTGCGCCTGTCGCTCGTGCCGCGTGTCGCCTGCAGGTGGCGCTCAGAGCGCGGCGGAGGCAGCTCTAGTGAGGCTGGACGGAGCGGAGAAAAGCGAGGAGGTGGAAGCTCCGCAGAGGAGAGACTCCCGGGCCACGGAAGGTGCACCTGCGCGCGCGCGCTTTTACTACATCTATCGGATGATGAAAAGTTTGATGAAGACGACACTGATGAAGAAGAAGATGATGATGATGAAGGCGAGCGCAAGGTTATGAACACAAAATGTTGGGAAATCCACAAAGTTGTTGGAAGATGCTGGCTCCGCCCCCCACCCCCCACCCCCTGAGAGTGAGGAGTTTACGGGTGAGGGAGGGAGAGAGAGAGAGAGGGAGAGGAGCGCGAGCGCAGTTGTTTGGACTTAGTCCCGTCTTTCGTCACACACGGTGCAGCCGCGCGCTCTGATCGGTGCCGGACCGCGAAGCGGACAGTTTAAGGCGCAGCGCGCAAGGTGGAAGCTATCGGGACGTTAGTCGCGTGCGGCTCCGGGACCTGCTTTACCTGGGTGACTTTATTTCTTTTTGTCATTTTTTTCTTTTCTTTTTTTTTATTTTTATTTCGGTTCTGCGCCCACACCTGACACCTCCACGCCCGCGGAGGATGCTGCCGCCGCTCCGTCAGTGACCTCCCTGCGCCGTCCGGACCGGGCTTTCTCCACGAACGCGGTGGTTCCAGGAGGGACAGCCTGTCACGACAGTGAAGTGGGCTCAAAAGTGGATGAATAATCCCCCTCCCCTAGAAGATTGGATCCTCCACAGACGCACATTCGGACAGAATTCTGGGTCCTGCTGGATTCTGGCGGATTTTTGCCGCGTCTTAAGCCGGGAAGCGGCGCCGCAGACGCCGTGCTGGAGCGCACAGAGCGGGGGTCCCGCGCGGCTCTTACCCGTTTCAGGTAGGACACCTCCACATCTGCATCCAACACACCCTGCGCTGTGACGCCGTTCCCTCTAAACTCCTCCGTTTGGTCGCGCGAGCCTTTTTACGCACGGAAACGGTGATTAACCCACGCGCCTGCTGGAGCTTGTGAAGGCGCGCGGGGTCCACGCAGACAGCGCAGCTGCTTCTCTACTCCTAAAAAAAAAATGTGGGCAACCCCCGGAGATTTTTTCCCCTTATAAATCCGCATTGACGACCCCCCCACCCCTCAACCCAAAAATAAAAACGGTTCCGTCACGGATGCCCCTCCGCGTCCACCACCGGAGTCTCTGAACTTGGAGTGGGAGCTGCGTGTTTGTGGAGGCGGGGGGGTCACGGCAGACCATCAGGATGCAGAGCTCCTGATTGCACCTGTGGCTTTCAGGTCATCAATGACCACACCCCCCCATGCAGCCGCTGCTCACAGCAGTCCAGGTGCGTCTCCGGTCCGTCCGGTTCCTCCGGTCTTTAAAACCTGACCTTTGACCCCGTGCCGCTAAGCAACTCTCTCCTCTGAAGGAACATGCACCTCACCAGCCGACATCCAGCAACCCCCCCTGCCGTTCATGAACACTTTGGAAATTCTGGTGTTTCTTGTTGGGGAAGAGGTCTTTTCATGGGGGGTGGGGGGTCTTTTAGTAGACGTTGGCTCTTTGATCTGCAGGTTTTTGAACAGATAAAGATAATTAGAGAAAAGGACAAATCATCCATAATGTCTAAAAGCCAGCGTGTGCCCCCCCCCCCCCCCCCCCCCCATTATGATGGTTATGGGGTCTTCTCTATCAGTTGTTCTACTTCAGATTGGTTTGGCCTCCTCCTTTCATTCTTCCATTTTCAACATTTTCCACAGATTTTCCCGCCTCGTCGTCTCTGACGAGGGGGGGTGAAGACAGTATCTGGTGAAGTGCCTAAACCTGAGGGGGGTGCTTAGACACAAACAGCAGTTTCTGGTCGTCTTCTGGCTGCAGGCTCATGTTTTTTTATAAGCTGAGATGAAACAGTGCGGTTCACGGCGCCGCGGCTGTGAGAGTCTCTGCACAGGTGTCCTGCAGGTGTTGCAGACAAAAATCCAGTTTCTTTTTTTAAAATGCGCTTTCACTGCAGTGGGAGCCTTCTATGCGACCAAAGCGGGACATTTTCTGGATTTTCATGGGTTTCACCTTCAAATGTGGCTTTTCAAAGGAAAACTAAAAACCAAACGCCTTCATTTTCTGTTTTTATTGTTCTGTCAAATCCTGAATTTAGGGTCATTTCCTTTTAAATCTATTTTTTTCTCCATTTTTTACAAAACCAAAAAACAAACCTTAAATCGCATTTCTGGCATCCCGTCGGTCTCAGACGTGCTCGGGGGGGAGCAGCGGGGCTTCTGTTGCGTTCGGCTTCTACCTGAAGTGTGGATGGAAGCTGCATCCTCTCCTTCTTTCTGACACATTTCTACCTTTAAAATGCGAAGCCAACAGTCATCTGACACGGTCCTCTGAGCTGCCGAAACGCTGATCCTCCTCATCCGCGCTCGGCCCCTGAATGCGAGGAATCCTGAGGCCGGTTCATGATTACCGAAAACGTGGAGGAAAATGTTCACGTCAGATTTCTGAGGGCCTCAGCTGCTCTGTCTCTGAAGGATGGTAGTTTATAAAAATCTCACCTGAATCTGAAACTGGAGCCAGAAGTTAGAGAAGTACATGGATGGGGGAAAAGAGAAACATTTCCAAAACGTTTTAGAAGCATTATTTCAGTTTGCTTGGATCTCAGAAGATTCCACCTTTAATAAAACGACAGACGAAACGGCGACATTTGATGACATTCACTCCTGATTTCTGAGCAGAGTGATCAGCTGCTCCTCCCAGGATTTCCCAGCTTTCATTTCATCTCTTCAGGTTGATTTTTTCCCCTCCTTCCCTCAACGGTTCCTCCGTCTTCTCCTGCTCGTGCTTTCGTCTTCTGCTGACCAGAGTCTTTAAGTGGAAACTAGATGTTTGCCATCTGTTTTTGTGGTTTTTTTAAACACGTGGGAACACTTCATGAAGCAGAAGGAACCTGCTGAAGTCCTCCTGGCCGTAGACGTTCTCTCCTGCAGGTCTGAAGCTCCGGCTCTTACGGTCAAGCGTGTGACGTCACAGACTCCATGTCGGTTCGGAACGTTCTGGAAAGCTGAATGGATGCAAACGGTGGTTAATTCCTGCTGGAAGTCACAGATGAAGGGATGATAAATGGAAGAGGCGGCGCAGTTTCAGCGGATCCCTGCTGCCTCTGCTGATCAGGAGAAATGTGTGCATTAAATAATTGCAGCGACAGCGCGGCTAAACGCGCAGCGCTGCGGCTTCATCGGTGATCAGCTGGTTTTGTTGAAGTTTGATCCTCTGATCCTAAATCATAAAACCAAATATTAAGACACCGACAGGCTCCTTCTTTTGGATGCAGGCTGACGATGTTCTCTCCTCAGACGTGAGAACACGGCGGCTTCTTCAGAGGAAAGCAGGCTGAAATTTCCTGAACACTTTCAGATCTTCACTGCTGGAAGCATCAGATGTCACTTTGTGTCCTCGTCATTTCACATCTCTCCAGCAGTTTACTGGTGAACACAGACTAATTCTAACCATTCGCTAAAGCTTCCAAACCAGTTTGTCCAGGTCATCAGTCAGTGCTGAGAATTTGCTGCACAGTGAAATCCGAGTGTGAGGAAATAGAACTGACCAAAAGTAGAAACCTTGGAGAATGGAGCTGGAAATGGAAGTCAGGCATAAACAAAATATGAAATATTACAGAAATCTTTCATTTTCTTTGACAGTTTTAAGTTTCCTTCATGATCACGATCTTTAACGCAGATGAACCGAGCTAGAAAAATCCGGTATCTGACCGAAACTAGTCCAAGTGAGTCGGAGCGGATCACATGGTGGTGGCTGTCATATGATCTGGTTTGGTGGTTGTGTTTGTGACTCACAGCAGAGTCACATTCCTGGCCTCATACCTTTCTGAGGAACAGTGAGCAGAAGGTGTGGACGCGCTCAAGGCGTGACGCAACACCTCGGCCCGTGTTTGTGTTGCTGAGCTCATCCGAGGACGGATCTTTGTTTGTCCTTCAGTCTCTATAAACACTACAAATAGATCCATAACTTGACTTAGAACACTCTCTCTCCTTCATATGTTCAGCGCCACCATGAGGAGCTTTGAAGAACTGATCAGAGGAACATGAAGATGAATCCAGAAAAACAGAAACGTTTGGCACAAATGCTCTGCGGTGTTGTGCTTAGTTCACCGCTCAGCGTTCTTAGAGTTCATCTGGATCAAACATGGCCGTGAATAGGGTCATTAATGGACTGTTGGGGGCGGGGCTTGCATCAGCCGCAAACGTCCTTTTGAGATCCAGAACCTTCAAAGCCTCTTTTGATGTTCTGCATTTGTGTGGTCGTTTCAGTCGGGCCGGTTTCTGGACATTCTTATTGAGCTGCTTTGTGTGGAGAGACACACCTGCACACACAGCCACACACACACCTGCACACACAGCCACACACACCTGCCTCCCAAGTTTGTAGTTTTCTTTCAGGATTTTGAGTGGGCAGAGCTGCTGACTTCTTTTCTGCTGAAGCAGGAGGAGGTTCCTGCAGATGCCGTTCAGAGCTGAAGGAGCTCACAGAGGTCAGAGGTCAGGTTTTGCAAGCGGTGACGTTCTCCGTTCTGGAGGCTCTTTAGGTTGAAGGAACAGTCAAAAAGTGACACAAGTTTCTGCCTCCACTCATGACAGATGTTCTCTGCTTTAGGAATGTAGTTTTACAGCTTTGGCGCTGCTCCTATAATTATTTACGATTTGTTTTCTTCCAGCTTCCTTTCTGTTTATGAAAACCATTCAACCACTTCTGTTATTTTGTCATAGTTTGTAAAAGGTTCTGTTTTTGTATAAACTCAGATTTTTCCAGATCAAAGCTAATTTTCAGACATGAATTCAGATTTTTCTTAATAAAGGCAGAGAAATGAAATAAGTCTATATGAAAAGAATAGTTTACTAACCCACATGAACCCATCAGTGTGACAGAAAAAATATCAGAAATGGATTCTGTGGTCAACTTGGTTTGTGTTAAAAAAAACCCAAAAATAACACATTTTATTTAAAATAAATGGCTTCTGGCTTCTTTTGGGTTAAGAGATGTTCCTCTCAGAATCTGACCCGTTTTCTATAAATAAGTAGATTCATTTGAATCGGTTTTATGAGTTTAACGTTGGATCTACACTTTGTAAATCCAAGACTTGAACTGAAGAGGACTTTATGAAAGGCATTAATATTGTTGGGATGAGGTTAAAGGGGAGATGAGGACAGTTAAATGTTTTGGTGCAGAAATGCAGTCATTCAAATCAACTGATTTCTCTGGAGCTCCTCTTTATTCCCATTAAAGTAAAGTACATTTTCTTTGTGTAACACCTTTCACAAAGTGCTTCACAGGTTAAAATATTTATATATAAAAAGCTTAAAGACACATAAAAGACAAAAGCATACATCATGTCAAACATTCATCCCAAGCCAAAATAAAAACAGTTTCAGTTCAAATGCTTTGCAAAAAGAAAAAGGTTTTCTGGGAGTCCAGGGAACGCAGAGACCACAGGAGCTCATGAAAGCCTTACAGATGGTGTGAAAACCAAAAGTCAAATGTCATTTAAATGTTGGAACATTCCCTTGTGATGGTTTATTTCAGAGAAAGACCTTTGAATCCGCTCTAACCTGAAAGTTCGGCCTCCTGGGTCGTCCTGCAGGATTTCACATGGAGATCTGGCTCAGCGGGGGGGCCAACAAGGGCCATTTAGCTGCTTTGTTGTAAACATGCCAG
Source organism: Oryzias latipes (assembly GCF_053564925.1). Taxonomy (NCBI): domain Eukaryota; kingdom Metazoa; phylum Chordata; class Actinopteri; order Beloniformes; family Adrianichthyidae; genus Oryzias; species Oryzias latipes. Next base: position 33,919,714 of record NC_136246.1, read on the forward strand.
AGCTTTAGTTGGGACACGCCCTCCTCTCTTTCTCCTTCTGTCATCTATTGTGAGGCTTTGTCTCTGGCGTGGTGCAGCAGCAGACGCGGCGGCTGTGAGCGGCAAACGGCCGCCGCCTGCTTTCCTCACAAATGGAAATGCTGCTGCGCCTGCAGCAGCTCCATCCACTCTTTCACACACATGTGCACAGAAGCGCGTGCACGTTGATGAGAAAGTTTCAGTCGGTGGGAAAAAGGACGAGCTGGACGATCCCTGCTCACCCGTCCCCGTCCCCCGAGGACACGGCGGCGGCGCGGCGTGTGAAACAAACATGCGAACATGAGAGCTCAGCACATCAGCAAACAGGAACCGCCTGCTCTTTGATTCTCTCTGCTCCGCATTTTGACCCTGAGAGTATTTTTTATTTATTCTGGTCTTTTCTTTCTCATGAATTTTCCCGATTTAAACCCTCTGAGGAATCCCGGCTGGAAAAACAAACTGTGTTGTTACCTGAGGCTCCGAGCTGCAGAAACCCCCCCTCCATCAGTTTGTTGAGCTAAAAAGGGGAAAAACTGATTCTATCTTTATGAAAACCACGAGGCTCGCAGCAAACTGCTGGCTCGCATCTCTCCATCATGCATGTGGAAAAAGCAGCAGCGGGTTGAGATGTCGGCGCCGATTCCGCCAAAAACACAAATGCGACATTTTGCCCGCCGGAGAGGCTTCGGTCACGCATTGCTGCTGGTTCAGGGGCTTCACGGAGGACTGAGCCGTTAGTCATGCGTGTTGTGGTTCTCTTCCAGAATTTTCCGAAACATTGCAGAAACTTTAATGACACGATTGGTCCCAGAGACCGATTATGACGACCTTCACCTTAATGAATGAAACCCCAAATTGTTAGACTCATTACATTCTCAGACGTTCACTTCAAGCTCTGCTGGAAAAGCCTTCAAAGTTTTTGAGGCTTCATTCAAAAAAGGAGCGGGGACACCTAGTGGCCAAATGTGGTAATCATCCTTCAATGCACTGACGCGGTTCCAACCCATACCAGCAGTTCTAGCTGGTATGGGTCTAGCAGTTTAGCTCAGGCGGTAGAGCAGGTTGTCCAACAACCGACTATATTGCCTAACATCTAAATGCCAGTCACCGCATCCTATGGGGTCAAGATGACCCCATCCTTACTTTGACGTGTTCTCCCTACCATGACAAAGGTGGATAAAGGTGGAAAGATTTCATGTAATCCATGGACACCAGTGAAGATCACAAATCATTGAAGAAAAAAGGTTCAGAGCACTGTCTAGTGGGTCTAGATGACCCAACGTTAACGTGCCTAGGATACTGACGTTAAGGAGCTTCTTAGCTTTATTTATATGAATATTTCCAGACATTTTCACAGAAAGCTTATGAATGAGTGGAGCATTGTTGCCGTGCAGTCAAAAACATCAGGATGCTTTTTCTTTTCCTCGGTTGTCAGGAAATTAGCAGACGGTGAATCTCCTCAAAGGAATTTTAGTGACCAACAGCGCTAAATTATTTTTAAACGGAAAAAACAAAAAAAGTAGAAGCAAATTGTAAAAATATTCTTAGTATTTAGCTGGGTTTCCTGTCCCCACAGTGCAGCCCTCCTCTGTTCTGTCCTCATGTGGTGATGCTCCTGGTTAACATTTACCGGCTGGCTAACGGGACGCCACTATTAAAGTCATCCTGGGGAAGCAGCTGGGCAGGTCGGTTGGTAAGGTAGAAGGCTACCATTTAGGAATCCGGGGTTCATAATAATAAACAATGGTAAACATACTGGGGGGGGGGAGCCGGTTTAGCTCGTGCTGGTTTGCGGCGCCTTCCGTCCGTGCAACCAGGGTTCGAATCCGGGCTGCTCCCTATTCCCTTCTCCACCTCCGTGCCGGTTCCAAGCCCGGCTTGAGAAGGTTGCGTCAGGAAGGGCATCCGGCGTAAAACATTGCCAAGTTTACCATGCGACTTGTTCGCTGTGGCGACCCCTGATGGGAGAAGCCGAAAGAGGAAGAAGAGGTAAACATACTGGGGGCAATGACCATAACAATGGGCGAGCAATTAACATCACGCAGTGGGGGCCTTTGGGCAAGACCCTTAACGCTACTGGCTACCAGCATGAATGTGCGTGAATGATCCCGGCGATGGTCAGAGGGACCGTAGGCGCGAACTGGCAGCCACGCCTCTGCCATCACCAAGTATGAATGAAGAGTGAATGAGTAATGGACACAATGGAAGCGCTTTGAGCATCTGGAAAAGCCCAGATTAATCCATTATTATTATTAAACGGCGTGAAAACTGAGAACGCGTTTCTCAACAAGAATGACCATCAGTGAAGTGAGATAAGTTGTTAATACTGAGCTGGCGTTTGTGGAGACGGATTCACATGTTTGAAGTGGGCGTCTGCTTGTTACAACCAGTGACTGAAATGGACTGAGTGGCTCCTCCCCCCTGGTGTTCCAAACAGGAAGTGGCTCCAAGAAGCCAAAATCCCCTAGGCTTCTATAGAGAAATAACCAGCTGTGACTCAGTCGTTCTATTGGTCAGAAGAACCGTTCTGGATCTGAAACCTTTTTTTAACATCTTCTTTAAAATTATCATTTATTTTTATGATATTTTTTCTGTAGTTCAATTTATTCAAGTTATAAACTGACCAATCAGGTGCCTTAATAAAAGTAGGAGGAGCCTTCTGGCCCCCACATTTGATTGATAGATTTTTGGTGGCTCGTTTTCAAGTGGTAGGGGTGTGGCCTTTCAGAGAGTGGTGGTGGTAGTGGTGAGAGTGGTTGCCATAGAAACGTAGACTTAGCTCGACCTGGACAAGTCACTGCTGACTGACGATGTCTGGCTCCAACATGACATTTCTCAAAACTGACTGAACTGACTTCCCTTGGAGCAGGAAGTAAGCCATTTGTTTATGGATGACGTTACGCTGACTCTATCTAGTTCTCATGTAGAGTCCATGCAACTCTCGTTTCAGCTCTGTTTCCACGGAAACATGTGAAATGCCGGCAGGGGTCAAAGGTCGGTAACTTTGTTATTTTGCAGCTAAGCGGAAAAATGCAAGAAAAGAAATGGAAGGGGTTTGCTCCCTGACCCCCACCCCCCTGCCCCGCTCGCTAGAGCTTCTTCGCAGTGCTGTGTATGTGGGGGGGGGCTCCACCGATCCGCTGCACCGCAGCAGCAGCAGGCATGTCCTGCTGCTGCTGCTGCTTTTCTCCATTTTGTGGCTGTCTACTGCAGGGTTTCTGCAGCAGCTGTCGCCGCCGGTTTTATCCGTCGCATCTACAGCTTTAAGTTTAGTCCTGAAGAACACAAATTGTGTTTTTGATTGTTTATCTCCGGAAATGCAACCCATTTTTGAAATCTCTAGAAACACAAATTCAGTCAAAGGTAATGTTTCTATTGAAACATACTGATGAACTTTGAGTGCTGGATAAATAATTCTGTACACATTTGCTTGTAATTTGATCCCCCTATCAGGCTGGGGGGGGGTCATTTTCATGCTTATAGACAGCAGGCAAATCAGGGAACGATTGACCTCAGCCGTGTCAAGTGTAAAGAAAACCACAGGACCCATCTGAATAAAAATAAATACAAGTCAGATTTAGGGACAGTCACTCCGGCCGGTTCCTGCACAACTTTATTTATAAAACACGGCAGGAGTAGCGAGTGGGCAGCGTCAGGCTCCGCCTCTCCAAGCGCGATGAGTAAGCGGTGCTCCGTCAGGTCTAGGAAGACAGAAAGGATGAAGTCGAGCAGAAACGGCTGCTTTTTGCCTTGTTGCCAAAACATGAGGCGAACAACCCAAGTTGTCAGATTTTTCATTGTGGAGATCTTATTTCCTCTGAAGGAGCAGAGCAATCATGTGATCAGTCAACAAATGAATGGACCTTATTTCATCTATCCCAGTGTGTTGGTGGACACACCCCCCCCCCCCAAACCTGCAGTGTTGGCCACTCCCCACTATTAATACAGAACAAACTCTTAATAGAAAGCCCTGAGGATCAGACAGAGACGTCATTAGCCTCTAGAAAAATCAATGAGCTCATTGACACTTGGAATAAAAACCACTAAAGATCACACAGCAGCTAAAATTTAAATCTTTGAAATCTGTCTGGGAACAGTCATTTATTCTGAAAACAACCAGAAAAGTATTTTTACGAGTATAGATTCTACGATGTGAACAATTGAATGTTTTCTCGTTTTTTCAACTCGTTAAAACTGGAGCTAAAACATTCTCTGTAAGTCTACGACTGTTTATGCAATTAAAGTCATTCCAGCTGATTCTGACGTGGAGAAAAGCAGCTTTGCGTCGTTATGCAACACTTTACGTTTTCTGATGTCGTCACAGAGCTGCTTCTCTCCACGTTAGAATTGCTAATTCCGTTGTTAGTTGCGTAAACGTAAGAGTTGTAGTAGCTTGAACAGCGTGTTATTTTGCTGTAACCACAGATAACTCTGGTATTAAAGGTTTAAGCAGCCAGTGACTCTGCCCCTCCCACATCATGTTGATTTATTTGGCTGTTGTGGCGCACACCCCCAAAAATACCAGCATTTTTCAGAAGACATTTAGGATGTGCCCACACCCCATAAAGCATTCTGGGAGTGTAGAGCTTGTCAGGAAAAGCTTCATGTGAAATGTGCTGTGGATGCCGGCTGAGGCCTCTGCTGCTCGGCTGCTTTGTGTTCTCCCAGCCGAGGTCCAGGTTAAACGGAACATTTCTGAGCCAAAGAAGCGGCCGGCTGATCTCCGAGTGCTGATTTATATGAGCTGATACAAAGCCCATCGCCTCTACATCTCACTGGCTCTGCAGGAGAGCTGGTAGGCCGAGGAAACTCGAGCCTTTCCCTCCCACACAGACAAACAAACAACTTGTTTGCATTAGTGTTGCTGAGTTGGGAGGGCACAGAAAAGGAGAGCGGCGTGACTTCCTGCTCACCGCTCAGCATGCGTGCATCTGAGTGTGTGTCCAAATCAATGAGGATAAAAGAAGAGGAAGAAAAAAAGATTAACCTCGGCAACCTGCAGCCGAAAATCTCCTACAGAATGAAACACAGAGTGTGTGTCTGAGACGATTTACCGCCAAGACGAAGCGATGTGTGGAGACAGAGAGAAAAAGAGCTCTTTTCAGGGGGAAGTCTGGCTCAGATGAAGCGTTATGGACTCCAGGTGAGAAGTCAGTTTGAGAGGAAAAACATTTAAAGGCAGACGTGGCTTTGTTCAGGCAGCCGCTGAGGTCAGGGCCAGCCTGAAATTTACTGTAAATAAAACCTCCTCTCTGCAAGGCCAGGCTCCTCTGTGGGTATAAATGCATCCTGGAGCTTTTGAAGATGAGACTTTTTTTTATTTTAGCAAGATTATGAGGATGTATAGAAAAGAAAATTGAGCTTAAAACTGCATATCTGTGTATTTCTTTGTTCAAATTCATTGTGATTCAGGTGCAGAAAAAGGCAGTTTGGAAAAGTTCGTGGCAGTGACACAGCCGCCACAGGCTCCCTGTTCCACTCCATTCTGATGCATCCACTTGTAGAAAAGTAGATACATCAAGCTCCAATGTTGCTCGCCATTTTTGTTGCACCGATAATGTTGGTTGTGAGGGGCTGTAAGCTAGCGGGAGAGCTCGTAAACTGATGGGTGATGGGCGGATTGACTTGTAGTCCCGCCGACAACTCGAAGGGTAAATGAACTCCTGCCGCTGTGCAAAAACGATGTTCTAGAAAACGACTTTTTGGTGTAAAAATGGCATAATCATGACTAAAAGACCCCTGGGAACGCTTTGAAACTAGACCAATAGATGTTTGGAGTGGGACTTTATAATTCGCGACGTGACTGCTGTAAAGCATGAGGAACACAAAGGAATTTCTCATAATCCATGGAAGGCCAGAAACTGATCCAGCAGTTCCTCATGTTGTGTCAGAATGCATGAGTTCATTACACCAAAAGCATAGAACCACTGTAAAAACATTCAACTGTTGGACAATGGCAGCTCCAATCATCAGTGTCTTTAGCCTCATCACTCTTTTTTCTTCTTCTGTGTTTAGTGGAACCGTTGGGAGCCGTACACACAGGTTCCTCGCTGTTTCCTAGTTCATCTTTTGCTGTTTTGCAGATTTTGTTTTGTTTTGTTTTGTTTCCCAGCGCCTCCTGATTGGCTGGAGACCATTACTAATCAATCTCCTTCTCCTGTACAGAACGTGCTCGGTTTGTAAAGTCATCAAAAAGAATCCTAGAATTATTTTTCTATATAGATTTGAACTTTGAGAGTTTTCAACAACAGTGAGAAGTGTAATACTGCTCATACCTGACTCAGAAAAGTGTGTAGCGAGGAGTTTTACAGCATTAAAACACTATTGGGAAAAATTAAGCTGAATACTTCATGTAGTTTTTTCTATAGTGGGTTTGTTTCCGAATGTAACTCTTGCAATAAACTGTGCGCTAAACTCTAGATACACGTCAGACCCATGAAAATATACCACAATCTGTTTTTATTTCACGCTCATATTGTAAAACAAATAAAGATTTATGCTTCATAGTGTTTTGTAAAGGTAAAGTCTGCCGTGTCCGTCAGTTTCTGATCTTTTTCCTGCATGTTTTCTGTCTCCTTCAGGGTGATGCTGTCCGGTGAAGACATGGCTGTTCTGAGGTGGGGATGTCTGGTGCTCCTGACCATCGTGCTGATGGTTCCTTGTGGCGCCGTTCCCTCTAACAACATTTACAAACTGTCTGAGGAGCAGCCGCCCAACACACTGATCGGCAGTCTGGCAGCGGACCTGGGCCTGCCCGATTCCGGACACCTCTACAAACTAGAAGTGGGTTCGCCATACTTGAGAGTGGACAGCAAGACCGGTGAAATCTACACCACAGAGATCCCCATCGACCGAGAGACTCTGAGTGACTGCCGCAACCTGTTTGAAGACGACAAATGCTTCCTAGAGTTTGAGGTGTCGATCACGGACATGGTGAAGGGGATCGGCTTGGGTCCGCGGCTGATCGAAGGCATCATCGAGGTGCTCGATATCAACGACAACACACCGCAGTTCTCCTCGCCCATCCTCACCCTCTCCATCCCTGAGAACACGCACACCGGCACCCTCTTCTCTATCCCCGTCGCAGTGGACCGGGACTCAGGCTCCAACGGCGTGGCTGAGTACGCTCTGAGCGCCGGCCCGGACGCCAATCAGCTCTTTGGCCTACAAGTTGCTGAAGATGTTGATGAAAAAATTCCACAGGTGATTGTCATAGGGAACTTGGACCGGGAGAAGAAGGACTCCTATGACCTGAACATCCGAGTGGTGGATGGCGGGAAACCACCGAGGGCAAGCAGCGCACTGCTGAGAATCACAGTGACGGACCAGAACGACAACGCGCCAAAGTTTGAGAAAAACCAATACGAGGCTGAGCTTCCGGAGAACAGTCCGCCCGGACACTCCGTGCTGCAGGTACGAGCACCGAAGTAATTTACAGATTAAAAGATAGAAACGGTTATAAATGTACAAACGAAAATCCATAAAAGACATAAAATAGTTAAAAGCCAATTAAATGAATTATTTAAATTCTCTTCTAGTCGCACTCGTTTAGGCTTCTTCATTCAAACGACTCTCCAGTGTTTCTTCCTTTAAAGGTGCTGCTAAAGGAAGTGTAGACGTTGATGTAATTAACTCAGTTGGAGTTTCTGGGGTCAGAAGGTTCTGCTCATTCTGTAATTTTTTAACCTAAAGAAAATGGTTCTTGTGGAAGTTTTTATCAGATCCGTGAACTGTTTGGAGATGTTGGCGTGGTCTGTTGTTTATCATGAACGGTGACCCGTTCACGGATGTAAACATTGTATTTTACGGTTCAGCTGGTTCCCTTTCAGGTCAGTGGTTGACTTAATTAGATTAAACAGGGTCTTCTCTTCAACAACAGAGAGGTATTCATATGTGCAAAATATTTCTAAAACAGAAACCTTTGTCAGAAAGAGCCAGAAGAGGCTAAACTGTGGATGGTTTCCTTCCCAAAAAGCTTTCAGAACAGGATTCATTCTTTCTTGGTAAAACAAAATGTGAGAAGCATTTTTCATTATCAGTCGTGTCGGTGCACTGCTGCCGCACGCTGTACCGTCACCAAACATTGCTGAAGTACCTTTGGCCTTTTGGAGATAAGTCTGGAAGCTGCAGGACAAGGCGGCGCGGGGACGCCACTTAACACGCTGCTCAATTATCCGTACAGACAGATGGTGCAGTGGAGGTGAAGCGGGGCGTGGGATCGCTGCATGTAGTCACATATTAACCGCTGATTCCACCTCACCTTTGAGCTGTTGGACGCGAGCGCCGGTATGTGATGTGGGCTTCAGCTGGCAGAGCGGGGAGACTCGCTTCGGCTCATTGAACAACATCCCGACGAACCGTTTCACAATTTTCCTGTCCCCTCCCTCCCTGGCTGCGGCGCGAGCAGCCAACCTTCCAGCTCGCGGTGCATGACTTAATCTGAGTCAGTCATGAGATTATCCATGGGGCTTATTGGTATTATTGCTCTGGATGTGGCTCATTGCATTTCAGAGAGCCACAGAATTCATTTCACTCGGCGTGCATTTGAAAAGTGATGCTCCAGAGGCAGCGCGACAATCCTGACTGAGGAGCCTGGCCTGCTTTAGCTGTCCGTGAGCGACGCAGCCATGTGCAACCCTGACTTTAGCAGAACTTTGGCTTTGTGTCAGTCTTCCCTTCAGCCGGCTTCAGAATAAAGTCACCAGCATTTCTGTGTCTCATATGAATAGAGCTCTTCACTAACAAAAGTGACACCAGCCATTCTGCGTGTCTGTCATACAGGTAAAGGGGAAAGCGCAGTTTAAATTTTTTGACCCTCTTAAATGATTAGACTTTAACTGGATTGGGGGTCTTTATAATTGACATTTAAAGTAGAAGACGTCGGTCAGCCGAGCTGTGAGGCTTCTTTTCTCGTAAACCCAACAGACACCACTCCTCTCGGTAAACAAACCAGTCGGCCCTGCTGGCTAATTTTTAACTTGCAGATAAAGGGTGTTTAAACTTCCTGTTAGGTTTGGACGCCGCGGCCTTGGAGAGCAGCCAGAGCTGCTTCATCACAGCAGTCCCGCGCTCCTGCAGCTCAACTCTTCAATACACAATTCTCAGAGACTGTCAATAATTCACTGCTTTTTCTGTGATATCTGCAGCTTTGAGCCACAGCGGCCAAAAGGAAATCAATGGACGGGAGAAATTATGATTTCACTTTGGTGCTTTTTTTTTTAGCCTAACCCCTCAGACCCGGATCAGTGACTCATCCAGGGGGGTTGGCGTGTCAGCCTGTGATCTTCCGCAAACGGAAACCAGATTTTCATTATGTGTCAGTTTGAACTCCAGTTTGTGTTACAAGAACACATGATTATGGACACATTGCTGCATTACATAGTTAACATTTTTCATTTGTCTTATATCTCTAAAAACTCATTTACGAGGTGTGTAACGATTTCTTTTATCAACCATTCATATTATAATTTGTGGTTGACAATAAGATTCATAGTCGATATCTGTTTATTTTGAACAATACGATTTGGATCCGATTCACTGACCTAAAGTGGATCCAGATCATCTTCATCCAAACTTCTACCAGTGTCACTCAGACAGAAATTCCTGCTACTGAACAGTGAAGTTTTCCAGATTCTAGGATTTATTTCAGATCATCCAGTGTAAATGAAATATGTGTCCAAACAAACAAGTAAACCAGAATGAATCCATTCACATGTGAGATCCTAAAGTTCAGCCCACTGTTGTTTTTCCACACATGAAACTGGAATGATGGACTGATCCATTTTTGCTGCATCACATGTGTTAGCTGCTATGATCTACTGGGTGGTTTTTACCTTATAGGAAAATAAACATACCACTTCTCAATCTAAATGAATTTTCCAGATTTTAGATGGATTTCTTTCATTTTGAAACAATTTGAAAATGATAGGCCTAGAGGTTGATGTGATTAACAACTCTTGCCTCAGACAGATCGATCTGGTTGGATTATAGAAATCAATCCATCGTTTAATCTTTACACCCCTTACTCTAATCACTTCACATTCTTGACTAGCTTTTTATGTTGGTATAGTAATAAAATGGATACGATAATTATGTTTATTTGTAGTAAAAATGTTGAATGTTCTCAACAAAATTGTAGAAAGACTGTTAGCTTTGTTTGGTAAATGATTAAAGCTATCTCACTAAGCTAAGATGGCATGCACCATGTTTAGTCAATTCTACAGTTGACTTTTGATTGTTGTTTGAGTATTTCTCAGAAATATATTGTTTTTAATTTTTTTAATGAGACTTTATATTTAAAAGGTCTTGATTCATCTTCAACTGGTTCTGATTTAGCCTTTAAAAAAACTAGCCTTTACTGTTGAGCCCCCTACTTGTGTCATGATTAGTCCCAGATGAAGACATGTGAATGCTGAACCAGCAGCACCTACTTAGCAATCCACTTCTCTTAACAGCCACTGTTAATGTCTCCAATTAAAAAGTGGTGGATTTAAAAAAAAAATCTAAAAATACCCAAATCAGGACAAACTAAGGGATATTTTGCTGACTGCTCGTACCGGCTAATTGACTAATTATCTCCATAAAAGTTGGGTTTGGATCTGTTTGAAATCGGATTGTGGCTGCAGTTGGCCCGTCCTCTCAGGTTTCCTAATGGGTGCAGAGGAGCTTTGGCTTTGTGATAATGAGAGAAACATTAACATTCACTCATCTGCCCATTAAATGCCAATGACCCGCTGCATGGCCAGTAGATCAGGCTCTGTTGGTTGTGTGCACTTAGCTTTGATCGTCTATTATGTTTCACGCTGTAGAAACCTAGACTTACTCAGCAAAACACGCAGAGCTTCTTAGTGGAGCATTAGTACAGCGCGTGACTATTTTTAAAGCTAACACGCTAATTGACCCTAGAAGTATACGGGACGTTATAATAGAAATTTCCCTCTTAAAATACTATATGTTTTGTAAAGTAGTAACTGAAAACTTTGTTTTGTGCAGGTGAGAGCCAACGATGCCGACACTGGTGCCAATGGAGATATAGACTACAGCCTTCATCAGGCTTCCGACACTGTCCAGAGACTTCTCCGCATTGACCGCTCCACAGGCATCATCTATGTCAAAGGTCTGGTGGACAGAGAGGAGGACAACTTACTCAAGTTTTATGTGGTTGCCAGAGATCGTGGGCCAAACTCCAAGAGTTCCAAGGCACAGGTGACCATCAGTATCAAGGACCAAAATGACAATGCACCAGCCATTGAGATTCGAGGTATTGGTTTGGTAATTCACCAGAATTTTGTGGCCAACATCTCTGAGGACATGCCAATAGGCACCCCAGTGGCACTGGTTCAAGTGTCTGACCGTGACGAAGGGGAAAACGCAGTGGTGACGTGCGTGGTGGCTGGAGATGTGCCGTTTCAGCTCCGACCTGCAAGTGAGTCAGCCAACGATCGAAAGAGGAAATACTTCTTGCAGACAACAACCCTGCTGGATTATGAACGCATTAAGGATTACAGGATTGAAATAGTTGCCGTGGATTCTGGGAACCCAGCTCTGTCCAGCACCAACTCCCTTAAAGTCCAGGTCACAGACATAAATGACAACACACCAAGTTTTTCTCCTGCACTGCTTGAGGTGAACTTTGCAGAAGATAATCAGCCTGGTGATAAAGTGATTGATGTTGTGGCAACAGATGCAGACAGTGGAGTCAATGCAGAGCTGGTCTACAGCATCATTGAGTCGTCGGCTGCCAGCCTCTTTGAGATTAATTCCAACACTGGGGAGATTCGGGTGAGGAACCAGTTGGATCGTGAAGATGTGGAGCGTTATGAGTTTGGCGTGGCAGCAGCGGATAAGGGTGTTCCAAGTAAAACTGGGACTGCAATAGTGGTGATAAATGTTGAAGACCGCAACGACAACGACCCAAAGTTTATGCTAAGTGGTTACAGTTTCTCTGTCAATGAGAACATGCCTCCACTCAATCCTGTTGGCGTCGTTACTGTCAGTGATGCCGATAAGGGGGAGAATTCCCAGGTGACGCTGTTTGTGGAACCAGACAATGGCAAGTTCATCATCCAAAACGGCACAGGAACCATTCTTTCCAGCATTTCTTTTGACCGGGAAAAGGAAAGTACCTACACCTTCCGTCTTAAGGCTGTTGATGCCGGTGACCCACCTCGATCCTCCTATGTTGGTGTAACTATCAATGTCCTAGATGAGAACGATAACGCCCCCTACGTCACGAAACCTGCCAACTCATCCTACACACACCTGAAGCCAAGCTCCCCGCCAGATACTCCTGTTGAGGTGGTGAAAGCTGAGGACATTGATGCTGGAGTCAATGCTGAGCTGTATTACACCATAACCGGAGGGAATCCTCACGGCCTTTTTCAGATCTCCCACAACAGCGGAGAGATCAAACTGGCTCAGGGATTCACCGGCAAACACAAGGGGCTCCACCGACTCGTCGTGAGAGTCAGCGATAAAGGCAAGCCTCCTCGTCACACCACCGCCCTCGTCCACGTTTATGTCAATGAGACCACAAACAACGTGACCCTCATCGAAGGACTGGTTGGCCACAGTCTCTACACGCCTCTGGACAGAGACATCGCTGGAGATCCCAACTACGACCCTGCTCAACGAAGCAACATTGTGTATGGCAGCCTTGCAGGTATAGCTGGTGTGATTCTGATCATTGTTGCTGTGGTGGTTATCAGATACTGGCTGCAAAACGATACCAAGAGCGGCTACCAGGCCGGCAAGAAGGAGAACAAAGATCTTTATGCTCCAAAGCAGGGTCCTAAAAATGGCAAAGGGAAAAAGAGCAAGAAGAACAAAGCTCCAAAGCAGCCCAAGCAGCTGGAGGAAGACGAGGAGGCCAGCTTACAGAAAGGCTTTGGGTTTAACCATATCAAAGAGAACATTAACGACAGTCCCAGAATCCTGCTGCCCCTCAATCGCCAGCCAGGAAGCCCCGATCTAGGCTGCCACTACCGCTCTAACTCTCCCCTGCCATCCATTCAGTTGCAGCCTCAGTCGCCCTCTGCCTCCAAGAAGCACCTCGCCGTTCAGGACCTTCCCGCCACCAACACCTTCGTAGGAACAGGCGACAACAACTCCACAGGCTCTGACCAATATTCGGATTACAGCTACAAGGCCAATCCGCCAAAATACAGCAACAAACAGGTAGGAGACTACGCAAACACGGCAGTGTACCACAACGGCATCTATTGGACCAACAGGTTGTGTTAATTTCGCGGGGACTTACTGAGTACAGCCAATGCTTTCCCACCAAAGCTGCACTGATTCACTTGCTCACTGTCAGACTTTCAGTCCTATGATTTTTGGTTTGGTTCTGTTCACCATTTTTAGTTTGTTTTGGTTTTATCTTCACCATGGATACCACTAAATGAACAGCAACCAGATAAGGGATTGACCCAATATGGGTGCACCAATATCTGTGTCTGGTGGCAGAAAGCTTCCAGAATAGACTGTTGAAAAATGTGAATTTTTGTTGTTTTAAATGTTTTTCAGTTATTCTCTGAAATGGTCAACTTCTGTAATATTTAAATGATGGTTGCCTGTTAAATTGCAGATGTTTCCTTTTCAAATTTGACCCAAATTTGACCTGAGCTGATATTGGAAAACCCATGTGGATCCACCCTTAGTTTCTTCATGTTTTCCATTCATTTTGTTTGTCTGAACTGTCACTTTTCCATGAAGTTTTTCAATGAAGGAAGTTTTTCTTTTCTTTTGATTTTTTTTTTCCATCTGTTTTGTGTTTTGACCTTTGAAAGGTTCAGGCTTGTTAGTGTTCTCCCTTTTGTCCATAGAGCTGACTCGGTTAAAAGCTGCTCTTCATGGGGGCTTTGTTTTGTTGAAGTGGGAATTCCAGAGTTTTTCTTTGTTTTGGGCTTATTTTATTTTTTTACCACTTTGTTGTCCCAGGAACTAGACTTGGCCGGACCAATTGAAGGTAATTTCAGCTCAGTTAGGGAGTCACAGAAAAGGATGGCATCAGGCAGGTTCCTGCACTATGAAGGCAAAGATGCGGAAAACCTGAAGCGTCTCTAAAGCTGTGCACTTCCTGTCAGTTGATCTTAAATATGACTAGCCTTGTTCCCAATCAGTGGGGCTCAAAAGTCAATTGTTTGCACAGATTAATGACAGGTAATTTTCTAGGCGCCCGCTATCGCCTTCTTTTACCCAGTGTGCCTTGCTCTGTCTATTTAATGAACAAAGGGGGGGGAGGGGGGGGGGGGGGTCGGAGGTGGCTGTGAGTCACATCTGCTGTGGTTGCAGCTCCATTTTGAGGCAAATGTCACGTGCACTGTGAAACCAGACAATCACATGAAGGTGTTCAGACTGTACATTGACGTGTCACACTGTTCCTCTCTCATGTCGTTCCTGTTGTGTGCTGTTAGCTTAGCTCTGTTCAAACGCTGTACCAAAGACTCACGCGTCTGTGTTCCCACCGCCGCAGAGGACCCGCCTCCATGTTCGGAGGCTCTAGCAGACTTCCTGTGGAGGTTGGCAGCTTGGCGGCGCTCCCGCCGGCTGCTGTTTACCCTCTGTAGTCGGAGTCATGCGCTCAGATTCACTGCTCCATCAGTCATGTACTCTTTTTACTTGAGAGGAAATATGTGTACAGTGTTTTGTTCTGATGTTTTATAGTTCAACAGATTTTATTTCAATAAACATGTTGCTAAAGTGTTAAAGTGGCGCTCTCTGTGCATTCACTGGGTTTGGAGGAGTGCTGGGAGAAAGATGCTGAAGGTACAGTATTCCATTCTCATTTTATGGAGGACATTTTTGTAAAGAAAAATAAATGTTTCTGTTTTGAATTTTCCATCATCTGGATGCATAAAAGAAATTCTCATTTCTTAATTAGGAGGAAAAAGAAGAGCTAAGCTCATTCATTAAAGCAGAATTTTGTTTGTGTTATGTCTTTGAAATAATTTTCTTCTCTGGTAATTATTATTTATATTTGTAGACTGACTCCTTCCATTAAGAGTTACTGACACAGAAGTGCACCAGATTTTGTATAAATTAGTTTTTTTCTGCACAGGCGTTTTACACCATCACCCCTCATGGTTTCACTATGAACGTGGTTACCTGCTGACCTCACCTGGCTCCCTTCTGTTTTTAAACGTGGAACGCCTCATTGCATTTTCATTTTTAGAGGTTTCCATCTGCTGCTCTGTGAACGAAGCCTTTCTATTTGGGAAATAAAGCTTTCGCCTGTTTACATTTCTGTTATCGGTTCCATGCAATATGAACCACAGGCCAGCGTTTGGAAATGGAATTCATTTAACAAATAAAAATGAAAACACGCCTATAAAAAAACCCAAACACTCCACCCGTTCTCTGGAGTTCCTTCTTGTGTGGGTCACAATGGATGCTGGAGCTTATCCCAACCATCTCCAGGTGAAGGCAGGATCCCCCGTGACAGAACCGCACCGAAACTTGAAAACTGAAACTTGCCAAAGCCAGAAACATGGAAGCGACAAACTGGTAACCGGACAGAGGGCCCGACCCGGATCAGTGAAAACTGTGGCTTTGAAAACATGTAGAAACACGAATAAATGGAGAGAAGCTGCGATGATCCCAAACTGCTGAACTCAAGGGACTTGAAATAAACCAAAGGACCACATAAAGTTTAAAAAAGGTAATACAAAACCAGACTCAAGATGAAGAAGCTGGTCTGCAGTACAAATAAAAAACCTGCAGAAGCTTCATCTTAGAAGTTTAGCCAGTCCCACCCAGACTGCAGCGGGTCAAGAAAGTTTGTGAACCTCCAAAATCGGTTTCCCTGTACGTATTCAGATGATTATGTCCCAGAAGACAGATATGCCTTTATTGGGCATTAAGGGCATTACTGACAGACATTAGATATCTCCTGAGGTTTTTGTGCCTCTGGGTCAAAGTTGTGTCTCGGTGTTGCTCGCTTTTGAAAGCATTAAACTCCAAAGATGCAGGAAATACGAGATGTTTAAAAAAATCCTTGAATTCATGATGAAAGCTTTAGCACCAGCAACAACAAGCAATGTTCAGTTCAGTCCTTCAGCTCCAGACATGGACTTAATCTGCATTTTCCTTCAGCCTTTGAGCCGAGCTTGAATCTTCCAACACTTCTCAAGGGCACATCTGGCTCACACAGTAACACGCCATAACCCCTTTTTGGCCCGGCCTGCGACTTCTGAGCGCCGTCTGGCCCACATAAAGTTGCCAAAAGTAGCGGGGATTAGCCCAAATGTTTAGTGCCTCCCAGCTTTGACAGTTCCACCAGGATTTATTGCATGTGAGTGTTTCCTGCAGTGTTCATGTCTAGGCTGGAATGAACGTCAGATTTCCCTGGTGTTAGTGAACGCAGCGCAGGTTGCAGCCAGTCAAAGTCCAGCTTTCAAACAGGTAATAAAATAACTTGAAGGAAATCAGTGGGCTGGAGGGTGATGATGGGACAAAACAAACATTCGGGACTCTTTAGTCAGGCTTTCATGCTCACTCATCTGCAGTTTGGTTTCTCTCCATGATGTCATTGTTTTAACGCCATGTTGCTACGTACGCAGAGGCTCACAGCCAAACTTTGAACTCGGCAGATCGATGCAGAAGCAGAAACTGCCACAGGTTGGGGGTCAAAACGTCCCTCAAGCTCAGCGTTTGAAGATCCGGGAGCCTGGGGGTTAATGGTGAGATCCCCGGCTCCTCCTTCTGTCTGGAGTCCCCATTAAGCAGTCCGGCGGCATCCTTCCTGCTTTTACGCAGGTCAACTCAGCCGTTTCCATGGAAACGCAGTGGATTGAGCACACGCACGCTTCTCAGTGTGTGTGCTGACTCATAGCACTGACTGACCTCCTTCCCTTACATCTCCTGCTCCTTCCATCCAATCGAGCTCAGCACAATCCCTCCTTCTTTGAAAAGCTTTGGCCTTTGGCTGAGAAGCCCAGTGTGTGTGTGTGTGTGTGTGTGTGCGCTGCCTGTCATTGGGTTTATATAAGCTTTGAGCTGAGCATTTGTTCCCCTCTCCCACATACTGACAGATTTCATGCTCTGCAACAGTGGGAGCCACATTTCCACGTCAGATTCCTGACAAAAGTTCTGCTTTTCACCATCAGCCTCTGCAGAAGCACATTTTCAGTGTTTGAAGGTGAGATTTAAAAATGTCAGAGAGTGGCACGAAGCTCCTTAGAGTCTCTCAGAGCAGCCGCTGTTCTGCCTGTTATCCAGATTCTTGCTTTTAACTGAGTTTGATTCACGTCGTCCTCTCATCTTTGAAGCCAGGCCGGGCTTGAGACACCGGCCTGCCTGGTGTTCTCTAGTGTGATCCTGTTGTGAAAACCGGTTTTATCCTGGAGCATCAAGGCCATCCATCCATCCATCCATCACGCCCCAAAGAGGGCGTGTGGGAGCTGCCTTCAGGCTCCGATCGGGAATGCAGACCAGTGACACCACAGTCATGGATTGTGTGTTGGGAAAAGACGTTCACGAGTTGTTGCACATACAGAAACTTCCCTTATGACTGTGCTCTATGTTGGAGTCGGTTTAGAGGTGGTTGGTTCAAGGCTTTAGACCTTGCAGTCGGTTTAACAGTTTACATTCCAACCTCACAGTCAGAAAAGGATGAGTGACAAAGAGCCAAAGCTGAACTCTTGAAGGTGGATGGGTTCAACTTTTGGAAAAAACGTCTTCTGAAGAATCTCAGATTGAAAGAGTTGGAGGAGTTTCAGCATCTGATGCTTTTCACTGAAGGTGTGGTGGAGATGTTTTACCTCTAGGAAGATGTAGGACTTGATGGAGAGGCCTTGCTCTGAAGGTTGAAAATCTGGGATGGATTTCTGCCCTCGGGGGTTGGTTGGATTTTGAGAGGACCTCTTCATGTTTTTCTGTTGAAAACAGTCGAGCCTGTGCATCTGATGCATTCACTGGTTTATGATGAAGGCTTTCCAGGTTCACCAGGAGGGTTTCTCAGACTGAGAACATCCAGATGAAGGAAGGCGGTTTGGCGTCTAAAAAAGCTCAAAGTTAACATTCAAGACTATTGAGAACTGCTTTAAAATTAACTCCATTTTACAAAGCCTTCACCTGAAACAAAGTCATTTCATTTATTATTTGTCCTCTAAAAACTTGTTGGAAACAAACCCCTAAAATATAAAAACTTTTTTGTTTAAGGCTGTCAATTTTCATGTTTTTAAAAATCTCCCATAATGCAGTTTGATTTTGAAGGATCTAGCGCAGCTTTTTGGCACAACCCTTCATTTACAACAAAAGTGGGTTAAAATGATAATTCATGAAAAAAATAAATAAAAACAGAACAACCGAAGCTAAAAAGAAATCTCCATGTGACCCTTAACATGACGAACACGACCTCCCATGACCCCCTCAAGCAGCACTTTAGTCCTGAACGGGCTGAGCGTCTGCAGACCGTCTCATTTACCAGAAAAGCCAGAAAGCCGCTGAACGGGTCTCCTCTTTGATGTTTGGTGTGAAAGACCAAAATGACCCAGTTGCAGCTCCACGGACCGCCTTTCGTTAATTTCAGGCTTTGGCAGCAATTACCATCAAACCGGCACACCCTGGAAGTCACAGAGAAATCTGTTTCCCATCTCGCCGACGTGTTAATGTAACACCGAGCTCTCATAATCGGCTCCAGTTACCGTCCATTAAGTGATAACTGACTTGAAACAGGTGATTTTAATCAGCAACACGTGTCCCTGCTGTCTGACTGACAGAGCGGGAGCAGAACGCCGGTGCTGCCATCAGGCCTTTGGCGCCCCGAAAGTCACAGCGCTTTCAGATCCTGTCAGTCAAACACGAGGCGAGAGGAAAAGCTGGAGCACAGATCCTGGTCTGAGCCGGACGCCGCACGCTAACGTCACGCCACGGAAGAATGGAAGTGTGTTCTGCGGGAGAAGATACTGTAATGAGTGATGGTCATGGGACAGAACGCTTGTGAGGAATTCAAAGCTGCAGCCGCCACTGGATCTGCAAGATAACCAGTGACTTTTCTCCAAAATGAAAGGCTGTTGGTCTCCATGGTGACCCTGCTCTCCTCCCAGAGTTTCAGCAGATCCCAGCTTGGAGCATCCGTCTGTCATTCCAGGGACATTTAGTTGAACAGCTTAGAAAATGAAAAGCTAGCTAGCTGGGTTTAATCTCCTCTGATGGAGGCACAGGTTGGAGAATCCTGCTGCTGCCATCAAGCTATTATTTAAACAATTCAGCAAAAAAACACTGTCATTGAAAAGCCCAAACATTTATGGATATTTTTCCAGATTTGCTCCATGATTGACATGTTGGAACAGGTACGGCATGGAGGTGGAGGATGAGGGTGGTGCCTCTGGTCACAAAGGGATCTTTGTAGCGAAGCAGGAGAGGCCCACATCCTGGACACATTCTTAACCAAAGATGCCACTGTGATTCTGACGCCTCGGTTAGCGTGGAGGCGGGTCAGACGACATCTGCATTCCATCACGGCTCCAGAGCGCTGCTGTTAGGACCTCAGCTTCATCCCATCACTAAAAGATCCTGTAGTTTGTTAAATACAGCCTCAGACACGGTTCTGGACCGTTTCTATCAGGACTGACAAAACGGTGCCAGCCAGTCTGTTCCAGATCTGGGCCCTTCAAAGACCTTCATCACAGGATTTTGGTTTTGGAGATAAGCTTTGTGCTCCTCATTTCTGTGGTGTGAACTTCTGAATCCTGCTAACCGCCACGCTGGGCGTGCACTGGGCGCTGTGGCCAGAGGAGGCTTTGGAGGGGCACAGGAAAAATTGAAACGTCAAAAGATTACGACTTCATGTCAGAGAAACTTCAAATGACACCAACTTGGCAAAGCAAGCCTGACTTGGTCCTCCATTTAGAAGGTCTGTTAGTGGTTGGACCTCCTTCTTGCTGCGTTAACTTCTTTTTGAAAGTCCTTCAGGTGAGAATTTCCACCTGAGTGATCCCAAATTCAGCAAACAGAGTTTTTTGGCTGCCAGCAGAAATCCTTGTTTTGAGGTAAAACATTTCTCTGAGCTGAAACAGCTTTGAACAGCAGAAGGGCATTATGCAGAAGAGCTGCTGAGCGCTTCTAGTTTGCACTCAAAGCCTTCGTTTCCTCCGTTTCCTAATCCACCAGCGGTCTAAGTATAGATGTCATTTGTTTCTCAGGCTTAGAAAGCCTCTGAGCTGTGGGTGGTGGATTGAAAGGTTTCCAGTCAGAACCAGAACTTCTGCGGAGCATGGACTCTCAGAGCCGAGGATCTTCAAGGAGGAGCTGCAGAGACACGGAAAAACAAGAGGAACGACTTGTGTTTGTGTCTGCGCCGCCTGCTACGACAACACAAGTGAAGTGGGACGGAAACCTGCCTGAGGCACACACACACATGCGCGTCTGCACACACACACATACACGTGCACGTGCATGCACGAGGGGCAACAAGACAGACAACAGTATCCATGGAGCAAAGAGGCTTTGGAATCTGCAGAGAGAAAAGAAGGAGGAGATGAAGAGACGATGTAACCACATGTGTGAGTGTGTGTGTGTGTTGGCTGTGTGACTCAGCTTCAGGTGAGGTCAGAGGTCAGATGTTGCTCAGCTGAACTCTTACCTGTCTGCAGGTGAACATGATCCTCTGGCAGAGCAAATGCATTTTTTGTTTCGTTTTTACTATTGACCCGACAACATGCTTTTATTCTGAAGTTTTTCTGGTTCTGACGTAATTTCTGACCAAAAGTAGAAAGAAAACTTTATTTCTGTGGAAATCATAGATGTTTGTGAATCCACAGCAGCAGGAGAACATTGATCTGCATCTGCTTTGCTTTTTTGTCTTCTATACCTTCAGAAGTCACACATCTCTGCGTTTCTCTAGAAGAAAATATTTTTTCCACATTTATCGAATGATATTTGGGGTTTTTGAAGCTTCTCCAAACTTAAGACGGCATCATTTTTACCTATAATGTTTTGTTTAAATTCTTATAAACTGATCTGAAAACACTGAAGTAGACTAGATCGTAATTAGAGTTTAACAAACTGACTTTAGTTAAAAGATTATAAAATCTTTTGGATTGAGTTGGACAGGAGGGGCTCCTGTGTAAAAGAAACACAGCAGGGGGCTGCTCTGGGTCCAAATAGGAAACTTTAAAAAATACAAAAACTAGAACTGACAGCTTCCATATGTCCCAGTGTGCTCTGAAAGGCCATCAATGGGAGAATGTGGCTAAAGTTTCCATATGCAGAGAAGAAGCTAAAGCTGTTTATCTGTGGATACGAAAAACCTAAAAAAGCAAAATCAAAAAAGCAAAAGTTCAGAGAAAAACCTCAACCAGAAGCGGAATATTGGCTGGTATTTCAGAAGGTGGAGCGCAGGTTTAATCGTGTTGATTTAGCTTTCAGTCGGTTTCCAGAGGGATTCATCTAAAGGGTAAAGAGTCAACGGAGACTCCTGATATTCAGAGCATGAACAGATTCAGACGCCGCACAAGACGTGTGCTGGCCTTTCACAACGCCGCCACTCTGCTTATTGCCTTTTGGTGCTAAAGCACTCACCTGAATATTTACCCCGAAAGGAACTTTTTGACCTTTTACCGGAGGAGTCGCTCTTTTTTTATTCTAATTTTTGAATTTATGCCAAATGAGCTGAAAACTGAGAGTGTGGGGGGAGTGGCTGGCTCTGAATGATTGAATGGGAAAAGGTGGAGTGAGATGGATGGATGGGTGGGGGGAGCGGCGGCCGCTCTGGTCTGGTGGGTGGTGTCCAGGATGGATGGGATGAAGGACTTCATCAAGGTTGAACACAGATTGATTTGCTGTAAAATAACCAGATCTAACCTAAACACGTTAAGTAGATTTTTTTTAAATACAAAAAGAACGACAGAAAACAGATGTGGATCAAAAACTGTCTGTGCACGGACTCCCCTGCATGCAAACCTGAACAAACACATCAGAGACCTCAGAAAACAACAACAGTTTCAGCGTTTGCTCCTGAAAGAATCCTTCACAGCACGGTGGACATAAATCGTCCCGGAGCAGAAGAAGACGTGCATGTCTGCAGCCAATATCATCCACAGATGTTCCTACAGACCCCCCATCCATGGAAGGCTCACAAAGGGGGGACGTTTAGGGGGTCACTGTGGAGCTTTAGGATGCTGCTTCTCAACAGCAGACCAATGGGAGGAGCTTAAGCGGGTTCAGGAACTGCTCCATTCTGTACATTCACGTAACTAAATAGAATTTATATATTTCTGTTTATTTGTATTTTTCCTTTATTTGAGTCCGACTCTGTGAAAGAGCAGAAGTTTAGTAAAATGACTGTAGTCTTAGTCTGCAAATCAGAAACTTGAATTTGTTAAATGAAAAGCAGCTGAAGAAATGTCATCTATTTGTGGTTCTTCCTAACAAATGGCGTCATGTGATTCATCCCAGCTGGAACTGTGAATGGATACCAGCTCTAACCGATGATTTCCACAAACCTTTAAAGTTTGCACAGGTTGATAAAATATTTGATGTTCTTGTCACACACCACAGACTTCAGGTCTGTTCGTTCTGGAAAAAAACTCCCCCAGAGGGCCGAGCAGCTGTGCGGCAGCGGCAGCCGTCCTGCAGCAGCAGCAGTGTTTGGGTATCAGTGCAGCGAAGCATTTTCAGGAACACAGTGCAGTAATTTACAGCAAATGCTAAGTGACAGTCGGGACTGTCAGCAGCGAGTCTCTGGAGAGTCGCGGAGACAGAGTGTGTTTGAGGACCTTATGCCAAGTGTACAGTCGCCGTAGCAACCGCCTCCATCTTCCTCCTGACTGACAGGTGACGGCGAGGGAAGTGACAGCTACCGGAGAGAGAGGGAGACAAACATGACTCAATCAATCAGGAAGCGGGACGTAATCACCCGCAGCTCTGCTCCCCTCTGCCTTGTTGTCTTTGCTGGGTAATTGATCGGTTATTGGAGGCTGGAGTTTGCAGAGCTGCCTTCCTGTTTGCTGCTTACCCCTGGCGGCTCCCTGCAGGGCTCTTCCAGGTCAGATGCTGAAACTTCGCTCTGACAAACAGAGAAGATCATTTAGCAGTGTTTGTTTGGTTCCACCTTTCAGCCAATCTGGTGCAACTCTTTTGCATCTGCAACAGAATTTTTCCCACCGACCCCCAATCAATCCACAGATGAATTTAAAGTGAGAATCAGTCCCGGTCCGCTAATCCAACCCTTTGGATTCGGGTCACATTTATAGAGTTAATGCCACAGAGGAAGAGACAGACTAACTGGAAAATCCTTAAGTACTTTTCAAAAGCTGCTACGTACGTGATTTAGAATAAACTCCTGCAGAGACTCGGTTTGTTTTTTTTCCCATGAATTCTGTTGTTTTCCTGAGAATCAATCCTCTTCAGACATTGATTTTTGCACAGAAAAAGAAAAGGAGACACTCCATAAAAAAGGATTTGATCTGTTTTTTGTTTTTTTTTGTCGGAGTATCTTCAAAAACGACCTTTTTTGTACAAAATATTGAACGTTCTGATGTAAACTAATGTTGGTAAAAAACAAAGAGCTTTGGGCGTTTGGGGTCAGCAGGGTGAAGCACAGCTCTGTCCTCCACACCAACCATGAAGCAGAGCTGGCGGGGTGGGGCGGGGGGTGATCACAGGTTCTATCTGCGAGGGATGAGGACGGATGTGACATCAGCGCAACAGCTGGATGTTCTGAAGAAGCCATGAACGGCTGTTCAGAGGATGGGCATGCTCACAAAAGGATGCTGAGGCTGGAGGCGGCGTTCGTGGACCACGGAGCAGATTTATGGATGCAGTCAGAGAAGATCTGAGGGCGGTTCATGTGAGCGAGGGAGGTGGGGTTCAATGGAGGCAGATGATTCACAGTGCTGACCGTGGCGGGGGGACGAAGACGCCGGCTCTCCTCTGAAGATAACTGTAGATGATCACTCGGTGGTCATCAGTTGTTTGTTTTTGCTCTGTAGCTGTCAATTACAGCAGAACCTGCTGTTCCAACGTTTTCCTGGTCCTCTGCTCTGGTTTGCTGCACCACAACCAACCGTTTGTCGTCTCCGTGTTTCAGCAGCAGCTGAGATGTTTCTGCTTTTCTGCAGCAGACAAACAAGCAAACAAACAAACAAGCAAACACACAAGCAAATAACCAACAAACTTCTGCAGGTTCCAAACCTTTCAGAGGGTTTTAGCCTCTGCTAGACTGATGGAGGCGCCGCCTCAGGTTCTTCTTCATGTCACAAAGTCATTTAAAATAGAGTTTGTTTTCGTCGTGTTTGTGCAGCTGTTGTGTGTTAAAGTTAAACATGTACATATGCTGTTTGTTTACTGGCATACAGTAAATATGATTTTTTAGCTTCCATAACTTGGTTAAGTTTATTTTTCAGATTTGTGCAGAGGAAGAGCTTATAGAGACAGAGAGAGATGCTCGTCCTACAGTTAAAGACAAACAATGTAAAAATAAAGTTATTTACATAGTTTAACCCTTAGTGCAGCTCTCATTTAACCTCCTGGAAATTCACAGTTTCTAAATCAAAACCTGAGGACATTTCAGGAGTTTTATGCAAATCCGGGCTCCTCTACGACCCGACACGGTTCTTTTGAAGGGTTAGTTTTGTGTGTGTGTGTGTGTGTGTGTGTGTGTGTGTGGGTTTTGTGTAACCTGCAGACTCCTGCAGCTCTCCGTGTGAGTCTGCAGCTCATGAACAGAAATCCCCAGAGCCTGCAGGACGGGCATGACCAGGGCTTCCTGCTGCTTCTGAGTGTGTGTGCACGTGTGCGTGCACGTGCGAGTGTGTGTGAGCTGCCCCGGCGCTGAGGCAGAAAATGACGCAGCGGTTGGCTGAGCTCAGAGTTTTATGGAGCAAAAGGAGCTTCCTTTCTTCATCTTTTTCTGGCAACATCCTTCATCTCTCTGTCCCTCCTCTTCCTCTTCATCTATTAACTTCAGCCTGTTTTTTTCCTCCTTTGCAAGTTTTATTCTCCCTACACTTGTTTTTTTTTCTTTCCTTTTTCACTCCCTCTTTTCTTCTGCCACTTTGTTCTTCATCCTCCTTTGCTTCTTTCTCTATTTTATACCTCCACACTTTCTTCTTGTCCTCCTTACAAGTTTCCCTCGCTCCTCTGGTTTGATTTAATACGTCCTCCTCCTCCTTCACCTTGAATCGGCGCTCCTCCTGCCCTGTGGAGAGGAGATAAGGGGAGGAGATGTTGTCGTTTTTTTTTCTCCAATATTTTTTCTCCGTATCATTTCAAGTGTCTGCTGGGATAGGAAACACTCGTCTCCTCTCTCCTTTCCTTCTTTATCTCCTCCCTTTGCCGTTATCTCCCACACATTGCTCGTCCTCCCGCTCTTCTTCCTCCTCTTCCTCCTCTGCCAGGTTTGGCTCTGTGTCCTGTCAGCAGGATGTACAGAGATCTCAGGAACATCTTGACTTATCTGGAGAGTCTGGTGTTTCTTAGAATTCCAGAGCAGTTTTCTTAAAAAGGAGCGTCTCTCCTGAACGCTGCCGAATGTTTCAGCTTAGATCCTGAGCTGTGCTGTTCTTCTCTGCTCTGAAACTGCTGCAGTTCTCCCAAAGTCCTCAGAGGTTTTTGGGAAAGTTTTGGATTGCACAAAGTCAGGATGAAATGCTCCTGGGTTTATTCTGAGCTCCAATCTGCTCCACAAACGTCTGTGGGACTTCAGCTCAGCTTTCCTGGCACTCAAGTAGGATCCTAACTATATTTGTTTTTAATTATTGGAAGAATGTCATTTTCAGTCTTCAAAAGTTTCTCTCTCTATTTGTCTGACTTGACGAGAATCGTCCTGATCAACCAGAACAGAAGCAGCAAATCTTCGGGCTTTGCTCCACGGATGGAGCAGAGCCGGCAGCTCTGAAAAATTCACCAACTTTTATTTGTCATAAATGTTTCATGCATTGGATCAGTGCGTTCGGTTTGTGGTTCAGATGCTCGTTGAAGCGCTTAAAGAGGCTTGAGTCCTCAAAGGCAGCCCTTTTAGTCTGCTGTCAGTGTGCGTGCGTGTGCGTGTGCGTGCACGCTCAGTGGACAGCTGTTTCTCTAATCCCCTGATTGACCTCGTCTTCATCCATCTCTGCTGTATTTTCATTTACTGCCAATCTGTTTTAGGGGCAAAAATGAAAAAACTTCACGTCTCAATAAAACATTTTTGAACGAAAGCCTTAGGAATGCATAGCTAACACGTTATTAATCCACACGGTTCTCTCTACCTCTTCCTGGATTATTCCCCCTAATCTCTGGATGCTAAATTACAGGATTGAGGTCACAGGTTGACACAGAGCTCCACATCTGTAACTTTTCCCCTTTTTCTTTTGCTTCTTTTGTTTCTGCGGAGAGTTTCCCTGCAGGTCTGTGTGCATCCGGTTAAGGCCGGCGCTGCCGAGGATCAGAACAGACAAAATAATCTGCCGGCGTTTTGGGCCGGACAGCAGCTCTGGTGTTCTGTCAGGATCCAGACCAGAAGAAATGCCTCTTTGTCCTCGTAAAAAACCCGTCAGATGGGCTCTGAAACCCAACGACAACCAAAACACCAGCAAACGTCATCATCAATGTGTGAAGTGATCAATAAGGATTTGTAGTTTCCAGAAACTGTCTTGCTGTTTGTCTCATGCAGATCAGCCTCCTGGTTGTGGAGGTGAAAGGACGATCCTCACGGATCAGTCTGGACGTTTGCTCATCAGATTTGTAAATCTGGGTTGTTCTCTTGAGCGTTACTCCCTCTGCAGATCCGTCATCCTCCTGACATCCATGCAAATATCCAGAGGGGAGGAAGGAGGCGGCGTGGAGATAAACGCCTGGCTGACACACCTGAAGGCTCCCGGTGGGAACTTGGTCTGTGTCGTCACGGTAACGGCTGCAGGGAAGTTTGGGCTGAAACTCCTCCTATGAGGGTTTTACAATACAGTTTGGGACTGTAGGACATAAAAATGTGGACAGATCCACCCACACCCACACACCCACACCCACACAGACACACGCACACACACACCCACACACACACACCCACATTCATGCATAGCTTTGCATACTGACCCGGACTCACTGAAGGTATGCTAACAATCTGGTTTATGTTTTGGAGAAGGACTCTGCAGAGTCATACATGTGTTCTGTGTCATGCTGTGACCCCCCACCCCCCCACTGATGTTTGGGGCGGAGCAAACCCTGAGACCCACAAATGAATTCATGATCCAGTTGCTGCAGAGGCTGCTGGGAAGTGTGAACCTGCTGACCGTCCCCACAGCGTTCCATGACATCACCCGTTCATGTTTCTGTTTTAAAGCCGTCATGGGAAGTTTTTCTGGGTCCAGCGCCTTTCCTGTGATAGGTGATAGGTAGAGCGGTCAAAGGTAGACTCCTCCCCTAATAGAAGTCACCTGACAGTTTGATGCTGCAGGAGAACAGCCTGTTGACATTAAACACTAAACTCTTTATTTTCATTATTCTGTTATAATTAGTTTATTATTCTTTATGTTCAGAAGATACATTTGTTATTATTGTTTGAAACTAATAAAAAAAAATAAACATAATGGTAAACAGAAATACAACAAGATGTAAAGTCCCAAAGAGCTTTGGATGAAGTCCAAGCGTCTTTTCTCCAAAATTCAACTTAAACAAACAGTATTATTTGGGCAAAAATTTGGAAAATAAACACAGAAAACAACCTATTATGGTCAAAAGTTTTTAAAAAGTACATATTATATTATTGTGATTTGACAGTTTCGGATGTCTTGCCTGCAGTTGTTCCATATCTGAACTCATCCTCCTGTGGAGAAACAGTGAAGTTCAGCATTTGATTAACTTCTAAAAAGCTTTATTGGTTCAAATTCAAGAATCAGTTTAAGGAGAAATTTGGAAAATAAATAAACATTGAGTTACAATTATTGTCTTTTGTCAGCCCTTTTTTTTCATCTAAGACTTTTCTCAAAGGTCACATCTTGGTTAACACATAATTGGGGTATGACTCATTTTCTTGAAGGAATTGTACATCAAAGTCTTTACCAGTTTCTGTATATAAGATGTGTTACATTGATTTGGGTAGGTGAGAAATCTCCTCCTCAGCAGCAGCAGCAGCAGCAGCAGCAGCAGCAGCAGCAGCAGCAGCAGCAGCAGCAGAGCAGCAGCAGAGCAGCAGCAGCAGCAGCAGCAGCAGCAGAGCAGCAGCAGCAGCAGCAGCAGCAGCAGCAGAGCAGCAGCAGAGCAGCAGCAGCAGCAGCAGCAGCAGCAGCAGCAGAGCAGCAGCAGCAGCAGCAGCAGCAGCAGCAGCAGCAGCTGCAGCAGCAGCAGCAGCAGCAGCAGCAGCAGCTGCAGCAGCAGCAGCAGCAGCAGCAGCAGCAGCAGCAGCAGCAGCAGCAGCAGAGCAGCAGCAGAGCAGCAGCAGCAGCAGCAGCAGCAGCAGCAGCAGAGCAGCAGCAGCAGCAGAGCAGCAGCAGCAGCAGCAGAGCAGCAGCAGCAGCAGCAGCAGCAGCAGCAGCAGCAGCTGCAGCAGCACACATGCATCTGAGCGAACTGCAGGCACATTCCTTCATAAGGTTTCCCTCAAATGATGAACTGAATAAAACCAAAGGAATGGACGGCCGAGCTTCTTTACACTCACTGGAAGGATAAAAACAGTTTTGTCTCTCTCTGTCTTGTCTTTGAATCTTCTCTACTAAATAATCTTAATTTAGTCAATCTCAAGGATTATATTTCTTTTACACTGAACAGACTGAGAGAAATGGGTTCTTACAGTTAAGAGGGGTCCTATGTTATGTTCTATAAGGGTGGTGTTGTGAGAAACACTACATGATGAGGTCAATTTGTACTGAGTTAAGCTGGTTAGTTAGATGGTTAGTTAGATGGTTAGTTAGAGGGTTAGTTAGAGGGTTAGTTAGATGGTTAGTTAGATGGTTAGTTAGATGGTTAGTTAGATGGTTAGTTATGGTTAGTTAGATGGTTAGCTGTTTGCTTGGTTGGGGATGATAAAGTTTACTTCTGCAGAAACTGCATACAGCTGCTTCAGTGTAATGAGGAACTAACTTTACTTCACTGTGTGTGTGTGTGTGTGTGTGTGTGTGTGTGTGCGTGCGTGTGTGTGTGTGTGTGTGTGTGTGTGTGTGTGTGCGTGCGTGTGTGTGTGTGTGTGTGTGTGTCATACTGGAGGAGGAATGCCACACTAGTTTGGCAAAATGAGGTGGAATGTCTTGAGGCAGATGAACTGCTTTTAGTGAGAAGAGCTTGGAATATTTCTCCAGTAGAAGCTTTGGGAAATGGTTGTGTGTGTGTGTGTGTGTGTGTGCATGAGCACATGTGCACACCCAGCAGCTAAAGCCAATCACTGTCGATCATTGAGTTTTGGTTCTGACAGCTGGAGGAAGAGGAGAGTCCCCATCGTGCCTCCTCACAGCTGCACGTGAGCGTTTGCTTTGGCGTGATGGCGTGGCGGTCTCATTATGTCCAGTATCATCTGCAGACACGCTGCTTGACCTTTGAACTAGCTGAGAGGGACTGAAGCTCCTGGAGGCTTTGAGCCTCAGATTTTTCTGCATGAACATGGAGATGAACGCTGATAATCAGATTCAACCGGATCTTCTGAACATGAGGCAGAAGCTTTTTGAAGGTCTTTCAGACATTTTGGTTCCACCATGACCTCCGGCTTAATCACTGAACTAAGGAGCAGTGGAAGGTCACTTAGCTTGGCTGGAGACCCCGCCCACCCAGGACGGGGACCCCTTTTGGCTCCTCCCTCCAGAAATAGGAACCTGGACACCAACCCAGACGAATGAGGACAGTTTTTCTCCATCAGCACATCTCACAACCCCACGCAGAAGATGAAAAGTAAACTCTGCAACAAGACGTTCAGACTCACTCCCTTTAGCCTGTGTGTTAGTGTGTCTATGTGTGTCTCTTGGTTTGTTTGTTAATGTGTGCTTGTTGCATGAGTATTTGTTTTTGTGTAGGTGTATTTGGTTTATTTGTGTGTGTATTGTTATCAGTGTGATCATGTAAATGTGTTAGTGTGCGTTGTGTAACTGAGCATTCGTCCGCATACAGACCTCAGAACTCCTCCCGGTCCGTCCGGACGTTTGTCTCCGTTTTAACTCGTTTGCGGGTCGTTTTTTCTTTCTTTTGCTTCCTCTGGTTCTGTTTTTCTGTGTGGGGTGGATCAGTCCAGAACTCCTGACCGTTTCCTTGTCGGTGTCACGAGGACTGTGAAGATTCTTGAGTTTTGATCCAGCTGATTTGGAAGCAGCCGCCCTCAGGTGGGATGCTGCTGGCTCTCCGGTTGTTCTCATGTCGGGTTTCTTGTGTTCGTGTCTCCAGAAGAGGGAGAAGAGCGTCTTCAGAATTAAATAAGTCAGAAGCATCAAGCTTGATTACCTTCAAATGAGCTCTGGTTTCAGGGCAGCTCACATTCAGCTCCTCTGTCAGCATCGCTGTCGTCGCTCCGGGTCTCTGAAGAAGTTTTTTTTTCGTCCACTGTGTTGATGCTAAACCTTTGACCTCCAGGCTGTGGCTGAGCTGAAGCTAAGTGAAGTGTTTTTTCCAGATGAGAGAGTCATTGAAATGCGTGGAATGGAGAAAAAAAAAGGCTGACTTTTTTTTCCCTTTTCTTGTTTGATCTTTTGCTGGAAGTCATGCAACTTTGATGAAAACATGAATCTCCAAATGCAGAAAATGTTTTCAAAGAGCTGTAACAACATGCAACTGGACCCCTCGCCGGTCCTCCAGCGTCTCTACATGATGAAAGATTGACGTTTCTAACACAAGTTGGCAAAACGACAAAACCAATCAGCTTTGTGGGACCAGATTAAAGGGGGACTTCAGCACTCACACCCATCAAAGTGCTGGAGTGTATTTGAAGAAAGTCGCAGAGAGCTTTAAAGTTTCTGCAGTTGAAGACTCATTCTGAGTCTGCTAAACACGCTCTGATGAATTCATCCATTCCTTTAGATTCCAACCAAGTCTGATGGACCCAAAGGTTTTAAAAAAAACAGTTTGTCATCCAGGTGTCATCTGTAAAAAGGTTTGGCTGAATTATGTGTTCAGTTTTTAGACTGGACCATCTCCAAACTAACGTTTGATTCGTTTAAGCAAACAGTAATTTGACAAAATGTTATATCATCATTCTTTGTAGCTTGTTGCTGAAGACAACTATGTGTTTTTGTTGTTGTTTTAGTCAGCTAAAATGAGTAAAACGGTAAAAAAATAAAAATGTGAGAATGAATGCAGCTCCAAACAGAGACGGTCTAATTTCTGGGTTGTTCAGTTGGATAATATTTGTCTGTTTTGTGTCAAAAGGCCTGAATTATATTTGACACAAACATTATAATGAGCAGAAAAAACAACCGTTTCTTATCGATAAAACAGAAAATGACCTTCAAACCGTCACGTGTTTTTGGGGGATTGAAGGGAAAAAACAGTCATTTTAGCTCCTTCTGCACACAAAAGCACATGTCTTGCTGCTGTTTGGTTCAGAGTCCAACTGAAGCGTTAAAGACGTTTAACATCCGAGCAGCTTTCGCTTCCGTGTTGAGGTTCTTTGAACTTTTGTAACTCTTCAACCATTTTCTTGCAGAGGTTTGCAACCTTTAACGCTAAACGAAACCTGTGGTCCAGTTTCTTCCTGACTAAAATCCAGCAAGAGCCGTGAAGCCCAACAAAAAGAAGACTTTATTTATGTTTCTGTGGCCATAAAGCCATTTATGAAATGTAGCAGCACATCCAAATCCCGCTCAAAATAAAATACAGCCTGTCATTTAAATCCTAACCCTAAATATGTAAGAAAGTCTAACATGACATTTTCTGTCATTATGGATGGATGCATGGATGGATGCACAGTAGACCAAACCTTTTAACATCATTTTGCTCAGTTGTCAGACATGTTATCTAAACATGATCCTAATGAACCTAATACATACAGTATAATTGCTTTTTTCGTTGAAGAGTTGTAATAGTTCAGAGAATGTAGGTTCTTCAGATGTCGCAGACAACAGTTCAGTTATCAAAGGGTCAAACTGATTTGGAATTACACCCCCCCCTCCAGCAGAAGCAGACTTGGTAAGGTTCTGGTGGACATCTGCTGTGATGTGATTGGTTGGGGTCTGAGAGGAAACAGACAAACATAACGTCTGGATCATCTGCAGGTTAGTGAGTCCAGAGGAAACAGATGAACAAGCAGTTGTTGCCATGCCGTCATCAGCTGTCGTTGTGTAACGACACCAAATTATGAGTTCTTGAAAAATGTACATTATTTATTTTTAAACTTGGCAAAGATGTGTCTGTTCTTGACTCTGGAGGAAGAGAAATGTTCCCTCTTCCTCCATCTGACTCGTGCTGACTGAACCTGAAGCTGAGAAATGGAGCTTTGTGCTGACGTGCAGCACTTTGTGTGACGTGCAGCACATTTATAATAAACCAGCTGATCTGGACGTAAGCATTTTTATCTAACATGGCTAAGTTTTTTACTAATGTTGAGTTTTGGTGCAAAGCTGCTTTTCGCTTGGTCAGAATCTGTGAGCTTTCCGTCGGTTGCATAAACGGTAGACAGGTTAGAGCACGTCAAACAGCGTGTGTTACTTTGTCGTCGTTGGCGACATCTCCGGTGTTTGAGGGTTAACAGCATCTTGAGTCACGCAGCTCTTCAGCGTTTTTGGTTCTATCCTTCTGGTTTCTCCTAATCTTTCAGGGGGGGTCATCAGTTTGGGAGGGGGAGGATCTCTTCAGGATGCGCTGTGACATCATCGCGCTGTGAACTTCCTGTTTACCACTTGCATCCTGCTGCTGATGTGAAAAGCAGCTGGATGCTGGTGGAGATCTGAGGAGCTCGCCGCTCCGCTGGCTGAGCGCTCACATCTACAATGCTAATGTCTGCCCGCGGGGAGGGGCCGCCCTCCCCAGGCTGCGGCGCCCGGCCTGTTTACACGTGCGGTTCTGGACCGCGGCCTCCACTCAGGACAAACAGGTCACGTCCCGCGCTCACCGTGCAAACATCAGAGTTTCTGGCAGCAGTCGACATGAAAACAAGCAGCGTTTCATCGGCTCCTCGCAGGACGTTTGGAAGATGCATGATTTACAACGTGAGGCTCCTGGAGAGAATAAATATTCAGGCTTTCTCAGTGAACGTGAGCCAGAAGTTTCAGAATCCTATTTGAATGTTTATGTGAAAACCAAAAAATTCTTGACAATCATGAAATTATTGTACGGACAACTAAACAAAGAGACTTTATCTGCCGACTGTGTCAACAGTCATCCATCAGGCTAAACCTGATGAATGTTATTTTACACCTTGACAGCTCACCTGAGGGCATTGAAGAAATACTTAAGCCCAGCAGGTTTTAACCTGAAACTGTTGCTTTAGAAGATAAATGTTTAACTGGAGACAAAGACATGATGGAAAGTGGAGAAGTGTCAAGTGTCAAGCAAACCACTTCAGAAATATTAAATGTCACGGAGGAATGTTTTGTAAAACCAGCCTTCACACAATAACTGGGACCCGACTGCGACGGATCACCACTAGTTGTGTTTTTTTAGGCTTTTATTTACATGTTTTTCAAATACACAATTTAGCAACTGTTTTTTATTTTAAACCGCATGGAATTGCATAAACCTTGTATAACTTCCTGCTTGAACTTCCTCTGTTCCCCTTCACATGTGGCCGACTCTGCTCAGATTCCCAGCAAACACGGCCGAGCTGCTGGCTTTACTTTCAGAGCTCCTTCTATAGTCAAGCTTTAGAAGGAGCAGCCGAGTTTTGCATGAATCAAAAATGCCGTTTGAGCTTTAGATGATGCATCAAACAATGAATAAAATCACATTTTTTTGCCCATTTTAAAGACCCACTCCAGTCAAAATTCTCTTTTTGGTGTTTATAAAGAATTTGCATTTCTGAGTATTTTCTTTATTCAAATCGTGGCGAATCAGGAGCAGACGAAAAAAATGCTGTTTGAAAAATCTTGAAATTGTACAAACTACATCGGCGGACCATGAGCTCTCTGCTCTGCCTCACTCTGATGCTCCCACTTGCAGACTGATAGATCCATGAACGCCTTTGCCCTGCCATGTGGGATTTGCCCCGCAGCTGACTGGTGACTTCTTCAGGGGAAACCCTTCATTTGATCAACAGTTCATGGGATAGGCTCCAGCAACCCCTTGACATCTAAAGGGATTCAGCAAATTCAGAACATGGATGGATGGATGATGGATGGATGCATGATCAGAAAGAATCTTGGCACACCAATAAAAAAGTTGAAGGGATGGCTCCACAGTGTATGACATCAACTGTCAAACACGGAGGTGGAAGTGTAATGAGCGTTTAGCTCATTAATGAATGTGAGTTGGGAGTTTGCTGGTTTAGCTAATGTTTGTTGACTTTGCACAGGTTTTGCCGATAACCTTTTAAATCAGAAAGTAGAAGGAAAGAAGCGGTCAGGCTCCCGTGGCGACGTATGAAATGATAAAGTTTAAGCATTTCTGTAGAATGATCTAAAGATTTCAGCGTTAGATGCCAGGCTTGCTACATTAGCATTAGCTAAAGAGAACCAAAACTGCGTTTTAGAGTTCAGGGGTGTAACCACTGAGAAATAAAGTCGAGTTGTTAGGAGATTAAAAATATCGAACTAATCAAATTTGACCTAATAGAGAGATTCATAGGGTTAGATGGAAGAAGCTGATTCGCTATGGCGACCTCTGAAGAAGAATTTTGTTAGCAGATTTTATGTTTGAATCAAAACAATCGAGTCACCACCACATTTTGGTTTTGGGCCATTTTACAGTTCAGTGATCTTCAGGAGAAATGTGCAACATGAATGGAGAGCAGATGTCAAAATAAAAGTCATTCTGGTTTCTCTTTAGTTATAATATTTTTTACAGACGTTACACATGCAGTTCTGAAAGGGAAGAGCCGTAATTGTCTTTGGTATTTCCCGCCTTCCGGCTGTCAACCTGCTGCTGCCATTGATCAGAGAGGAACAAGTGGGTTAGCGCTCTAACCAGGACAAACAGCCGGGACCGGGCTTTCTGTGTCACTGGGCAAACAGCACTCACAGAAAGGCACAGGATGAGTGACACATGGGGGGGGACCTGAATATTGATTGGCCTGGAACAGTAATCTGTGCACGCTAAGTGACGGACTGTGAGCGCGATGGGATGTGGAGATAGGAGCGCATCGAGCGACTAATGGAGGGGAGTGTGTGTTTGACAGCAGGGCCAGCTGTTGGCGGTTATCTCCACAGCCGCGGGGCAGCGGGTCAGAGCTGGTATGTTCTGGCATCACAGCACCGATCTGATTGGACCTTTGATGCTGTCAGCGGAGACGCTGAGCATGCTCGTGGTATCAGAGCGGGGCTGCAGTCACAGAGATGAAGGGCTGGGGGAGCAGGTCTGAGGCTGGTGTTCAGGCTATGCATTCAGAGGGATGGGGTCAAAGCTCAGAGGGTCAGGAGCCCGAATCAACCACAATCTACCAAAGGGAAAAGGTTGAGTCTGCTAAAGTGAAGAGCAAAAGGCCACAAGTCAAAGTGGAACCCGAAGGTCCTGCAGGTTCAAATCCTGATCACATTTAAGAAATGCTCCAAATTGTTCTTCTGGTGTTGAATCGAATGGAATGAATGGAACTTTTTATGTTGAAATAAGAACTCTGCCACAGTTTTATTCACCTTCAATCGTTGCTTCTTCTCTGTTCAAACCAAAGCGGCTGGTTTCTCCATCAGCTGCTCTGTTTTTCTGTGGATTCCTTTCAGAGGAACCTGACGAAGACCAAAGTGATCTCACATCCAGAGTAGCTGCAGCTCAAAGGCGGCGGCAGGTTTTGGAGCTCCGCCTTTGAACAGGCGACCTCGGACACGACGCTCTGTGTTCCTGCCGTATTCTCGCTGCTCCCAGATCTGACACTTCTGAATCGGATCTTCTCAGGCGGGTCAGAGGCGGCCCTGCAGTGCTGCCAGACTCGTTGCAGATGGTAACCTTCTAGTTACTGTTGCCCCCGGCGACCAGGTGTCAGGTGATTGATGAAGACCTTCTCTGTCCTTACCTTGCTAATGGTCAGGAAGTGACCCCCTCCTCCCTGAACCGCACTGCCCTGCAGCATGCTGGGTAACAAGCTGATGACCTGTCACCTGACCCAGGAAAAACACACTTCCCTCTTCATCTCCGCCCTTTGTTTTTAACTCTCACTGTGTTTAGTTCAGGCTGATTTACTGATGCTCAGCCTTCCATTCACTAACTTTAGCATAATCAGCAGATAACCCAAGTAGGAGTGATTGCTGTAAACACATAGAGAATGACCCCACCCCTCACAAAGCAGAGATTATGTGAGAGGAGGTCCCCACATTCTAAAAAATCATCAATTCCTAAAAGAAGCATTGCAATGAAATAAAATTCCACCTTAACAAAGAGAACCTCAGTCTGACATGACCCCCCCCCCCCCCCCACCTGCAGTCTGCCATCAGAATGAGGTGAAACAGAAGATTTTGATCCTTAATTACTCGTTACTCATCGTTTATTCTGGTGGAAGCAGGTGTGGGCGGAGACTCTGTGGTGTCCTTTGCAAACTGGCGGCGGTAATGAAGCGGGTCAGGTGAACCAGAAGAGGTGCAGGCGGTGTTAATGTGAGCGTGAGCCGTGTGAAAAAGAAGGAGAAGCTTGTTAATTATCCAAATTAAAAGGATGCAATTGAACCCCTCGAAATAAATGAATTAGCCTAATTGTTGGCGACTGTTCAACTTCCTCCTAATGAATTCTTCTCAAGCCGCTGAGCTGAACGCAGCTGCAGGAGAAACTTTGGGAAACTTTTATTTTGGAAAGTAACCTGGTGTGCAGCTGATAAAACCACAGCGCCTCATTAACGGAGCGCGTGTGGGTCTGCTGCCGTCGCGACCTCTGACCCCCCGTGTTCTCAGCCTTTTGTCTGATCAGCAACAGACACGGCGCATAGCGCCCCCCCCCCCCCCCCCTTACATCCCAGTGACACCCGCTCTAATGAGGCTGGTGGAGGGTGACGGAGTTAAAGGTCGCGCTCCAGCTCAGCGGGCTGGTGGGGGGGGGCACGGATTCCTGTCTGAGCTGGAAGTCAGAGGTCAGGAGGCCGCAGACAGACAGACAGAGGCATCAGAGATGGAGTTTGTTAGACTTTTAAGGTGACAGAAACTCTAAAGTCCACCTTAAAACTCTGTAAAAGGGATCCAGACTGAGTCAAAGCAGAGTGCAGCGACATCCAGGCTCCCCTTCCTGCAGCTGAAGGAAGCAGTCTGTGACTAAAATCCCTGCCAGGACGGCTCAGTCACAGATTCGGCAGGAATTCAGAGCCAAGTTTCAGCTTTTTAGCGGCAGATTCACAGCACAGACGTGACGTGGTCCAGAGCGTCCTGCCAGGAGGAGCCGAGCGCCTGGAGGTGTGAGGCCGAGCAGGAAACGTGACAAAAGAGCAACCCGAGCCGCTGCAGCACGGAGGCTCCTGCAGACCTGACGCTGAAGCTGCCGTTGTGGCGTTTTCAGCGTGGGATCTCAATGATTTACTGTTTGCTGAAACGTTCCAGGTTAACAAGTTTCCTCAAACTCTTCAACACATCGTGTTTCTGTTCTCTGAACAATCATAACTCTATAACTATTTAGGCCAACTTAACGTCGTTTCAACGGATCCTGAAGTATTTTCCTGACAACAGTTCATTTATTTCGTTTTAAAGGGTTAAACTCTTGTTTGAGCTCGGAGCAATTGCCAGGTTTTTTAGATTTAGATTGATGTCTTTGCCGCAGCTTTCATTGTTCTGCTAAATCATCCTCAGTTTTCACTCCAGGCTTCATCTAAATTCTCCAAACATCTTCCTCCTATCTCCTCTTCCTCTGCTCCTCTCCTTGACCTTGTGGGGGAGAGTGGTGGGGGTGAACTGGAGAGGTTGGGGGAATTCATAAAGACTCGGCAAAGCCTGATCTCAGCATTTAGAGGTTCTTACGGGACTCTTGGTGGATTCAGGAGGGATTTATGGCAACATTCAGTCAGATGTCGTAGAAATCCCACTCAGAACAGGAATCTCCTTTCTGCTCTGGGATCGGCTGCAGGTCTGTTTACTGGACATGAGTGTCTCAGCTTAGTAAGTGAACTCATCACGCACAAACTTCGGACCTGTTCCGGTGTCTAGCTCTTCTGGCTTTGAAGGAAGCCCACATCATCAACCCCTCGCCGCTGTGCTTGTTTTATTTGTTCATGTGGCGTCTGGGGGGGACGCTCCAGTGTTTCAGAACAGTATGCAGTCCCTTAAACCCCCGCAAGGATCCCGTCAGTGCTGTTCACGTGACACGTGCGCGCTCCTCAGTGCAGCCTGACTGTTAGAAATTAGGAAATTAGAAGTTTGTGTGGACGTCCTACGGACACAAATCAAATCAAATCAAATCAAACTTTATTTATAAAAAGCGCTTTTCATGCAATGTGCAGCTTAAAGCGCTTTACATTTAAAAACAAAAACATACACAAATATCACAATAAAGCCCATCCTTTATACCCCCCCCCCATTCCCCTCCATTAACAGACTTCTAAACCCACAAACAATAAATACTGATGAAAGTAACTTCTAAAAGAAACTTGAGGCTTGGCTCTGCTGTGAGGAAACAGTATTTTGGGAATCTCTTCACACCAAGAGCAGCTCGGCCGTAGGAACATCACCACGGCGTCCACCCAGACCGGGACGGCGATGGGGTCCACTTCACAGCCGTGAGGCTGCGATGTTAAACTCCAGCTGCCCCAGCAAGGGCAACAACCGCGGCAACAACCACCGACCAAGCAGGCAAGCCCTGGCAGAAAAGATCCCCACAAGAAACACTGAGGCTAAAATCACTAAGATGCTAAAATGAAGTCCATGTGATGTATGTAAAAACATAAAATGACACTAAGATTAAATACATAAAATCATAAACATTTAAATTAATGGAATAAATAAGCTGATGAGATCAACTAAAAGCTAAATTAAGTAGTTGGTCCTCACCTTAAGAAGACCAGCACTGGAGGACCTGAGGGTCCACGAGGGTTCACACCTTAAAGGTAGGTCACTTAGATAAGAAGACCCAAGATGATAGAATGAAACAAAAGTGAACACATGCCATGAAATCTCAAGTCCACTTTTGGAAGACTGTCTGGAAGTTTCTTCACGTTGTTCCCGTGACGTTTCCGTGGAAAAAACGTTTGGAAAGTGGCAGCAGGAGCTTCCCGGGAAACAGTTGGAGATGTCGTAGTTTGTTTTTGCCTTTAGCTAATTCCAATTGTGGAAAACAACTGATGCAAACCCCCCCACCATTTCACTGATCTCATCACTGCTGCTCACACCCCCCCACCCCCACCCCCAATCCAAATGGTTGCTTTGGGGCTCGAACCATTTGTTTCTCAACAGGCTCTCCAGCAGGAGAACTGCTCTCTCATCCTGCTCTCCTTCTATTCATCGTTTTCTCCTACGTTCTCATTCTGTTGAAGGAAGAACAGCGGGCGGCGAGCACTTCAGCCTGAAATAAACCGAAGCGTCTACAGGAAGGGGGGAGCGGTGAAAGAACGGGAAGTGGAAGAAATTGAGGCTGCGAGAGGAGCTCAGGCTTTACTTTTAGATCACTTTTATTGGAAGTTATGAAAAGAGTCGCCTTTGGAAGAGGGAGCACAAAGACAGATGGGGGGGCAGCTCCTTCCTGTCCTCGTCTCCCTCAGACTGATGGAGGGTGGAGGCTTTCTCTCTGAAGTATATTCAGTCTGCAGACAATCACCGCTGAGCGGAATCAGCTCTGCTTTGTTATCTTGGAGGCTCTCGAGCACAAACTCGTTCTCAGAGGAGAACTGGGTCTGCAGTCCGTCTGGCGTCACGTTTCTTGCTGCATTTTTCTGCTGCCGCCTGATTCTTGCAATTACGTCTGCATAGTTGGTTTTCTTCACAACAAACTCAGCAAAATGTGTTTT
This sequence comes from Oryzias latipes, assembly GCF_053564925.1. NCBI lineage: Eukaryota > Metazoa > Chordata > Actinopteri > Beloniformes > Adrianichthyidae > Oryzias > Oryzias latipes. Next base: position 33,959,618 of record NC_136246.1, read on the forward strand.
CCTGTTAGAAAAGTCTCTTGTGGAACAGCACTCACACACGCAGCACTCATCAATAAATGAAACCACTGAGACATTTTTTTCACCTTTTCGTGTCACGTGACCTGAAAGGACATTAATATCTCATGACGCGAGCAGCAAAAAGCAACGCAGCCGCCACATCTGCAGCATTAGCCGCACCGACATAATGAGCACGGACTGCATTAACGTAATGCTTCTGAGAGCTGCTGGCAGAGCTCGCCCTCCGTCCTCCCTTCGGCTATATTTAGTGACCGTTCAATGCCCTCCGCGTGTCGAGCAATGGATAAAACCAGCTGCCCGCTGTTGGACATCATGTCTGAACCTGATCCTTTCACCTCCACCACCACCCCCCTTCATCCAGGAAGCTCCTCTTCCTCCTGCTTTAGTCAGCAGGAGAATGAGCGAGAGCTTTCCGTTTGTCTGAGGCTTTGAAGCTCTCCAATGTGTGATTATGAGGGCCGTCAAAGACAAAGAACAACCTGACCAAAAAAAAAACAAAAACACAGAGGTCCAAAAATGCTGAGGATGTTCTGGAGGCCGGCCAGGTTACAACGCTGGGTCCCACATGCAGGGGGCACTGGCTTTCCCCATTTGAGGAGTGTCCTCATTGGTGTCCCTGAAAGCAAATGTTCATGTTTGATAACTAGCATCATCAGGTAGCGCTCTCCTCCACCTTTACCATGAAGATTTTCCTCCTCAGAATCCAGCATTGTTGACCCCCCAGATCAGAAACACAAACTGTTCGTTTGCTCCTGCATCTGCTGGGCAGCGTGAGCTGAGGACTTCTGAAGCAGGAAGATGCAAACACCACTGAAGTCCAGCTGTGAAGAGGCCGGCTTGTTTCTGCTGGAAACGCATCAAAGCTCTGTGTTTGTCTGCCGCCATCTTGAAGCGCTGTTTTCCATTCAGATCAGCCCCAGCGTCACATGACTGAGAACGGCGCCGTATTCGATCAGGGATGAATTTTAAAAAAAACATGAAAAAAGTGAAATTTCAAAGAAACAGCACGGAAGTTCCCGAATCAGCGTCTGCTGAAATCTGATAAGGCAAGAGAAAAGCCACAGAAACAAACTAAACCCAAAGAAATGACGTTGAAAATTGTAGGAAAATTAAAGCCGCGAGCACCTTTGCGGGACCTGCAGGGGCTACCCGCCCCCACTGGCTGGGTGGGTGCTACAGGCCCCCACTCTCCCCTTCTGCCACCCTATGCAGAGCTGCTGGGATAAATTCATTCAAACTCTTCTCTCAAAATGGCAGCTTTTCTCTTGGTTTTATCTCCTTAGAAACCATTTTGTTTTTTGGTTGCCAGGGGATTACGAAGAGATTGAGGAGAATTGGCACACGTAAGTTTTTAGATTTCCTTGGCAACTGACCTTTTTTGTTAACCACGCCCACAATCCTAATATGTTCATATCTTGTGTTGTTTTGCTCAGATGGAGCCAACACATCCCATAATAATTTCCTGTGGATACCCCAGACATGTGTGTTTTGATTTTTTTTTTTTTTTTTTACTATTTTGGTCCTGTTCCTTTTATGGTTTCTTCCACTGTGATGTCATCACGGTTTTCTTGATGACATCACTATTTCCACAGTTCTCTTTCCCCCAGATAGTGGGTACATTTTGGTGAGTTTTTGAGTTCATGGCGGGGCTCAAATTTTCACTGGAAGATGCAGAAAGAAAGAAGAAAGAAACAATCTGGTCTTGAGTCCAGGACAGCTGCAGGTCAGAATCCGTAAAGTTTTAATCTGCACCGATTATTACAAAAATGAAAATATATTATTCCAGTTCTAAATATTTTCAGCTTTTGCACCACAACATCAGACTGAAAATGTTCCACTCTCTGTTTCTATGTTAAAGATCTCTAAAACCTCAGTTTTATAATAAAAGATCCCCTTCAACCCTACAAAAGGATATGATGTAATTCATCTGTTTATGACAGACATGTCAAATGGACTTTTCTATTTCACCAACCCGCCTTCAAGCCTGAGACGCCTTCCTGTCAAATGGCCGTGGGTGGATTTGTCCATAATACTATAAGACTTCCATTTCTCCATTACAGCTTTTTCCTTCAAGCCTCTCAAAGCCCGACAAAATCTCAGCTACTCCAATTTTTTAGGCTGAAAACTTTCCACAGAGTCCCCTGAGCCCCCATGAGATTCAAGAGGAGAATTTAGATGACGACAAAGCATGTTGACTCTGGAATAACAGGTGTAATCCACTCAGCCAGGACTTCAGTTTGGAGCGCCTAAAGAGTCTGAGCACACCAAAACAGGACAAACAAGAAGATCAGCTTCCTGCAGCCGCTTTTCCATAAAAGCTCCGACACACACAGATGGTCTTCTGCAAAACTATGGATACAAGCTATTTGTCTAACCTTGTTCCGGGTTTAACACTAAAGTCACACTAGCCTAAAGCACTTAACGTCTTTGATCCACAGAGGCCGTCGTTTGTTCACTGTTTGTTCTCCATTTGTTAAAGCTGCTCTTGCTTCATGGCTGCAGTCCGTGTCGGGGAAGTCAGGGACAAAGGACATTCAATCTAAGTGTTGCTGGTTCGCTCTGACTGCCGCCACTCTCAGCGCCAGTCGCTGTCATGCACGGCGGCGTTCCGAAGCCCCCTTCTGATCCAGCTTTGTGCAGATTTGGATTCATAAATCTACTAAAGTCTCGTCTTTCGACCTTCACTCAAGTGTCACTAAACTCCCTCTGGTGTTATCATGTGATCAGCATCTGGGTGTAGCGAGGTCAGGAGAACCACTTGTGGTGGCTGGTAGAGAAGCGTGCAGGAACTAATTGTGACAGGAATGCGCTCAGTCTGGGCCTTCTGCTGGTCAGGACTCTGCCGTTTCCATGGCGTGACCACATTCTTTAGGGGAAATCTGTAAAGGTCACCTCAAAGGTCGGCAAATCCTTCTAAAGCTGTTGGTGCTGTTGGCACGATCAGCTCAGCAAGAGCTGGAAAAGCTTACGGTGGGAGCTTTCAAACTAATTGTTTTCACACATTAAAGCAAAGGGTTTAGTTATGAAGATGGCAATTTTCTCCTCAGATTCTTCTGTTTGCAATAAATGAGTCTGAAAGGAAAATCAAAAAAACATCCATATTTAATCTGTCGGCATCGACTGCAACTATCAACTAGTGACTGTAAATCTGAGCAGTTAAAGACTTTGGCGAACATAACCGACCATTATTGACCGATGGAAGATAAATCATGTGCAAGTAGTAAACTGAATGGTACCAAAATAATGGGTCTGTCGTGTCATATTAGCCCCATTTGGAGGAAAGGTCCAGGTCTATAGGTAGGTCTTTGATCTACCATACCTCTACAAACATTCACGCCATCAAAGTGAACCAGACGCTGTCTGAATCAGCTGACATGTAGCTTACATAAGCATGTCAGTCACTGCTGTACATTTCTGCATATCAGCCCAAAGACATATCTGACTGTATAATTGGTTGAAGAGTTACGGTAGATAAAGACCATCAGGCTGGATCTGAAGCTCCGGTATTAAAGGGTTAAATGAATCCGGTCATTGTCTCTCTGCTTCTTCCCTCCATGGTGGTGAAAAAGTGTCTTCCTTGTGGCGAGGATGAGGTCTTCGAAGCTGCCGTTCTTCCTCGTTTTCGTCTCTCTGCTGCTTCCTTTGACGTCTGGAAAGAGGCAGAGAGCTCCAACCCAACAAGCATTTGCATGTGTGTGTGTGTGTGTGTGCGTGTACGTGCACACACCCGTCCTTTCAAGTGTCGGTGTGTGGCAGCTGTGCAGAAACATCCCTGCCCCCTTTGCTTGTGCGGCCTGCATGTGTGTGTGTGTGTGTGTGTGTGTGTGGTATCATCACACACAGTCGAATAATTAATTTTCAACATGGCTGGGTTCTGGCAGGGAAGGTAGCTGCCGTCAATACTAATTTGGCACATAAGAAAACAAATGTATTTAATTCCTGGTTGTCTTGTCCTGTTTCCCCCATCAGCACCCCCTTCTCTCTTTACCCCCCCCCCCCCCCCACCCCATTTCCATGCTCTGCAGGCTGATAGCCTTCAGCGCTGCAAGGGGAATCTCAATGCAAGACCAGCTTGACTAGTAAAGGATGAATATTTAAGGCAGAAGTACTGAACAGGGGAAGGGGGTACTTTATTTCATTGGGTGCGTGCACGTGCACTCGTACGTGTGCACGTTCTGGTTTTCCCCGAACCAGTCGAGCGGGTCCGACAGGAAACCGGTCTCCTTCTCAGCTTTTGTATTGCTTCTGTCAGAGTGCAGGGATGAGATGGGTTGTCATGGTGATGACTTGAAAGCTTCCACCTGAGGCGTGACATAAGTCATGCCCCCCCCCCACAGACCACAATGATTGTTTTCCACCTGCTCCGGTTAACCTCTGGTTTTTGTCAAAGTGCTACCCTGCTTGCAGTTTGTGGGATAATTACAGAGCGCCGGAGCGTCTGCCAGCCTTTAAATGTTGTATATTTTACTGATCGCAGATGTTCAGGTAGCTGTGGAGAAGCAGGAATTACACCTGACACCAAAACGGCGTCTCATTCTGCGCCTAACAAAGCAGATAACATGGCAGGGATGACTAATGTACTGGGAGTGCTAATGCATGATGTGACACGGCGTGTAATGCAGCATCGACACATCTTTGCTGTGAAATGCAGACTCGTTGCTTTCATGCTGAAAATGTGGAACCGCTTTCAGTTCTGCTCCGCGTTCTGAGCGCCAGGTTTGCTCGGCCCACGTTCACCTGGAAGAGGAGGAAGGCGGGATTTTTGTTTAAAGCTTTAGATCAAAGAAGTTCCGTGAAAGTGTTCGGAAATGTTCACATTTGATTTATTACTCAGGTAACTGAACAGAGTGGGGCTGATTTATAAAAAATGTCGCTTCATGTTTCAAATTTATACACCAAAGGGTTTTTTTTTGTTGAGTTATGACACAAAGAAAAACATTTTTTTTCAATCTCACATGAAAACAAGAAATCATCCTAAAGAAAAATCGATTTTTGCCTTTTATGATGACTCCATATCAGATTGTTTGAGTGTAGATAGATCTGTTCAGATTAACATATTTTTGAACCCTGACCCTTCTCCTGAGCTCCTTCGGAACTATTTTCACAGTTTAGTTACTTTAGTTACTTCCCAGCTGGGTGGCTGGGAGCCGGCTGAGTGTTTGGGAGGAGAGGGATTTCTTTTAGCTCGGAGCAAACATCATCCTGCTGGAACAGAGGTTTATGGTAGAAGGTCTGATGTTCTTGGGGAACCAGGAAGTGACAGACTGAGGGTTCAGACGCATCACGGTGTGGGTACCGGATGTTCTCGGGTTGCCGTATGTTCTCGGGGTCCTCGGGGTCCTTCGACCAATGATGACGTCACACTATTTGATTGGCTGTAAGTTGCCACGACCAATGAGTTAACGTCGCTACGTTTTTTTAAAAAACTTTATTGATAATTGCGGTATCATACATTAACAACGACATTAACGTTAACAACGAACAATAACAATGTAATCAATATTGCCTCGAAGATCAGTCACCATTGCCAAACATAACATATTAACATAGAAAATAAAGAATAGAGGGGAAAAAAAGAAACAATGAACATAAAACACAAATAAATAAAAACATAAGTAAAATAAAATAAAGGAACATAGAAAAAATCTAAATAGTCTAATACTAGTTAAGTTATGGGTACTCGTGAAGTTTGTATTTCTGAACAAAACTAAGCAATTTCAAGCCATTCTTCTTTTTCATATAATGAAGGGATTGAAAGTAAAAACAGAGCTCTTTATTAAATGTTATAAAAAGTGGTTTGGTCTTCAAAACTTGACCTCACCAACATGGCGGTGCTCTCCTCGTGATGTCTCCTCTAGTGATATAACTCATTGGAAGGACCCCGAAGGACCCGAGAACATACGACAACCCGAGAACATCCGGTACCCATACCGGCACAAAGACGGGAAGAATTTGTCGGTTTGTAAGATATTGAGACTAAAAAAGAAGAAAGCTTCTTTTTTTTTAAATGAAAATAGATTTTTCTTGTAAGTGTTTAACGCCAATATTAGGTTGTAGATTTTTCCTTGTGGAAATAAATTCTTATTCTAAGATCTATTTTGATATTTCTTATTCTAATTTAAGGGCAAAAAGTCTGTTTTAAATTCCTTAATTATGATGCTTGTAATAAGACACAATAAGCTGAATTAGGAAAAATCAATATGCTTTTTTTAAGGGTCTATACCATCAATAATATAATCTGTAATTGATTTGTTGCCAATATCTATTTTTATTACAAAGTAAAAATATTGCCGTCAATTTTGAAACACCAAAAACTTCAACTCTTTGTTTAGATGCTGTAAACTTCATTTTCTGGAGAAAAAACAAATGGTAAATAAAAAAACAGAAGCATTTCTCACAATCTTAAAAAAAATCTGTTTAATACGGTTCTGGTCCAGTTTTGATCCTCCCATCTCCAGTAGGAGTTTGAAAAAAGAAGTTCTGGAAGCTAACATGTGCTGATCGGACAGATTCTAGTCCTCAGGGCCCATCCTCCTTCTTTTCCAAGAACTTTTCACTTTCAGCATCACCTGATTCAGGTGATCAGGGCAAAGGACAAACCTCTGATGAACCTTGACAGGTAGAGCTGGACCACCTTAGTCCAAGGTGAGTGTGGTTGCATCCTTTCTTGCCGTCTGCTCTCTACTGGAGGCCTCAGAAAGTTTGGAGCTTCCAGAAGATAGAACGCTTTAAACTGAGATTTTAATCAACAAATGTCATCAAAATGACATGATTTCTTTTTTCAACTGAACTGGTTAAGAGAAAAGATAAAGCAAAAGCTAAGTATGTATGAGTATTTGTTTGACCAAAAGCTTCCGCTGGATACCAAAAGTAGTGAAACCACATTCTTCTGCAAACAAGACCGAACGGCGATGTTTGTGAACAGCTGTCAGGCACGGTGGTGGAGGGTTCATGACGTGTTGTTTGCTTTTGTTTTGTCTTCATTTTTTTAGACAACTGTATCTCTCAGGGAATGTGTAGGAGGATTTTTAGCAGGAAATGGGGATGTTTTTGACACAGCACAGATAAATATTCTAACGACTTTGAAGCCTGAGGTAAGTCTGAGTCGCAAAGGTAAAATGGAGCAATGTGCAAATTCTCCTGTGTCTTTGAAACGACCACATAGAAGCACGGAGAGGTGAGCTACAGGTAAACTGGATTCACTGTCGGTTGTTATGGCAACAAGGCGGCGCCAGTGTTTTTATTTTCTCAGAAAACGAAGGGAAAGCAAAGTGCCTCTGGCAGCATTTCTTTACACAAACACACAAGCCGAACCACGTGTGCTGTGCACACTCGAATACTTCTGACAAATACAGTTGAAGTGAGTATTAGTTTGAACGACGGAGGAGGAGAGATGCAGGAGGGTTTGAGCTCTTCTTCGCGTTCCTGACAGCTTCACGGACAAGAGAAGGCTTAGTTTTGTGTAAATGAGCTTTAGGATGTACTTCTGCGTTTCTCTGAATGTTGAGGATGTTCTGTTTTACTCAGATGATCACAGCGGAGAACCTTCAACCAGAAACCAGGTTTTGCAGACTTTGAGGATTTAAAAGGCATTGATTTGAAACCACGCCCACTTGATTTGGACCTGCAGAAACTGACTCGGGATGATCCTCTTTCCTGAAACAGTTTAGTGGAGACTTTCTTGGATGATCATTGTCAGTCAAAGCCTACGAAAGCATTTCTCATTGAACATTGGGGGCATCACCTTAAACCAGATTGTCAGGCCTCCTTAGATCCAGAACCAGCTAGAGATGGAATCTCACTGGCCTCCTCCACCTGCATGGAGATGCCTGAGAAACATCACCTGCCAGGCATCCAGGTAACCAAATACTCAAACCAACTTGACTAGCCCTAAATGTTCCTCATTCTGACTCATAACAAGAGTAGAGAAGGTTCATGTTTGCTTCTTGGATCCATCATCGTCTTTTAGTTCATCGGACAAACAATTTGGCAAAAAGAAACAAAAAATTCATCAGAGGCCTGACCTGCTCTGGTCTATGGGAAGCAGTAGACACACTTAGAACGTCCATCTCTGAAAAACAGTTCAGGATTCAACAAAATAATAAAAGGCCTGAACCAAACTCTTGAATTCACTTGTTTGTAAGTTTGTGTACTTTAGATTTAGTGCCAAACAAAGATTTCTATTCTCCTGAAGCATCAAAGGAACCTGTAAAAGCTTGAACTATTTTGGAAGTTCCCACCAAGAGATGAAAGATAAGAAGGTAGCTTGAATAGATGTCTGATATGAAGCCACACAGACCCAAAGTGACTCACCACAGGTCAGAGAGTTCAGGTGTGTGCAACGGACGGATGGAGGAAACATGAGTGGCTGGATGACAGCAGGGAGGCTGTGAGTGTCTCGTTAGCACTTTGAGTTCTGATGAACCTTCTGTGAAAACAGAGATCATCAGGAAATCGGTGAGGAATGAAAAATGCGATTTGCTGTTTCAACTGATCGGCACTCGTGAGACTCTGTGGCTGTCTGAAACTTAAACCCTGCAGGTGGATCAGATGATGGATTGGCTTTCCGGGCTCGTCTTTGGCGCTGCGTGGGTTCCTGTGCAGAGGGGAAGTGGGGCTCGGTTCAGATTTCAGGCTGCAGAAAGCTGGTTTGATGCTTCCTGTCCTCCTCGTCCTTTGAATTCCTGCTGTGATTCTGAGAATCTCCGTTATAATTGGTTGTTTGCCAAAGGAATGTTTCATATTTATTTTTGAAACAATGTGATTCTGATAGGTGAGAAATCTGAGAAACAGATCAAACACTCCTCCTGAAGTTGGTTAGAACTAGAGGAGGACTGTGGTAGGGTTAGGACTGTGGTAGGGTTAGGGTAAGGGTTAGATTTGGGTTTAGGGTAAGGGTTAGATTTGGGGTTGGGGTTAGTGTTAGAGTTGGGGTTAGGGTTAGATTTGAGGTTGGGGTTGGGGTTAGTGTTAGAGTTGGGGTTAGGGTTAGGGTTAGCTAAGACTGTAGTTTGCTTTCCTCTTTCCTTTCTTTTCTGATGAGGCAGCCACATTGTTGTTGTTTTATTACTCATACAGATGTTGGTGAATCAGGACTCTTGTTATGTAGAAAGATGAGATCAGATCCGGTCATAACTGAGAATCCCATCTGCTTAATGGGTGAATACTTCCACCAGTTGGGTTCCTTTATGGTCCAATTGGAGCCAAGCGGCAACGCTCGCACCCCTCGTTACAGACGTCATTCAGACCCAGATTCCTCTGGATGCAACGGTTTACTTACTAATTCCTAGTTTATGATGCAAACCCATCACTCCTTCCACATCCATCCTTCCTTGCCCATTGTGGCAGAGCTCTCAACAAACAGCAATGTATTGTCCTGTGAGACCCCCATCAGCCTTAGACTTGTGTGTCCTCATCACTCCTCTTCATCACCTGGCATAATCCTGACCGCAGAAGCGGCTCACAGCCCACATTTAGCCGACTGGGAGAATCTGCTGAGGCTTCATGGAGCAGAAGAAACAATCCTCACAAAGACAAAGACATGTTTGTTTTCTTTAGATTCCTGCTGTTCGGAGGGCTCATCCCATCCGTCCAAACCCTTTATTTTCTTCTCATGTTTCTGCTCTTTCTTTGCCGCATCCATACATTCACACAAACGGTTTGTTGCTCCTCCAGGACAGAAAGCATCACAGCCTGATGAACAGAAAAACACGGGAACAAAAGGACTTTAAAGAAACTAAATCTGCCTGAAAAAGACCCAAAATGCTACTTTAGCAGTTTTAGTCTGACAGCAGAAACGTTAGCCTGACAGGACGACAAACTGCGAGTCAGCAGAGCAGGAAGCAGCGCGCCCTTGCTGCTTTTAAGCGCGGTCGCATGTGTAAAGAAATATGCCTCTGTCAGGCTGTTGTGACTGCACAATGCTGTGTATTTGTGTACTTGAATTCTAACTCTGAAAAACACAGCCATTGCTGTGTGGCGTTTGAGGAAGGAGAGAAAAAGGGAGAAGTGCTGCTTAATGCAGCAACATCATCGTTGAATCCGACCAATCAGAGCATGAGGACTGGCCGGTCTGCAGACCATCAAAAGAACTCTGCTTTGCAGGGGATCTGATGAAGATCAGGAGCAGAAAACAGCATGGACACCAAAGGAAAAATAAACCTCACCCATCTTACAACATAGAATGTGGGATTTCCTCGTTCCAAAGATGTCCTCCAAAACGGGAGAGCAGCGGAAAGACGACTAAGAACGAAATCCAGCGCTAAGATATGCAAGCAGAAAAACGGAAGCTGGAGATCCTATTGACCTTGACGGAGAGAGAATGATCACTTTGCATGGAAATAAAATAAAAACCTGAATGTTCTCCATCATGAAAACAGTTTCAGGACAAACTTCAGTTTTCTACATGTTGCTAAAGAAAGAAGCAGTTGCATGAAGCTCCTCTCTCCCGTCTTCTAAAGGGATCAGACATCCAAAATGGATTTTTAAATGATGACATTTTGCCTCAGTTCAGCTCAGAGTGTGTATCTGCACTGTTCTCCCAGGATGGAATAACCTCTACAGCGACGTATGTATCATTTACATCCAGATTTCAGGTTCGGTACCTCAGATGACGTTTTGCTTCTTCGTCTGGATTCCTGTCAGCAGATGGTTCCTCTTTTCAGGATTTGTCGACCTCAAGAGGTTCAGATCAACCTGAAGATCCACAAACGTCAATCATTTAGATTTAAATTACTGGACTAATCCTGGTCTCTGCTCTGCTGCTTAGACGCTTCTTCCTCCTACTCCTCATCTTCCTCTCATCTTGTTTGAGGTTTAGGGCGGGGTGACTGACGGCTCCTTCACCTCCCGCCCTCACCTCCTCAGTCTGTTGGCATCAGAGGGGGTGGCTGACCCTGGCAGTCCAGAGGTTCATCTGAGGCTGGGTGAAGATGAAGAGGAGGAAGAGAGGTTTTGGCTTGCAGGTTGGCTCATGGGCCACATTTCCACTGGCCTGACCTGCTGAGGATCAAACGTGTGATCCTGCAGAGAGGAATTGGAGGCGCAGGAACAGCTGCAGCTCACTTTTACACATCTGCACTCCACGAGCGAGCTGAAGATGGAATTCATGTGGAGGGGGTTTGATTGAGAAAGTGACAGAGATGAAGGTGTCGTTCGCAGCTCAGTGACAGACCGCCGGAGCGTCCCGCTTGAAATTCCGCTCATCTGTTATCCGACTCCATCCGAGGAGCTGCAGAAACACGAGCTCCTCTTCCTCCGTTGCAGCCGTCAGCTGGCGTTGCTCTGTCCCTGAAGAGGTTTCCTCCACATCAGTGCTGTTGAATTCTGCAGCCGGCCCACATGATGAACTGGATCGGTGCCACCTCCATGCTTCGTGGACGTCTTTCACAAGTTGTGATCATTCATGTCAAATGTTTACTTCTTCTGTTTTTCCACCATTCACATTTCTCTAAAAGGTAAACAGAAATAACAGTGGGAGGGGTTTCAGCTCTGGGAGGGGTCAAATATGGAGAAGACATTTAAAACCATTTAAAAAAAATTCATTTGTATTTTTGCTCTTTGACTTTAGCACCGCTTTTCTTTAATTTGGAATATTGATGGCAGTTGCATAAAAATAAATTTACTAATAAGCAAATTATAAAACACGGTAATGACACAAAATGATGGTGCAAAGCACAAAAAATCCACCTTTGTATTGTATGTATGTAAAATTAGTCATCAAATGAAGCACATCAAATGATCTGACATGATACTTTTTATTTCTGCACCTAATTCAGTGAGTCGGTTTAGTTTATTGACGTTTGAAGTAGATTTGAAAAGCTTGTCTTTGAAGAACACAGAAAGAAAACACCTTAAACAAGGGCTGCCTTCCTTCTCACCTGTCCAGACTGCAGGTGAGAGAAATAAAGACCAATCAAAGTCCACTGCTGAAGTTGACTCTGTGGAGGAGCTGCTGAATGAAAATTAAATCTGTCAACACCAGAAGGAATTCTGGGATTAGGTTTTCTGCAGCTTTTACTTTTGATGGGCCTGAAATCCCGCCTCCCGATCCTCATTGTAACTGCGTGAAGGTCAGAGTCTTTACCATCAATTAGCCACATAACTGCGACGAGGCGGTTTATCACCGCGGTAACAGGCTGAGCGAATGCACAGCGGCGGCAGCAGGGGAAGGTAAATAAAAGGAAAGACAGGCGCATCAGGGGGAACATTACCCTGATGAAAGTCATAAAACCTGCATCAGACAGGACTCCCAATGTCTTGGAGCTGGTGGGCGAGGCCCGCAGCTCCGCCGAGACCTCCCGTTATTTATCGCTCTCCCCATCACCCCATCTCGTCCGCCCGTCTGTCCGCGTCTGCCTGCAGCTGCCAGCTGGCAGCGCCTCCGTGGGCTCATCAATAAGACAGACGGATTGGAGATTGATGAGGCCGGCGAGCACAGAAGAAGCTGTCTGCCTGACAGATGATCCTTCCGAGGATGCACCCAGGCTCTGGGAGACTCATCCCGGCTCCACAAACCCACTGCACGCCGTTACCACGTCTGAGCTGGATCGGCCTCTGCCCCCAATGATCAGGAGATGTCAGCTTTTAAAAATCTCTCAGTGTGCTGGGAAAAGCAGGAATACTCTTGTATCCGGTAAGCCTCAGTTTTCTATACGGGAAGTCCAGAATCAGAAGAAACACTATTGTACATTAAAATCAGCCCAAACCATGGTTCCCCACCACCATGCTTGACAATTGTATTCCGATGCTCTTTTATTTATGGTCAGTTTATCCCACCTAAGAACATTGATCCAGACGAGTGAGCGTGATGTCATCCATGGAGAAGGGTTTACTTCTGGCTCCAACCACATGAAGCCAGTTCAGTCGCCATTTTTTGCGATATAGACGCCACCGTGTTGGAGCCAGACGCCATCAGTAAGCAGTGGTTTTGTCTGAATCAGTATTTCCCGTCTCACCAACACCCCTATCACTTAGGCATGGGGGGGCCAAAAGGCTCCACCTGCTCTTATTGAAATATCTGATTGGTCATTTTATGACATGAATAACTTGAACTACAGAAAAAAATATTAAAAATGAGGATTATAAAGATGTTAAAAAATGCTGTTTCTTTCCCTATAGAAGTCTGTGGGGTTCTGGCTTCTTGGATCCAGCAGGTAATTCCTGTTTGGAACGACAGGGGGGGGGTGTCACTCAGTTCAGATATTTCGAAGCAGTTTTCTGTTCTTCAGTTATTTTCCAGTCCTCTTTTCAAAAAGCAGTGTTTTTCTTCTGAGAAGTTTCCTTCATGCTTCGTACATGCACACAGTAAATGGATGTTTTTAACTGTTGAACACCTGCGATGTTGCAGGCGACAGGAAATAATCCAGACTCTGTAAACTTTTGTAACTGTTAAGGCTGTTACCATAATTCTGATGCTGCATTTCTCCACTCCGGATCGTCTGGTTAGCGTTAATGAAGAAAACACTCTACTGTAAAGTGTTCTGCATCAGTGCAGAGCTGCTTAGCTCCGTGTTGGAATCCATGTTACTTAATGGTTGAAGTTACGCTTATTTAAAGTACACCAACACTAAAACACTCTGGTTGAAAGGGTTAAGTGTGACCCGAACAGACGTAGCAGCTGCTCCCTCATTTGCACCAGTTTTGTGTTGCTCCAACACAGAGATGCTGGTGGTGCCGGGCGGAGGTCTAACCGCTGACTGCAGCTCCGTGTTTACAACACAAACGGCAGACTGATGCACACCTGCCTACCTGCTTACCTGCCGCTCAGACTCCACCAGTTTGATGCCACAGTCTAACAATGAACAGTGATGAAACTGAAAGTGGAGCCTGACTCTGAGCCCGGCTGCTCAGGAAAACCAGGAGAAGTCGTTGACCGCCGTCGACCCGCTCTGGCGTTGTTTGTTTGTGTGTCGAACAAAAGGCGCTGCCGTTAAGAGGAGGGAGCGCCGTAAAGATGAAGGGGAACCCATCAGCCACCATTTGTCTCAGCTGCTGGGGTTTTGTGTGTCGGGGTAAAACAACAAAAATCTCAACTCAGAGTCCAGCTGTTCAGTTTGTGCGTTTGTGTTGCTTCACCTTTCAAAACAAAACCTGGGAAAACCGTCAGTCTGAAAAGTTTGACAACATTTTCTAAACCGCTCGCGGTTCTCGTCTTCTAGCCGGCAAAGCCCTGGCAGAATAGACAGTGTGGGGATCTTTTCTACCAAAGCATGTCGGCTTGGTCGGTGGTTTTTGCCCTTGCTGGGGCAGCTGGAGTTTAACATCGCAGCCTCACGGCTGTGAATTGGTCCCCATCGCCATCCCGGTCTGGGTGGACGCTGTGGTGATGTTCCTACGGCCGAGCTGCTCCTGGTGTGAAGAGATTCCCAAATACTGTTTCCTCACAGCAGAGCCAAGCCTCAAGTTTCTTTTAGAAGTAATTTTTTATAAGTATTCATTGTGTGTGGGGTCATAGGTCATATGTTTTAACGTAGGATGTTTTTTTTTTATTGTAACATTGTGTGTTTTTGATTTTTGTTCTAAATGTTAAAGCGCTTCGAGTTGTGCAAGGTTTGATTTAATTTGGTTATTTAGGGAAAAGTGAAGAACTCATCATCATCAGCGTAAAGTTTTTTCTAGAACATCCAGGAGTTTGTGGTCTATTCTGTCTGTAAAGTTGTGATTATCAATCCAGTCCGCATCATCAACCCTCCACCACCATGCTTCATAATCAGCGTGAGCTGTTCCCGCTACTGGTTGTGTGTTTAGAGCAGACATCTCTCCTTTGGTCTAGCATGCAGAAGTGAGGGTGCAGATGTTTTCTACTGCCAGCAGATGCAGTTCATCCGAGGTGACGTGCTGAGCGACTCCCAAAGGAAATCCCCGTGACGTGACGGTGCGGTTGATCCGACCAAAGTCACATACTGTAAGGATTCAGTAGTTTGGTTTCCTTTGTCAGTCACTCCACAGTCTTCAGTTCAGTTAATTACCCTCAGCCTATTTAAGTGTCTTGGTTTCTGTTCATCCTTGTCAGGTCATCTGCTCTGTTTTGTCACTGGTTTGTTTCTCCCCATAGTTTTGTCGTGTTTCAGTTTGTTTATTACATGTTTTATTTCCTGTCACCAAGCCTGATCTCCTGCATTTTGGGTCCTCCACCACCAGTTCCTGAAACATTCAGAATGAAGGACCTGTGCTAAACCTGAGAGGTGTGGCTGAGCTCATCGCTTTGGAAACGGTTTACTTTACCTCCAACATGCTCAGCTGCAGATCTGTTTTCAGAGGGAAAACTGTGGTTTAGTTTGGAAACCAGAAGATGCAGAAGTTCTCTGTCAGGGACAAACCTCAGCCGGCTGAAGGTGCTCCCCTGCAGCTTGTTTTTTCCTCCTCAGTCTCTCTGCTGTGGCTCATCCATTGTTGCCTGCTTCCTTCCTGTGTATGAGCGTGGATGTGAGGCTTTGAGCGGGATCTTCCCGGGGGGCTGCCTTCAACAGTCGCACCGCAGCCCACACACTTCCTGCAAATCCACCTCAATGCAAATCAATGCATGGGAAAGGCTGACATCACTTCCTGCGCCTGGTGACTCCTGAATGCTGATGCGGTCAGGACACGGCGTCCAATTGTTAAATCGACCCTCCTGAGCCCTGATTGTCCTGACTTTAGGAAACAGAATTACTCAGAGAGAGTTCAGAACAAAGCATGGCTGAGCTTTCAGAGTTAAATACAAAAATACAGCCCACACCTGCAGTTTGCTCCGGGAAAGTTGGTGAGGGGACGACATGTTTATCCGAGGTACAGATGCCTGAACTTTGCCCCAGTTCAGCCCCCCAAATCTGTAAACCACAAGCTGAAGCTCCGAGCCGCCTTCTGCATTTAAAACCACAAGAAGGAGATTTCTGCACGTCTTTAGGAGTCAGCATGCACGGAGTTATATATGATATCTGCTATCTGCTGCTGATATCTGCCCCCCCCCCCCGAAAAAAAGACAAAAGGGTGGGAGTCTTAACAAAGTGTGCCCTATACTTTAACCCCCCCCCCGCCTCCACATACAAATATTCCCCCGGCAATTATGGTACACTCTGTTAAGATTCAAACTCAAGGTAAGGGGGTGTATGGGGGAACAGGGGAGGGGGGGTCACAGAGAAACAAATGACAACAAAAGTTTCTCACATGAATGTTCATTATACAGCTGATTTTTGTGCATGCACACAGCCAGATGCACACACACGCATACATTCAAGCATGCACGCACATACATATGCATGCAGACACACACACTCACACACTGACTGTGTGGATGCAGAGGTGAGTTGGCACTAAAGCATAAACATGAGAACCTGCCCCCCCCCCTGCAGTGTACAGGGTTGGTTGATGCTTCTTCCTTTACGTCTGCATCCTGTTTCAGTTTCAGAGACTTTACTCATCATCCATATGAACTGAAACGGACTCAGTTCTAACAACCGGGACGTCATTTGACCTGAATCACTAAGAAGCATCAACAAAGCTGATGATTTTCATGAAGTCCTTTGTGTTTCCTCCAGCACCTGCTGAGTTCCAGTCTTTTGATTGCTCCAGTTTCATTTTTATGGTCATTTCCAAGAAAATCTTCTGCTAAATAGCCTTTTTACCCATCGGAGATTAATGGTGATAAATGGTTCTGTTAGCGTCAGGCTCAGGCTGTTTGGATGTTGATGGTGTTGAAGGACTAGAATCGTGACTGCAGAAGGATTGACTTTGTCCTCGTGTCGGTTGTGTAGCTTCACAAGGCGCTTGTGTCTTCACACGTTTGTGCAGCGCGTCAATCACACGGAGTGTCTCTGTGCGGCTCAAAGCCTGTGCGCTCCTGCAGTTTTGTTGCGTCTCAGATTTTTTTAACATCTTCATCCTGCTGCTGTGTTTGTCTTGGTTGTGTCAGCACGCTTTGCCAGTGTGTGCGTGCAGGTGATTTGTCTAAGTCAGCGCTCACTCTGCCCACCGCCGCCGCAGAATCCTAATTCTGCCCTGCCTCCCCGCCTCGTCAAAGAGCTGCTGTTCATTCAGATCCTGCAGGATGCCCCCCCCCCCCCCCCCCCCCCCTCAGGTGCTGTGGGGGGTGGGGGTGGGGGGGTTATGTTTGCAGATTCACAGAGAAGAAAGCAGATTTAGCAAAACTGTCCTGTTGGATAAAACACAGAATGACCCCCGCCACACACACAGAATGACACACCCACGCACACACCCCCACACATACCCATGCATGCATGCACACACACACACACACACAGAGAAACACACACACACTCACACACACATCTTGTCCTGTTTTATTTATTCCAGTTCTGTCACCGCTCATAAGTTCACAGCCAAACAGGAAGTGGCGGGAACTCTGGGATGAGGAATGTGCTGTAGAATCTAACATTTCTCCATGCTTCCCAGTGGACCCCCCCCCACACACACACATCCGTGCCGCCCCAAACCGTGGGAACGCTGGGGAACGATGACCCACGTGAGCTGCTAACCAGGCTTTCTGATCAATAATTAAAGTTTTGGAGCGTTTGTGTTTCCTCCCAGAGAAAATGAAATGAATCAGGTCAAATCAGCCCCCCCCCCCCGGATGTGGAGTATTTTAGCACGCTTAGCTTCGGCAGATGGCAGAATAAACGCTGCGTATTTTTACCATGGGCTTTGCTCTCCAGTGTGTTTGACAGACAAATTTGAAGGTAGTAAAAAGAATTCGGCCTGTTTTCGGTTCCCAGTCGTTGCTCTGTTGGGATTTTTTCCAATCCTGTTTGTGGTTTAATGCAGTAAAAAGTCATTTTTACCTGAAGTTCAGCCCAAAGCTGGTGTGATGAGTCGCCACAGGCTGCAGGACAGTCCAACCACAGGTGAGCCTGTCCTGGCAGGTGAGGTTCAGGTTCTGTTTTATTGGACCGGAGCAGTGATGGGAGGGGTTTGTACTCTGAACATGAGGTGTCCATCATAACAACGGCATCCTTGGAAAACGGTCTGAACACGGTGAAGTTCACACCAAACCTTTCCTGTGGATTTAGGTCGCAGCAGCAAAGTGTGGAGCAAAAATGTTGCATTTGTTTTCAAATTTCTGATGTTCTCACATCTGGACTTGACAAACTCAAGTCTTTTCTTCAGGCTTTAGGAGGGGCGGAGTCACTGAATGTGGTGTTGGCCCCCCGCCTAGTGAGGTTTTATAAAATGTCAGCGTGTAAACCGGAAGAATGTCCCTTCAGATCCTCAGTCTGGTTCTGTGGGATCGGGTCGTAATGAAAGAGTCCGACCAGAACAAACATGAAAGCATTCCAGGGAACCTTTTCCCTCCAAGTAAACAGAAGCGGCTCCGCAGTTCCTTCTTTTATAGTCACAGCGGCCTGCTGTGACTCCGCCCACAGGCCAGTTCTGCCTTCTCTGTCAGTTTAAGTGAGGAGGAGGAGGAGGGAGGAAGAGGGGCAGGCTAATGTAATGTGATGTATTAATCAGAGTCAGAGGTAATTGAGAGGCCGAGGGAGGCTGGGCTGAGCGAGCCGTCCTCCATCACTGTCTATTTCTGTCTGTGTGTGTGTAAACACTGCTACTGTCCGCGTTGAATATTAATACACCTGTGTGTGTGTGTGTGTTCACGTGCATGTGGGCGTGTCATTTCTGTATGTGCCGTCACGCACAGTAAAAGTGTTTGTGCGCGCTCAGCTGACACTTCCTGACCCTTTTTCTCTTAAAGGAGCAGCCCAGCTTTTATTAATGTAATTGCTGTTGTCTACTTATTTCAGGATCAATAAAGGTTCAGTCTCCTGCATACGCTTAGCTCATTTCAGCCCAAACCTGAGGAATGCGGGAGCGATCGGTGGGACAGGATGCTGCGTTCTGCAGCCAATAAGAGAGCCGGGTTAACTCGGCCTCCTCTCATCGACGTTTCCGAGGATTGCAGAAAACGAGTCCTTTATTTGCAGGGATGGATTTATGCTAAGGAGTCAAAAGTCTATTTTCGATTAGGTTCTTCTAAAATGCCGTGGATGACACCTTTATGGTTTCAATAATGTACCCTTTTTGTTTTGAACAAGCGTCCTTTGGTGATACAGTCTTTCTTCTGCTGGATTTGAACAAGCCCAAACAAATGTCTGCTGTAAAGCAAAAACAGATCAAATGTACGGGATTATCCAGGATGATGGACGGTGGACCTGCTCTGGTGGACTCAGGTTTGTCTCTGACAGCAGGGAAGGAGATGAACGTTTGAGAATCTCGTTGGAGCGAAGGCTGTGGCAGTTTTTTAGGTGACGACCTTATAGTGGTGATCTGACACGTAAAAGGTCACCATCGCTCATGCTAATGGACGAAATCAGATCTTTTTGAGTTGAATGAGGTGTGGGGTTAAACAATCTACGGATTTTGGGGGTTGTACTGGCTAGTTCAGGCTATCTTTGGTTGACTTTAAGGCCTCAGCAGCAGGTCTTTTGGCTTAAACTGGAGTTTTCCAATCCTCTTCCAAAAACAAAAGACAAACCAAGTTCACCTTTTTTACCTACGTTGATGGAACTCACCTGGATAAATGAGAATCTTCATAGATCAGTGAAAATATTCACAAGACTTCACTTCTTCCAGGTTGTCTTGTAACAGCCTTATACCAAAATGAATAAAAAGAATTGATGGCCATTAAATTGGGTCCAGTGGAACCCAATGACAGGAAGTCGTGTTCTGCCCAAAAGTCACGGTGCACGTAGATTAAAAAAGACAAACTTGTTTCTTTCTGCTTCTTTAACGCACCAGACACAACCCTAACCCTTACGTGCACACACTCACACACAAACACACTCAAATAAAAGTTAATTGGATAATAAGTTAGAGGACGTTGCCGTTCTTTCTTTAATTTATTTCCTTGTTTATCACAGAGTGTTTCTCCCGTCTGTGCGACGCGCCTCATTATTCACCCGCGCTGTAATAACTAAATACACAAAACAGCCACAGTAACGCACAACAGCCTATATCTTCACCATCATGAGGCTTTCTAACAGACCAAATGTCTGGTTCCGCTGACTGACGCTTTGTTTCTGGTCTCCACAACAACGGGCCACTCTCCTCCCATCGTGTGGTCGGCATGGTTACAGCAGGCGCCCTGTCATGACCCTTTACCTTTCATCTGAGCTGCGGTAAATCCTCGTACCCAAACAGACGTGGAATCTGTCCGTGTGAAACCCAAAAATGAGCCATGGCCTTGTCTGAAATCGCCGTTATCCAGCGCACTTTCATAGTGGCTTTTGTTGGTTACGGCCACATTGTTCTTTCCAGGTGTGCAGCAGGGCCCAATGAACTGTTTATGGTTGTTGGTGCGCTCAGTCTGTAGTCTTTCCTTACATTTTAAAGCCTCATAACAGTCCTAATCCCTGGGGCTGACCTATAATTTTCCAACCTCACTCTCAGCTGGTGACTATTAAAAGGTTGTTGCAACAATTCCCACATTAGTTACTCACTTCTGCTGCTGTGGATCGACCTGAACGAGCTTCAGTTTCAGACAAACATCCCTGTTCAGGGGATTTTGGGTTTTTTAAGGATTTGTGATCGGTTTCAAACCTCAGGATTCC
The DNA here is from genome assembly GCF_053564925.1 of Oryzias latipes. Lineage (NCBI taxonomy): Eukaryota > Metazoa > Chordata > Actinopteri > Beloniformes > Adrianichthyidae > Oryzias > Oryzias latipes. Next base: position 33,980,176 of record NC_136246.1, read on the forward strand.
ACATGACTCCATGCGGGGAGTAAACTGCTCCCTCCCAACCCACTAACTGCAAGTTTCATGGTTAAAAGGCCACAAAAATGAGGCTGTTTTGCACCAACATCTCGTGCTGAAGAGGCGTGACGGTGATGTGACGTCTAAAATGAAGCTGATCTGGTGTTTGGCATCTGGAGGATTTCCAAAACCTCCAGCGTGACTCCATCATGTGTTTTCCATTATGAAGAGCAGTAATGAAGAAGTAAAGCACGAGTTTGTGCGCAGATATTTGTTTGTGTGGTCAAGACACTTCCTGTTCAGTCATCTGAGACGCTGCGTGGGATTCAGAAAACCCCAAACTGTCTTTGAACGCATCGGTTCTGACTCAGGTTTCACTGTCTTTGTGAGCAAAGAAGTCAGGTGTGGATCTAATGTTTGACTAATGATCGATCAATACAACCAGTTTGATGATTTTCTCAGGGAAATGTTTTTTGCGATATGTGGTTTCAGTCCTGGTTTTATGGTCTGTTATTTCAGGCTGGGTTGCCAAGAAATCTGCAAATAACAAGTTGGAGCAGCAAATGAAAGGCTGTCAGAGCTCTAATAGTCATGTGGCAAAGAAGATGAACACAATAAATGTTTGTCACAAAGTATCATCACTGCAAGTCTGTCAGATCTCCAGGACTTGTGAGCGTCATGTTCGGATCAGGATCAAAGATGCTGCACAGAAACTGGTTTCCAGGATCCCTGCTGACTCAGAACCACAGCAGAGCTTGAATGAATACGATGTGGAAATCCCGTCGTAGACATGACGACCTTAGTGGTCACCGAAAAGCAAAAGTGAAAGCAGAGCTCTGTTTGTGGTTAGCGGTCCGGGGTTGGACGTCCGCTCTGCCTCAAGACTCCGTCACACTTGTTGAAAACTTTAGTTCATGTGTCAGCTCTCCTGGAGGCATCAGAAAGACGAGTATTGTGAGGCCTGACTTCATCAGCACCTGCTCCGAGCGCCCAAGGCCGGAGAATTGTGCCATGGAGGATTGTGGGTAATCCCCAGCTGTCATCTCCTGCATGTTGTTGATGTGAAGGAGGAGCTGCCCACAGTATCTGTTCCTTTCATTGAGTGTGTCTTTGTTCATTTTGACTTTACAACCTATTTCTGTTCCCAAACTGCACATTCAACAAAGAAAGAGTCAGTTTATTAGTCTTATTTGATTCCAGCATATTTATAATAAATGTTACATTTCAATATCCTCAAATAGATCTATCGTTTTCCACATTGAACAGGAGGTGTTTGGAAGGATGAATCAGCACGTTTGTCGGATACAGCTTTGACCGGGGTCGGCTTTCATTGTGCAACTAATGAAAATGTAAAAGAATCTGCGGTGGAGAGTCTTTAATGGGAGTTATCCAGTGAACTCAGCAGCTTTGAAAAGGTGCAGCAGTTTCTCCTCCTGTCAATCATCACGCCGCCCTAAAGTGGGGCGGTGCTGATCGGACAAATCCCTGTCAACATCCTGAAGCATCCTTACATCGTTAAAAATTCATACATCTGAACTGCAGCTGATCGTGTGTAGTCCAGAACTGGTCCAGAACTTGTCCAGAACTGGTATAGAACTGGTCCAGAACTGGCTCAGAACTGGTTGCCTCCAAGTGTTATATGTAAAAAAAAATATCAGACAGATATTTGTTAATTATGATTGTTAAAATCCAATTCCGTCCAGATTATTCTGATGAGGCCAGATGATTGTAATCCTACACTAAAAGTCTTTTAAAGTAACCGACAGATTACTCTAACCTTAACCCTTTAGCACTTCAGCTTTAGCTGCTGATTAATGTAATTCCAGTGGATTCTTAAGTGGAACTACGTCATTTGCATAAAGCTTTTTAAGAGTCACTATAATTCGAAGAGCGTCACTGATGTACAGCGGGCGTCACTGGCAACAGCTCTGGGTCAAATGGAGGATTTGGGATTTTCCTTCAGCAGAACCAGACTCGGATAGGGTCTAGCGGATGTCTGCTGTGATTGGTTGGACTCTGAGAGGACCAGAAGGAGACAAACATAAAATACAGGATCATCTGCAGGGAGACAAACTGGAAAGTTAGAAAAGAGGAAACCCAAACATACATTGATTTCAGTGCTGTTGTGTTAAGACACCAAATTATCTATTCAAAGACCTAATAACCTTTGTCACATTATTACTTCTACATTAAAATGTGTCTTTTAACTTTGTAAATTTTGGTAAAGTTTGTGTTCTTGGTCGTGACTCAAGAGGAAGTGAGGTGTTCCCTTCCTCCTCCTAACTCCTGCTGATTAGACTTGGCGTGGGAGTTAGCTTTAGCCTGTCCAGTTGTTCCCTGTGGGCCTGTTGTCTCCTTTGGCTGGAGCTGCAGTCCTAAAGCCAGCAGCTAATCCAGCCTGGATGCTAATAGACTCTGGAAAGTGTCCACCTCCTTCCTGCAGAGACGCCTGCTGCTGGAAAGCCCACAGGCTAACGCAGATCAGCATCGGTTGAGGAAGGTGCTGCTGCAGGAGGGGATTTGCTCCTCTTGGTTTACAACCTGGATGAAAAAGTGAGGATTATGTACGTTTTTTAAGATCCATGAAGCCAAACTTTATTACAGGAACTGTTTGTGTTTTCAGTTGTGGGGAAGTCCTTCAGTGGAGAGTTTAAGGTTTTCCAGAAAAACCTGGAGTCTGAGGAAACAGTTTCTATCTGAAAGGACGTGTGTGTGTGTGTGTGTGTGTGTGTGTGTGTGTGTGTGTGTGTGTGTGTGTGTAAGGTGGTGGTGGTGTGTTGGTGGGAGCACCGTGGGTTCCTCATCTCCTGTCAGGAAAAAAACAAAAAAGCAGATGTCTCCTGCAGATTCTTCCACCCACGTTCACTTATTCTGTTTGGAGAGACCTGCTGTTTTTACAGCTAAAGGCTCCCTCCCTCTCCGCAATAAAACATGCAGAATTACACTGTGCTGAATTTTTAATGCCTATCCTGGTTGGAATTATTAAATTTGCATCATTTTTTTTTCCTGAATTGTTCCTTGAAGCTCTGCAGGCTGACAGCAGTTCTCTGGTTTGGAGCGACCTCTGGTTTGTAGAGTCTGTGACCTTCACGGACCCGGCTGCTGTCCTGCAGGTTTTCCTTCCTGCCTCTGACTTTGTTTAGACGTCTGTTCTTCCTCGCAGAAGAAGCCGGTCTCCTCGCAGAACTCTGCTTCCTGTGATTGTTCCAGCACAATCCTCTGGACATAATCCTCCTCTTCCTCGCTCGTGCCACTATTTTTACAGCTCATGTGGTCACATAAATATAGTAACACACACGCACAGGCTGCCGTCCTCAGAGTTTACCTGCTCGCGTGCGCAGTGTAACGGATCCATCTGTATCTGAGCTGCAGAGAGGCAGTGATTCATGACCTCGGTGTGAGGAGATGGAGGGAGGATCTGCAGGAGAAACTCGAGCTCGCAGGATGACTGCGGCTTCCTCCCTGCTGCAGATGAAGCTCTCCGTCCCACGAGCCGTTTTCGCGACAAACGGGGATGCTCAGGAAACGACAGGAATCAATAAATATCAATGAAGCTCAGAAATGTCATCACATTTTTACACATGGGAACATTTTAGATTGAAGTCAAAAAATGCACTTCCTGTCAGTTTTGGGCTGAGCAGGAAATGTGTACAGAACATCAGATGTGCCAAAATAAAAGTTTCTCCTCATATTCCAAAGAAAGGGGTGGAGAGTTTAGCAAAGGATGGCTCCTCCCCCTTGGACCAGAATTATCCCCACAAATTATTAAAATTCTACAACATGGAAAACAAGAAAAAACTTAAGATTAATGTGCCAGTATTTAAAAGAATATATTTCTAAAGCTAAACAACATTTTTACGTCAGAAAAAGGAGAACAGGCACATAAAAGGACAGCTCTGTCTCTGATTGGGTCCTTTAGCCAAACAAGAATTGACTGAATGGGTGTGTCTGAATTCTTTCCCTACTCACTATGTAGTGCGTTTGTCATTTTCTAGTTCTGTCTGAATCTACAATTCCAAAATCCAGAACCATAGGAATTACCCAGAAGTCTCTGTGAAAAACCAGTGTGCATCGATGATCACTAGATTGGTGACTATAGACCACAATGCATTGCATGAGAACAAGTTTTGCCAAAAACATGTATTTGAATGTATTTTTTTGATAAACCATCAACGTTTTTATCTTAGGAACAAAGTGGACTCATAAATGATCATCACAAAACGCTCATATCAATTAGATTTTCACTTTGAAATCGATGACATCATATTCGCCATTTAAAACAAAAGACGTAAGCATGAAGTCTGAATTGCTTTTTAAATTCAGGACACTACATGGTCCTGCACTGTAGAGTTTTTTAGTAGTTAGGGATCGGGGGGGGGGGGATTCGGACACAGCCTATAAAGAAACAGAACATAACAGTCATTTTGATGGACAGCTTTATAGAAACAATAAAAAAAAAATTGAAAAATGAAAAATGAAATGCACAATTTCTTTTCCTAAACCTTACATTTTTTCCTTCTCTTTTTAAATTTGTGCTTTTGAATAATTCAAACATTGAAAAGTGCTTAAAAATACCGATAAGAAACAAAAAACAAAAAAAGACTATTCTGGATGATTCTGCATCACTTATGCAGAATCTATTCAAGTTCTCAAATTCACAGTTTACATGAATTCTGATTTGTTCTTTGAACATATTTTAATTATTAAATTTGTTGGATTTGTTTTTACATCCCTGTATATTTGCATTGCAACTACTCTGAATGCTACGAGTATTTTAGCGAGTCAGACGGTTCTTCATCCCAAACATTTCATGGGATTGTTGACGTGTTGACTCTACATGTGACACAGAGCTTCATTCTTCTTCTTTATTCATCGCATATCTTTGCAAAGTGATTTTAACCTTTTTTTTCATTTTTCTCCTGTTTTTATGGATTTAGTGATGGGGGGGTGTCTGGTTGGTGTTCTTGTCAAACAGGTGTGATGGAGGATCAGACATCTTCACTCCATCGGTGATCCTTTCGTTCTCCGTCTCCTTTCTGACGTGAACCTGAAGGCAGCCTTTTTTTCCACCGTCTCGTGTCTTTTATTGGGGTTCAGCTCCTCAAAGGGTGGACAGCCTCGCATCCATCAGTCTTCATCGCTCCTCCTCTCCCTCAGTCTTTCATCTTCCCTCGCTTGCAGCCAATTATAACCTGCTTCAGCATTCCTGAGTGCGGGAGGAGGAAGAGGAGGTTTCAGGGATTAACATACCACAGCTGTCAGCTGGAAACCCCTTCATCCCACTTTCTGCCGCGTCTCTCTGCTTTTCAAAGTTTCCCCGCTTGTTTGGAGGTTCACAGGAAATCTGGGCGTGGGAATGACTCGCTGTCAGCGGCGAACAGAAGCACGCAGTCCTGACATGTGAAGTTCAGATTATGGAAATGCAGAGCAGACACGGACGTGTCTCTGCCTCCAAATGCATCATGGTAAATGTAGGAACAGACTGGATCTTCTCACAGGTTTTCACAAGTAGGATTGGTCCAAAACGCAGGGGGGGGGGGGGGGGGGGGGGGGTCAGCTCCGGGCCTCAGATCTGCTTCATCTCTTGATGGTTCTGTCCGTTGTTTTCCGGGTTTTTATCAGAACTTTCTGGTTTTCAGTGAAGCTTTTGGCTCCTTTGAACACGTGAGCTTGTGGGATTATTTTGTTTTGTTATTTATTTTCTTTTAATGTCTAAACCGATCCAGAAAAGTTTTTTTGATGATCATTTTTTGTGTTTCAGACAAAAGAGTCAATTCAAATGAAAAAAATAATAATCAGGGGACCACAGAGGATTTCTGAGTATGTAGATCTATTGTTCATTTAGTTATCATTCATATTTCCAAATGGATTTGTTTTCCTGAATCTTGTAACATAATTCTTTTTTTGAATGCCTGCTAGAACTGAAAAAACTAACAAACAAATATGTAATTGATAAAAACAGAAAAGCTAAACTAATGCATAAATGCCCTCATCAAAGCAAATGAAGCACTCATAAAAATCAAATCATCAAAGTTATGAATCTATGAATGAATGAAAACCCTAAATAATAGGAATCAAAATGGTAAATATTCAGCTGTTTAAAGTTAAATAAATGGAGAAATGTCTGCAGGGAGAGGAATAAAGATTAGTCCGTGTCTGATTGGCTGCAGTCCCTCTGAAGGTCTGGTTCTGGTTCTGGTTCTGGTTAGCTTCAGGCAGGCCTTACCGACCACCATCTGCTGCCGGTCGGACTTCTGCTGACTCATCGCATCCTTTGATGTTTTTCATGACTTTCTGTTTTCATCTCAGACTTGAATCTTCCCGTCTGTGTGTGCAGAAGTCAGGACTTTCTCCTGGACCTCCACACCCATCAGGATTGTGTGTGAGGCGTTCGGGTTGGTCTGTAATTGCGAGGATTCCTAATGTGAGAATAAAGAAGCTGAACCGTCATCCGGTTGCTTTTAAAGCTGATTCTCTCAGACAGTTGAACTTTTTGGCCTTCATGCTCCTCCTGGACCATCCAACCGCCTTTTTTAACCAGTTTGCTGATGTTTGCAGTTCACTGCAGATCCTTTGGAGACGCTTCAAACAGAACTGACGGAGAGCCGGGGACTATTTTCTCATGCGGACTGATCCCCATCACGTTTGTCATTTCGAGGCAGAATGAGGAAAGAAAAGGATGAGAGATCTGAATGGTTCCCTCACGCATTTGCATGACTTTTTGTTTCTGGTTTCACCGCCATGGTCATCTGGACCACACGTGCGCATTCTCACGTGCACAAACTGCACCATGAGTGCTTTTTGCATAGTCCATCAGACTCATTTCCCTGCTGCAGCGCCTTCATTTGGATTCATGCGGAAACTGGAGACAGAAACATAAAGCTGCTGTCTGTGAGCTGCTGCTGCTCTCCGATCAAAGTCTGTTATCAGCGATTGGACTCGATCACTGCGAGCTTTCAGGATGTTATCAGGACTCTTCAGAACTGCTGGAGGCGCCTATAGATAAACTTTTCCCGTTAACCAAAACCTGTGCAGCGGTGCGGCTCGGAGTGCGGGGATGATGGACGAGGCTGACAGGCCTGAGATGTCGGCGGCTCATCGTGCGTGCTTCTGCAGCCAGATGTTCTGCTGCTGGGTCCAGGAGCACAGCACATACAGTACCCGAGCAAACACTCTGACACGTGCACCTGCTGGCTCGGTTCATCTCGGTTTCTCTCACACAGCGCCGCCTGCAGCTTCCTTTGCTCAGGGATACGAGGGGAGGGGGTGCAGGAACTTTTGTTTTGGCTCCAGGGCAGCGCTTTTGGTGAACATGAGCACATCTTCCTTCTCCACCTGCAGCCCTGCAGTTCCAGCCGTGCATCTTTTCATGCTCTCTCTGAGATGTTATGCAGTCATGGCAGAAAATGGACGGTTTCTCCACAGTGACATGAAATAAATCCAACAAATGTCACTGTGGAGTTCACCGCATCGCCAAACATTCACCTGCAGCAACATCTGGTTCTTTGTGAGACGCAAAGTGCGGCCTCATTTCTGATGGCAGCGTTGACGCATCTTTTTAGAGATGTCCTGATCCCTTCCCGTTGTGGGAGAGGACCTCAGTGAACGTCATCGGTCTGGAGCCAGCCTCCACCTGAGCCTCCGGTTCAGCCTCTGCATTCAGTCAAAGTTTGTTTCCCCTCGGCATTTGCAGCGTGAAGAAAAGCTGAATGTTTGGTTACTGCCAGACGGCGGCGGACAGAGGAGCTGGTGGGTCTGCAGTAATGAAGTGACATGCTCTGTGACCCCGCAGGACCAGAAGCTCTGGAGAAATGTGAAATCATTTGTCCCAGCGGTGCTCGTCCAGGTCCTGCGTGGCTTTCTCTCAGGATCTGCTGATACGTTTTGTTATGTGTTCGCAGCCTCCTTCCTGCTCTCCCACTCCTCCGCCTTTCACAGGCGTGTGGAGTTATGGCTGGCTCTCGCCGTGTGTTGGTTTGGGAGTGTGTGCGTGCATACGTGATAAGGACAGACTTTTATAAGCATGCACAATGCAGCCGCACACACTCTTATCTCCCACAGAGGGAGGTAATGAGGATCTGACACACACACACACACTCTGAGTTATCTTCCTCTGCGTGTCTCGGCTGACAAACACCCGGCGAGGCGTCCTGCATGCGTCCTCTCGCTGCTTTTTAATCATCTCCGAACAATGCGGCCCACTGAAGGCGCCTCCTCCTCTTCCTCCATCACCTCCTGTGGGAGCTGGAGCAGCAGGAGGAAGAGGAGGAAACCTGGCTTCCTTATCAGTCTCAAGCCACACTGCTTATCCTGCCTCTTTACCTCCTCCTGCTCCTCTCCTGCTCTGGATGGATTCGACAGCATATTTGCGGCCTGACGGTGATGAAGGTCACTTATTAAGGATTCAAGGAAAAACGGCTCATCATGGCCTCTTGTTTTACATAAAAGCGCTCGTGTGCGCTTCGCCCGCAGACGGTTGGATGCTGGAGAATTTATTAGAAACTTCCGTCAAAACGCAGGACTAACAGTTTTGTTTGGAGGAAGAGGCCGTGATGATGCAGCTTTCCTTGAATCCTTAATGACCGACCTTCATCAGCTCCGTGATGGAGGTTTGGAGGGCTGAAACGCAGAATACTGAGAGCCTTAAGAAAAGGATAACTTACAATATGCAGAATAATGGATGAAGACCTAATTACAGAGTCAGTCTTCCTCATTTTAGCTGGTCTGCAGAAATTCATTCTTTTAGCATATTTTTTAAATGTTATTCAAAAAATCTGAAGCTTACAATGATTAAAGTGTCGTTTTTTTTTATTTCAATCCGACACAATTCCAAAGTGGAAGAACATTTAAACCTTCAAACAGATCTTTCTTCTCATGTAGGATTTTGGTTTTCTATATTTCCAAGTTAACCGTAAAAGTTTTAGGGCTGCTTTTGCATTTCACTACAAGGCGTATTTTTTTTGCTCTTATAACACATTAAGATCTTACAATATTTGTGCATATTTTTTACATAACGAACATATCATTACTTACATAGACACAAATGAATGAAAGAAAAAAAAGCATCAACGTACCAAAACCATGACACCGATTTATTTAACTATGAGTTATATTCTAACTTATGGTCTGATTCATGAATGAAATCTGTGTCCAAACCAACAAGTAAACTAGAATGAATGTCAAATCCATTCACATGTTAGTTTCCTAAAGTTCACCACTGTTGTTTTTCCACATCCAGAGAATCCAAAGGGAACATTCTTAGAACATTCTAGACACTGGATGGTCACATGACTTTATTCAGAGTCTGTCACACATTGGACTGGAATGATGGACGGATCCGTGTTTGTGTTTGTTTGCTGTGATGCATTTGCTCTTTACTACGTTACAGTAAAATAAACCCCATAGGCAGAAATGCACAGACTTTTTGTGTTGTCATCATTTTCTGTCTTAGTAAATATTCTATTTCTTGTTTTTTTCAGATTTATAAATCATTTGCATTTTATTATATTTTATTTTATTTCATTATAGCTTGAATGTAACCTTTGCAGGATTTGGCTTATTTCTGTTCTCCTGGGATTTCTCAGCTAATTGAGTTTAACTTTTAGAGCCGCACGCATTAATTCAGACAGTCTGTTATTTCATCAAACCCTTTTTTTAGTCTGATAGTTTCTGGGAAGTTTATGACCGCATGACTCTTACTGAGGAACGGAGGGTCTGGATTAGTAGTTCAGAGTAGATGAGGTGCAGGTGGAGGATGGCGGGCGGCCCCTCCTCGGGTTGCTCTGGATGATCTTTGTTTACGCTCGCCTTCGATCCGCTCTGCTTTCCATACGGCGACCCGCTGAGAAGGCGCTTCTATTTCTAGCAGACAAACAAACACAAACAGGCGCACAAAAGGGCAGCAAACAAGCAGTGGGTTGTGTTGTGACAGAGTGTGCTGGAGGTGACACGCAGGACCAGGATCCCAACAGCTCGGTCCATAAATATGAGGGTTTCAATCCCCTCTGCCCTGCAGACGACACAGAGAGGTGAGGCGGGAGTAAACGGCTGCTTTCTGCTCTGACAAACCCACCTGATGGAGCGCTGCAGGGTCTCTGGTGGGCGTCACAGCTGAATATTCAGAAAAGAAGTGTTTGTGGAGCCGCTTCTTGGTGCTGTGAAGGTTTGAGTGTTTTTGTGGGCCTGCAGCAGTCGGCTCCTTTAAAACTGAAAGTGTTTAGAAATATTAACCCAAACCACCAAATTATTCCAGAAACCTGAAAGTCTCATCTCTAATAGTCCGCCTACAGACAACGCTGAAGCACTCTTTGCATTAAAAAACATTCATCGCTGCAAAGCATAGCATTCCAGTTAATGTATGTAATTTCCTGATGTTTGGTGCTGAGGAGATAAATGCAGAGTGTGCTAATACATGAACAGACCTTCAGTTGCTGCTTCAGACCCACCAGGAGGCCACTAGTCAGAAATATTTCATGATTATTTAAAGGCTGCATTCAATTCATTCATCATAGGAATAGAATTCTTCATATTGAGCACATTTTGCATTTTTTTGCTGAAACAGATGTTTTCAGTATGGAGCTATAGTGTTGTGTCTCCATGTTTGTTATTGGTTGGATACTATATAAAGTATTCAACCAACCATTGTTTTCCTGTTTCTCTTGTTTTGCTGCTTAACTCCTTCTGCAGTTTTTCATCTATTTTAAACATTCATCTTTTTAAATATTCAGCTCTTTCAGCTTTTTCCAGCTGTGACTTTTGCTCCTTCAAATCCTTAAACTTTTCAAAATATTCCAGGATTTCTGCCTCTAATGAAATCCATGGAGAATCCTTGGTGCAGAAGCTCGCTGGTTCGATACCCGGCTCTGGCATTTTTCGCAAACATATCTTTTTTGTTATTGTGCTGTTTTCACTTTATTTACGGTATACTTTGATTATTTCTTTATCTCTTTTTTTCATTTTTTAGCCTTTAAGTTTCTTTTTCATTCAGCAATATAACATTCAACCCTGAACGTCCTTCTGGAAATGCAGATCCTTCTAGTCGAATCTGGTTTGTTGTTGCAGCCGAACTGGTTGGTCATAAAACTAAACCGTCTGCGTCCTCTCGTCTTCTGATCACAGCTCCCTCACCGCCGGGTGACCTTCTCCACGTCCAATCAGGCGCAGGATCTGCAGGATGCGTCCCAGCACAGCTACTACGACAGCGGCCTGGAGGAGTCGGAGACCCCCAGCTCCAAGTCGTCGTCTGGGCCGCGGATCGGGCCCCTGGCTCTGCCGGAGGACCACTATGAGAGGACCACGCCTGACGGCAGCATCGGCGAGATGGAACACCCGGAGAACGGTAAGATGGACTTTCCCTCCCCCCCTTCTGTCTGTGAAGGTCATCCAGGTCATGCTCTCACAGGGTTCTGTTCTTCAGGGAAACTGGACTTTAAAGGTTCATGTGGATGAGGTTGGGCCGCTCACTGAGGCGGAGCGGCCCAACCTCATCTGGATCAACCTTTAGTCTCCTCCCTGTTCTGCTGTTCTTCACCCCCTCCATCCATCCATCAACCCCGGAGGGGAGCAGTAGCTCACAGAGTTGGAGATCACACATCAACAGTTTTCTGTAGGCAGCTTGTCAGGAGGGACTCAAATTCCCACAAGTCCCTGTGTTCCCCATGTTAAGAGGGGTGTGACCTCCCAGCATGCACCACAATCAATATGAAACACCGGCTTCACAAATGAACTCTCCAATGCTGTAAACCGTGCTTGTAGCTGCAGCCGCGTGACACTGTGAGGGAAGCTAGCGGGGACGGCGCTAACACACCTGTCCGTCCTCACCCGCACGCCGTCCGTCTAACCCATGGCGGCCGATCCCCATCTTCAATCATTTTCCTGAACCTTTGGAGTCCTGTTGAACAGAAACTCTGCATGATGGTGGGAGGGCTGTCGTGATGTTAGCTCTGACACTTTTTTAGCTATTGTCATCAAAAATCTACATTTTGCCGGAACATCTGTCCTACACGTCCATTGAGATTCTTCCAGGGAACTCGGGTGTGACCTGAAATTTTCCTCCAAACCAAACTGTGAAGGACCCGTCCGGGCTTTCTCTCGTTTTGTATTAATTTGTCGTTATTTACAGAACAAACCGCTCATTTGCTTTATTTTGAAAGGGTCTTATGAACCTCTTATGAACAGAAGCCATCTGGGAAAACATTGAGCTCATGAAAACTCATGCCAGCGGATGAAATCTGTTACTTTTGATGAGAATAGTAAAGGAAAACCCACAGAGACTCACAGCTAAGGGAGTCTGCATCCTCCTGGAGGAGCACCAGGAGGATGACCCATGCTGTTTGTTTCAATCTCTAGGAACTTTATCCCTTCTATCTTCAGGCCTCACCTGATGATCTATGACCTGATTGATCAGTGAGGTCATGTATTGATCTACCAGGTAGATATAGTCAATTTGACATGAATGCACGTTAGACTTTAAAACCATGAATGTAAAAGAAAAGTACGTGTACCTGTAAAGATCAGAAAGGAGGTGAGGTCCTTCTCCAGGGTCTCCTGAATGACACACTGCTGACGGGTTCATGGGAGGTGAGGATGGGGTTCAGGCCTTCAGGGGGGGCTCCAACCTGTTTTATTTTGTAGTAAAAACACTGTTTTAGATGTTTAGACCCAGTCAGACCTCTGGAGACCAGCCGGCCGGGATCTGTGGATCTGACGGGACTCTGATAACTGTCAGGCTTGGTGGATCTCAGCCAGATCACTTTTTACCTGTCAGTGTAAACAGCAGCTGTTTAGAAAACCTCTCCACTAAATACCTCTATGAGGAGCCGTTGCTCCGCCTTTTGATTCACCTCAGTTTAAACCATTTCTTCTGTTTGTTTTCATGTTTTCATGATCTGCAGTTTATTTAGTCACGGATGACATTTTCTTCCAAACATGAGTAGTTTTCTAACGTTGTAGTGTTTCTTTTCTATGAATCACATGCTGACTTCTCTCCCAGGTTTTGTGCACAAACTTTGGTCTAAACCAGACAATTTGATATATTTGTTTTATTCTTTTATGACGATCACATTTATTCTCATTATTCACACATGTTCTGTTTTGATCTCAAACATTTCTCTTTGTCTCCGGTTTTTAGCTTTTGGGATTAAAAAGAACAGAAGCGATAGTATTAAAAATAAACTGCGCTAACTCAGCCGACCTGAACTTTGCTGGGTTGCCATGGTGACAGTGTCTAATGTTCAGGGTCACATATGTTCAGACCAGGAACAGCTTTAATTGACGGGTGAATTGTTGCGGATTAGATAAAAAAAAACAACAACTGCATTTTACTTTGAAACCATTAAAACAGACATTTCAACGATTCAAACTTCAATAATCTGCAGTAGAGTATCAGTTTAGGTGTGGTCCAGTGGGATTAATGCTTCAGGTGTTTCTGTCTTTAAAAAGTGACTCTTACCTGCATATCGAATTGCCTCTGATTGAAAAAAACCCCTTCAAAATAAAAGAACGGTCGGTTCATTTCCCTTTCACTGTCTAAACTCCAGACCAGAGTAACTGTTCGGTTCTGTTCTTCAAAAGACATAAACCAAAATCTGTAGACATTAACCTGAGCATATTTTATTTAACATAAGAACAGGGAGACATGAGCGTGTCGACAAACTGAGCAGCGATGATGGTAAATGACAGGAATGAGTTTATTTCAGTGTTTAATGGCTGCAGCCTCCCTCAGGTATAAATAAAGACGCCCATTTACCGTCATCGTCAAAGCAAATGAAACATCCGAGCTCCGCTCACTGCTGTCATTGTTCTGCGTCTCATTAGCACTTCAGCCAATTAAAGTAAACGAGGTTAACGAAACGCAGAGAGGGAGGAGGGAGAGAGAGCTTCACTTTAAATATCACCTCTGTCTTTTTCTCTAAGAGGGAGAGAGAGAGAAACGCACACCAACACACATACACACACAGACAAACAAACAGCGACTCACTCATATAACATGCAGACATACAGGCAAACACCCACAGACACAGTGTTTGTGTGTTTGTTTGTGTGTTTGTGTTGGATCCTCATTGGTTTATTTTCCAACATTTGCCGTCAGATTCAGTTGAAAGTATTTGAAAAACAGGTTATTGTGTTATTTTAAAACTTTTTGTGTGTGTTTTTGGGAACGTTGATGCAGATTTTGGCAGAGGGCCTCAGGGGCTCGTGGGCCGGCTCTAGCTGGGAGGGGCGGCCGCTCTTGTTCTCCTGAGGCTGCATGGATCCTGATTGCTGATTGTCAGGATGTGCAGCTCCTCAGACGCAGTGATGAAGGAGCAGACAGGCCGGCCTTTAACACCCCCGTCTGCTCCTGTAAAGCAGCTGGACTCTTTTATGGCACACATTTACCCTTCACAGTAAAAGCATCTCCCTTTCAGAGGCTGGGATTAACCAACCCAGAGCCGGTCCGGCTTTCCTTAATGCATCCTGGTTGCTTCTCTGTCGGCTGTTTTTTGCTGGATTATCTACATATATTTTAATCTGGGCATAATCTCTGTTTAAACTGGATGTCTGCATCATCTGCCATGCTGCTTGTAAAGATTTAGACTCTCCGTAAACCAGCTGTTCCGTTACCACGAACACACGCCAGTGTTTACCAGCAGGTTTCTGCATTTCTTTTTATTTTTTTACAGCTTTGAAATAAAGCTGTTTTACAAATAATCTGCACTCTCAAAGCCGAAAGCTGCTTGACACGCTGCATTCAGCATGGCTTCCACTCTTATTTAGCACAAGAAAACACTTCAATGCGTCAATACAGCAAACTTAAAACATGCTGGTTGTATCTAGTGGCTTAGATTTGAACCTGTTTTTCCCTGTTTGCCTTGAGAGTTTGATCTGCTATAAAAACAATCAAAACATGACTGAAAGGCTTGCTTTAGATTTGTGACAGAGCAACAGGCCGGTCGATTGCTTGTTTGCATAAACAGCACTTTTTCACCGAACCGGGTTCACCGAGCGATCTACGACGTCGATATTACGTGAGGGTCACCTGCGTGACTCATCGACGAGTATTTTGCCCCCACAGACCGCCGGATCCACCCGTGAGGTCAGCTGGAATGTTTGCTATTTGAGAACATCAAAGTTCCTCCTCGAGTGTCTGGATGTTGAGAGGCGATGCTGAGTTTAAATGTGCTGTAATTTTCCAGCAGAACGAGCTTTCATGCAGCTTTCAAACCAACAAATACCAACGTGTTTCAGAGGAATTCCTGCAGAGCTCTAAACATGTAAAGAAATTCAGACTTGACTCTTTAAAATGACATCTGTCGAATTAAGAACAGCTCCAGCAAACAGCAGGTTCTTGTGCCGCCAACCCAAACGGCCCCCCCACCATCATGAAGCGAGCACGCCCGCTTTGTTCTGAAGCTCACATCTCCATCGCCGCGGCCCTCCTCCTCCTCTTCCTCCCTTCGTCCTGTAAACGGTCAGATAATGGACGTTAATTCCATCAGCCGGTCTTCGCTCAGCTAAAGTACCCACTTCCTGTCTGTGATAGACAGATGGAAAGTGAAGAAAAATAAACTGTTGGTGGGAGGGGGGGGGGGGGGGGGGGGTAATAAGTGGGATTTAATTGCATGTGCAAGTTTGTGGCCGGAGAGTTGAGGAAATGCTGGAGAGGTTTAGAGCGGGAAGATGAAAGAACGAAAGGACAAAAGCCGAGAGAGACGAAGATCTGCTGCCTCACTCGGAGGCGGCAGAGTAACAAGCTGATTTATGAAGTGTGTACACGTGTGTGCGCACGCAGGCGCTCCTTTCACAAAAATGCTCCGACTTACAGCCTGCACACATGCACACATGCAAACGCATACGCAGCCTCCGTATCTGCTGATTGCATCAGTCTGCACGGCACACATTCAGATGAAAGATGCAACACATCAGTGAGCTTTTCCATATCGCCTCCAAATCACCCGCCGGTTGGATTTCCTGATAAAACTGAAAAACTAGATAAAAAAAGTGTTCCATCCTGCTCATGAAAGAAGAAAGAGCTCAAATCAAAGACGCTGCTGCGTTCGGATGGCCATCAGTGCACCGGGTGGACCGTCAGAGACGCTAATGATCCGCCACATTCTGCAAAGGAGGAGAGGAATCGGCCCACATATCTGTCCTTCAAGGATCCGGATCTTCGTTCTCCACCCGAGTCCGAGTGACAAAGGTCCAGAAACTGATTCTGCCCACAAATGGGTTAATAAACATCCCATAATGCCGATGCCAAGATGGCGGCGGCGCGTGCACACGCAGCGGCACAGCGCTCTCTGTTTTTGTTTGTTTTTTTCATGTTTTTGTTGGTGCTACAGACACTGGAAGCGTTTACTCAGTACAGCAAGACGGAACTACTTCAAATTAGTTGGAATTGTCAATTTAATACTCCCCCAAAGTCGGACTTTATACCACCCGAGATCCAACGGACTGCCACGGCCTTAACCATACCCCTCCTGTGGCCAAGGAGACGGAGAAGACACCGTAAACAAAAGCGGGGGAGGAGAAGCGGAGCACGCGCCAGGCTACATGCTAACCCGCATCGACCAGCTCTCCCCAGTCTCTTCCTCGCTAACGTAAGATCACTCGCCAACAAACTGGATGAGTTTCGGCTACGGATCGTCTCGCGGCGGATGGACAGCTGTGTGGCCATCATAACAGAAACCTGGCTGGACAATAACACACCTAACGCCGCGGTGGAGCTAGCGGACCGTTCTTTGTTCCGCGCGGATCGGACAGCAGACTCCGGTAAGGGCAGAGGCGGCGGACTGGCGCTTTACATTCACAACTCCTGGTGTGCAGCCACACACATCATCGGAACGCACTGCACACCCGATCTGGAATACCTGGCGGTGAAATGCAGGCCATTTCGAACGGCCTGCATTTCATAGCTGTAAACAGGATAGATCATAGCTGTAAACAGCTATGATCTATCCTGATCATAGCTGTTTACATCCCACCTCAAGCTAACGCTAAGCTAGCGCTAGAGGAGCTCTACTGTCTGATCAGCAGGCAGATGAACTCCAACTCAGAAGCAGCTGTGATCGTGGCAGGAGACTTCAATCATGTGGAACTCAAAGCAGTGCTCCCCAAATTTCAGAAGTTTATTCACTTTCCCACCAGAGACAACAACACACTGGATCAAGTCTACTGCAACATCCCAGGTGCATACAAGGCTGCAGCAGCTCCTCACCTGGGCATGTCAGATCACATTTCTGTGGAGCTAACCCCCACATACAGACCTCTGATCTGCAGGACCAAACCAACCATCAAAACAGTTCAGGTATGGACCGAAGAGGCTTCTTCTGCACTACAGGACTGTTTTGAACTCACTGACTGGGAGGTGTTTAAAGATGGCTCAGACCTGGAGGCCTACACAACATCCGTCCTGAGCTATGTGCAGTTCTGCACCGATGCTGTTCTGCCCACAAAGTCCATCAAAGTCTATCCAAACCAGAAACCATGGTTTGATGGAACAGTGCGGTCTCTGCTCAAAGCTCGGGATGCAGCCTACAGGTCAGGTGACAGGCTGGCCTACAGCAGAGCACGGACAGAGCTGAGGAGGGGCATCAACCAGGCCAAACGCAGACACAGACAACGGGTGGAACAGCACTTTGCTAATAACAACCCGCGGGAGATGTGGAGAGGCATCAGAACCATCACAGACCACAGGAGCAGCATGCAGCAGACCACTCATGACCCCACCCTGCCTGACACTCTAAACACCTTCTTTGCACGCTTCGAGACGCCCGGCAGCAGCAGAGACTCTGGTCCTCTATTACAGCTGGAGGAACAGTCCCAGCCTCTCGTCCTGCAGCTACATCAGGTGAGCTCCACTCTGAGGAGGATCGACACCAGCAAAGCCGCAGGACCAGATAAGGTGTCAGGTCGGGTTCTGAAGCTGTGCGCACATCAGCTGGCTGGAGTTCTCCTGGACATCTTCAATTGGTCCCTGCAGCTCACCTCAGTTCCCGTGTGCCTCAAGTCCTCCATCATCGTGCCGGTGCCAAAAAAATCATCCGTCTCGTGCCTCAATGATTACCGGCCGGTCGCTCTGACACCGGTGATCATGAAGTGCTTTGAGAGGATCATCCTGAACCACATCAAGGACATCATCCCTGCTACTCTGGACAGTCATCAGTTCGCTTACAGGGAGAACCGATCGACAGAGGACGCAGTATCACTAGCCCTGCATGCTACCCTGTCCCACCTGGAGCATCCTGACACCTATGTCAGGATGTTATTTGTGGACTTCAGTTCAGCCTTCAACACAGTGATCCCGGACAAGCTGACACTGAAGCTCCACAACCTGGGTCTGCCTGCCTCCCTGTGCCTCTGGATCAAAGACTTTCTCACCAACAGGCCCCAAGTGGTGAGAATCGGGGACTCAACATCATCCACTCTGATCCTGAGCACAGGAACACCACAGGGGTGTGTCCTCAGCCCCGCCCTCTTCACTCTGTTCACCCACGACTGCTCCGCCATTCATTCCACAAATCTGGTTTTAAAGTTCGCCGACGACACCACCGTAGTGGGTCTCATATCCAACAATGATGAGACTCACTACAGAGAGGAAGTTCAGCACCTGACAGGATGGTGTGCTGACAACAACCTCATCCTGAACACCTCCAAGACCAAAGAGATCATTGTGGATTTTAGAAGGACTAGAAAGGTGGCACACACCCCCCTCCTCATTAACGGGGAGGAGGTGGAGCAGGTGGACCACATCAAGTTCCTGGGAATCCACATCACATCTGACCTCACCTGGTCGCTGCACACATCCCACCTGGTGAAGAAGGCTCAGCAGAGACTCTTCTTTCTCAGGAAGCTTAAAAGGACTGGACTTTCATCACAACTTCTGGGGAACTTCTACAAGGCAACCATAGAGAGCATCCTCTGTCTGAGTGCTACGGTGTGGTACGGGAGCTGCACCGCTCAGGACAGGAAGGACTTGGCCCGGGTGGTGAAAACCGCACAGGAGATTGTGGGAGGACCTCTCCCACAACTCGACTCAGTGTACGACAGCCGGGTCCGACGGAAGGCTGGTCGTATTGCTGCAGACCCCACCCACCCAGGACATAACCTGTTTGTACCTCTTCCCTCTGGGAGGAGATACAGGAGCATCAGAACTCACACTAACAGACTGAGGAACAGCTTCTTCCCAAGAGCAGTGAGGTCCATCCACCCCCCACCCCCCCACACATCACACAACTGGGTCAACGAAACCGCCCCCTCCCCCCAGACTTAACATAACCCACTAACCCCTGTCAGCACACAGCTGACAATGCTCTGACTCTATTTTAAACTGTGTGCAATATCATGCTGTATGTGCAATATCCATTCTAATGTGGAATACCCACTCGTGCAATATTCACCCCACTCTACTGTACAGTATTTAAGTATTTATGCCTTATATAGCTCCTTATTCTTATTTTATTTTATTCTACCTTTTTTATATCGAGAGTTGCTGGAAAAAATTTCATTGTGCTCTGCAGAATGATAATAAAAGATTCTGATTCTGATTCTGATTCTGATAAATCTCATGAACACACTCACTCGTCCATGCTGACCAAACCCATCGCTGGTGGACAAGAAGTGTTCTTCTGCAAGGATGGAGATAAATGTGGATTTGGGACGATGGAACGGCCATGTTTGAACCACATCTGCATCTTGTGTTTAGCTGCTTTGAGATCTCATGAAGTTGAAGACAGACGTCAAATATCAGCTTAAAATTGTAGTGAAATCATGTCGTCTGCAACACAACCGGAGGCACCGGGTTCCTTTAGTGCAACAACGGGAGACGTTTGTTTTTACAGTCGTTACACTTTAGAGACTTCTAACACCCAATAGGACAAACTGTAAAAACCTCATCTGCATTAGGTTCTGGAAATGCCTAACTTTGCATAAACTGTTGAAAGAATGTCATAATTTCAAAAAAACTCTTCCTATGTGACCTCTACCTAAAACGTCTCTCAGTGACAGAAGATCTTTCCTTAAAGCACACAACAGAAAGCTCTGTTCTGAGCTAAAAAGCTCCTGATTGATGGGGACTAAAACAGACGAAGAAAGAAGGCAGTTAATTCAGGAATAGTTTCCCTTTGATGTAAATTTGACAAAATCATTTCCTCTTTAGAAGGAGAGTTGAAGAGGTCACGTAATTTTCTCAGTCGAGCTGATCGCCTCCATCTGTCTCCGCCTCCTCCTGTTTTCCTTCAAAAGTCCCGGCTCTCTGTTCTTTCTCTCCTCCTGGGGGGGATCCTTATTCCCCTCTTTCCTCACTGCTGCTTCCCTCTTCCTCCTCCTTCAGCTCTCCAGCGGCTGAACATGGAGTGAAAACAGTTGTCCCCTGGCCTGTCAGAAGCTCCCATGACAGAAGCCTATTATATATGAAATGACACGTTATTTTAAGTTTTCCTTTATGGAGACATAAAGTCCAAAAGTTGGTGACGGACTGGGGGATCAGATCAGGCCAGTGACGATCCAACATGTCTAACCAATCAACCATGAAGTCCCACAGATCATGATTCAGGTTCCTCATAAATGTATTTTTACCTTTAGGGAAACTGGAATGTTCTAAAGAGATTTCAACCGGTTAAGAGGCCATACAAGAGCAATTTAACGAGTTGGTGTTCTAGGAATCCGTAGAAAAGTCTCCCAGTTTCTTCAGGAAGTCCAACTAAAGAGGCTTTGGTTGTCATTCCAAAGGTTTGGCTGTAAGACCAGTCGGACAGTAGTTTGTGAATAGAATGTTTTTAGGTTCCTCAAGCTCTCTCTAGCCATGCACACGCTGTGTCAGCATTATTATTGGATGTTCTTTAGGAAACCTTCAGAGGTTTTAGGAAAGGATCCCATGGTTTACTTAAGTGGTCCGAAAGAAGTTCTCATCAGGACAGATTCCTTTTCGAGTATAGCTGAATGTTTTTTGTCGTTTCTAGGCTACCCTCACATTGGCTTGTCGCCTTAAAGAAGTCTTCTCAGCAATGCAGTGGAAGTTCTCAAATAATTATGGAGTATAGTTTCTGGTAGGGATCATTGGCATCATGTATGATGTCCTTTTCAATGTTTGAAACATCAATTTTTCACTTTTTGTTGATCCCTAAAAATGTCCAGCACAGAGACTTTCAAACTTGAACTTCTAGGTAGTGGTTTTCCAGAAGACTTTGAGGACTTTTAGATCCTAAATCCAATGACCAGGGTCTTCAGGAGGCTGAAGACGCTGTCTCTGGCTCTGGCCTGACTTACTGGGTTTTTGGAGCTGAGTTATGTCATCTCAGCCCTGTGAGGAGATGTACTGTTGTGGCGAGTGCTTACTTTGCAAAGACCCACATTAACACGCTGAGATAGAGTTTCTCACACAGATCCTCAAACACACATTTCTCTGCTTGAACAGACTCATTAAAGCCAGCAGTGTTACAACACTTCACGCTGAGCGTTCAAGGCGTGCGCGCACGCCGGCCACAATCAGCCCGAGCGTTACATAATGATGCAAGCAACGGTCCTACTGGAAGTGGGACGCTCGCTGGGAGACGGTCTGACGAAACGGCAGTCCTGAGGAGGTGTGAGTGCGCACAAAGCCTCTCAAGTGTGTTTGTGTTTGTGTGTATCTGGTCCTCATTAGCCATGAGATAAAAGGAGTGTGAGCAGCAACAGAAGAGGTGATTCCTCCCTGTGGATCCAGACCTCCCTCTCCGTTTCTTACTCATATCTGGGAGAGTTTAGTGTGTGTCAGTGTGCGTCTGTTTGTGTGTCGCAATATGACAGCAAGAAACTTTATAGTAACAGGCGGCGTTCTTTGGATGCCCTCTCTTGTCCCCGGGGACGCAGAGAAAGGGTGGTGGATTTATTTTTCTAGGTCTGTTGTTTATTTGAGCTTATCTGCGTTGGACGCTGCACACCACAGAAAGAGCTGTGTGTTTGTGTGTGAATATGTGAGTGTGTCTTTGCGTTGAGATTTTGATTGATGTACGGTGGCGAAGATGTTGAACGCTGCTGCACAAAGACGCGGTTTGGAGCTCGTGATTGGGCTGATTTTCTGTGTTGTATGAAGCTAAAGTCCTGAGACAGACTGGCGACTCGTCCAGGAAGTTCTCTGCCTTTGCCCACGAGTGGCTGGGATTGGCTCCAGCAACCCCGTGACCCCGAAAGGGTCAAAGGCAGGTTTATACGATGAATGGATGAACAGACCTCCATGGTTAGATTAAGGAGCATTCAGAGTATTTTTCAGCCGCGTTAGGATTGAGGAGAATTCCTGAGGGAGCTCAGCGTCTTTCTGGCTGTGCCTTAAAGACATTTAGAAATTCCTGAGGTTATTCTTCTTTTTCCTAAGAAAAGTCAACGGACAAATGGGGACACACAGGAGACTCATCTGCCAGTGGTTGATAACTATCAGTCGCTACTACCAATATATTCAGAAGAAAACCTTAATTGCCTGTTAAGACGGTCAAACGCAGGTTTATCAGACTTTATCTTTGGAATTAAAGTCAGCGTTGAAGCTGAAAGAAAGAAGGAAGGCGTGTTTTTCTGCCTCTGTCAGGTTTATTCAGCAGACCATGCCTTTGTCTTTATCTCTCAGATAACAGAGAACAACAAGCCTTAAATGAATAATGTGTTTCTGTTTTCTGAAGGTGAACGCTTTGCATTTTCCCTGAAAACCCCCTTCCCTTTGTCATTGGTGTATTTGCTGACAATGGAGCGTATAGCTGTAGAGGCCACACGCATTACTGCGGTGATGAATATTCACCGCGCTCGCTCGCTGCTCGGTATTCTCCGCTGTGCTTTAACTGCAGCTCAAACAAACTGTCAAACTGTCCTCTCTGTCAGCCGCAGTTTCCTGCACTGACACCAAACATGGAGCTGAAGCCCGTCACGTGGAAAAGCTCACTTCTCACCGCTCCGTTTTCATCCGAGGGTCCAGACTGCGGCCCGCTACGCCTCTGCAGGAGGATGGAGGACGTATCAGGGTTAGGGTCACACATGGGGGGGGGTGACCGCTTGAAAGCTTAAAATACTCTCAAATCTTCATAAAAAATGCGAAATTCACAACAGTTTATGCTTTATATTTTGAGTTTTTATGAAGTTTCACTGAATTTAGGAATAAACTCAGATATCAACATGGAAGCATTTGATTATTATAACGTTTTATTGGATTTAGCTTTTTCTAAATCTAAGTTGATGAGTCTGTTTGAACCGGCATCAAACTGTTATTGGAATGAAAGCTATATTTGGAGCTACATTTTGGTGTTAAATGACTTAGATGAATACATAAGGAGATACCCCTCCTCTCAGTGAACGGGCCCCTTCCCATGAGTCTTTGCAGTGATGCATAGCATCTGCATCTGTACATGTTTTTCCCGCCATGAGCATAAACTCATCCTTTTTCCACACATTCACGTTTTCACGGCCCTCGTTTTGCCCCGACTCGCGGGAGATTTTCCTGCATTTCAAAGTGGCTGCTTCAGTGCGGGGTGAGCTAAAAGCGTCTCAGCTAAAGCCGCCTCCCACCGTGTCCTGGCTCCGGTTAGCCGCCTCCGTCAGCGCCGGCAGCTGCTCCTGGTGGGCTGCGCCGGCTCCGGAGCGGCGTCTCCCGGACAGATGGCGAGCCAGCGGGGGTCGGGAAGTTGGGCAGTGCAGGGCTGTGACCCCCGGGAACTTATCCAATGAGAGCAAGGGAGCAGCAGGGGAGTAGCCACAGGTCTGGTTGCCAGGTTAGTGTTGCATCATGGGAACTAATGAAGAAGGGCCGGCTGGAGACGCGTGTGAGCGCTGAGATGATGTTGCAGTGGTAATGGCGCGGAGGGCGTCGCGTAATCAGGTGCACGCGCTTCGGCGGCCCCCCTCCGGGCCTGACTGTGTTTTCCTGATGTCCTGCTGAGACCCTCTGCACAGATGGGGTCACCATGGCAACGGAGAGAGACCCTCTGGGGTGCTGGTCTTCAGAACCACTCTCAGGATTGATGAAGAGTTCCTTCTCCGGTTTGTAGAAGCAGAATGTTTGACAATTCCATCAAACCTGATGCTCGCAGGCTTCCGTACAGACTCCTGATCACCCAATAATCCCCCTGGATTAATGATGGCAGTAATTAATGAGCCGCTTAGAGGCAGAGTAGACCCACTCTCCTGATCCCATTGTTTCCCGATGAGAGCTGGAACTCAGTCTGCTGCTCAACAAGCCTCTGACTGATGGACAGAGGACACATGAATGCAGCCTGGCTTTAGCTGCAGGGCGCCTTGGAGCGCTCCTCTTCTGTCACAGGGTCATTTTCTCGGCCACGTCCGTTTCCAACTCGGAAAGCTGGAGCAGAACCGAGTCCCGTGGGAGGTAAAGCTCCCATGATGCTTTGCTTTATTCAGACTCTGGAACAATCCTGTCATCGGGCTCCACAGTGAAGCCGCTCCTCTGTTCTCAGCCGTCTGAATGCAAGGCAGGTTTATTTGTGTAGCACAATTCTTACTTCAAAGTGATTCACAAAACAGGAAAATGCATTAAACTCTCAATACAAAACAGTGCAAAGATTAAAAACATACATAATCATTGTAAAATGTACTTTAAAAGAAAGCAAAGAGAGAAGAACATGGACAGAGGTGAGGATAAGGACCCTTCAGTTATAAACACGCTAAACAGGAATGTTCTGAGTCTGGATTTGAACCTTAACACAGTAGAGGTCTGTCTCTCAGCCTCAGGGAGACTGTTCCAGCTTTTAGCTGCATAAGACTGAAACGCTGATTCCCCCTTGTTTAGTCCTGACTCTGGGCCCCCGCAGGAGGCCGGTCCCTGAGGTCCTCAGAGTCCCAGATGGTTCACGCTAACATGTCAGAGATGTACTTTGGAGAGACTTGGAAACAAGCAGAGCTGCTTGAAAGTTGTTTCTTTGAGCTACAGGAAGCCAGAGCAGAGACCTGATGTGATGTTACTTCCTGGTTCTAGTCAGGACTCCAGCAGCAGCGTTCTGGACGTCCTGAGGCTGATCATCTTCTAGTCAGGGCTGTAGAGAGACTTGATGGTAAGAGTTGGTTTTCTTTTGCAGATGCAGGGTTTGAACAGCTCTTAGTAACTGAACCACAACCAAAAACGCATCTATCAATACATAAAGTTAAAAACTGAAACAAATGAAACACATTCATCTCCTAAAGGAAATGCTCAACCCCACAAAGAGGTGGGAGGCATTTTGAATCCTCTTCTTCAGGAAACATTTTTTGATAATCATTTAGAGATTTCAGAACATTTTTGCTGACATTTTGGTGTTCTGAAGGAGCTTTGTGCTTTTTTAGTTTTTTGCTCTGAAACCAAAGTTTTTGCGGAAAAGGTGGACTCTTTCCCCCACAGATGCTCCTTCACCTCCCCTGCATGAGCTCACTTCACAACCTCTGCTGTGCGTGTGAAGCGCACACCTCGGCGGAGGTCATGCGGCCTTCCTGGCTCAGAGACGTCTTCATCCCATCTCGATCCAGGAGCAGACAACTGAATTAGAATGCCCTCTTTTCTGGTTTTCTGCCAGGGATCTCTCCTTGAAGGGCTGATCCTGCCAATTAGGGAGGCCAGGAGACAAGGAGGTCTGCTTGGGTTGCCACGGCAACAGTGGCTTTGATGTTTCTGTTTGACTGGGACCAGAGCAGAGGCAGAGCAGTGACGGGGCCCGCATAAATGGCAACATCTGCAGCAAACGTAGGGAGAGGACCTCCTCTTTGTGATCCAGGAAGTCAACAGCGGGATGGGCCCCATGTGGTCCCGGGGCCTTTGCTTTATGGGATTTCACAGAGATTATAGGGTTTGGGGAGGGGACACTTCAGGATTGAACAAAAACCAATGGCTAATCCATGGTGACCCCCTGCTAATCCACTTATTTGGCAGGTATTAACATAACGATCCCTCCTAAGGTAATCAGGCTTCCATGCGTCCCGCCTTCCTCACAGCAGGAAGAGCAGCAGAAGGGCGGAAGCACGGCTTTTCCGTGACGGCAGAGACATTTTTATTTATTGCAACACTACCTGACAACACAAGATCGTCAGGTTGTTACAGGACAGAAAAAAATCGGAATTCAAAATCATCATTCTTTTTAGAAATCAAAGGAGTTTAGTGAGAATATCATGGAAAATTTCCTGCAAAGAGGTGAAAAGTTTCTGACAAATCAAATTTGTTAGACAATAAATTTCCGAAAGAAATGGGCAGTTTGTTGGTGTTCTCTGAAACATTTTCCTCCAAAAGCAAAGGGTTATCTCATTTAAATATGAAATTCCTTTTGAAGATCAACTGTTTTAGTAACCGCTGACGCCAATCAAAAGGCTGCAGTGACAACAGTGAACAGTAGAGGGCAGAATCACACCATTTCACCGGCCAAACTACAAAAAAAACATCGATTTTTACCGTAGAATACCAATTATTTCCCAGCAGAGTCTAAAAATGTCTTTTAAAAAACGGACAGTGAGGATTTCTGCTGAATGCTCAGTGGGAGCGGCTTCCACAGCTTCGCCGTCCTCGCCGTTTTCATCCTGGTACCTCCAGGAGAAGCTGATCAGCTGACCTGAGACCTCCTGTTGGGTGTAGGGAGAGGAAAGCTCAGAGAGGGACGGTCGATTAGTTATGGATTTACAAATTAAAAAAAGAATCTCATAGCAAAGGTTGGCTTTGAAAACCGCTTCAGATTGTTTTTAGTTTTTACCGGAGCTTGTTCTAACAGTAAAGTAAAGCTCTGATGATCATTTTGGACGTTTTCCATCATTGATGCAGATGTTGCAGGAATCAAACTGCGCTGGTTTCTCTCTGGCAGACATTTTACAGGATCTATCTGATCGGCTTCTTTTTAAATGCATTCAGAGATGTAAGATGTTATTAGTGTTCTTCACTGTGGGGATTAATGAAACCTGATGACAAATGCAGAAGAGGAACAGGTGAAATGGGCGGGGCTACGTTAGGTGGAAGCCCTAAAACCTTCTGAAGGTCTCAGGTGATGATGAAAGCCGTCATGTGTGCCGTTCCTCCTGCGGTTCCTCAGGATTGTTGTTCCGTCGGCCGTCTGGGCAGAACCGTTCAGAAAATAACAGCACAGCTGTCACATCTCTGCAGAAACCGGCGCTGACAAACCGAGGAGCAGGAGGACCGAGCAGATGAGGAGAAAACACGCGAGAGGAGGAGGCAAACAGCAAGCTGGATGCGTTATATGGAAATGTTTGGATGAAAAAAGAAGGAAAAAATGCACAGCTGCCTTATTTATGTGACGTCTCAGGCGCCCTGCAAATGGGAGGAAAAGTGTGTCCAATATGAAAACGCACAGAAGATATCAAACCTGTGGAGTGTGAAAATGCTGAAAATGTCTGGATGCACGGGGAATATGAAACGTCAGAGAAGCCCGTTAGACTCCGAGGGCAAAGAAGACGAAGAGGCGGGACGAAGGAGGAGGTTAGGAAATGGTTAGTGGAGACGGAAGGATTAGATGGACGCTGGCAGGTAATCCCAGAGGAAGAGGAGGGTAAATGAGCAGCTAATTAAAATGTGATTTGTGCTACAAGGAGCTTAGAGGCGGCTGCAGGAGAAAAAGGAGCAGAAGAAATGAAGGACGGAGAACAAATATCCATCTTTACACAGAATGTCCCTTCAGTGTGATTGCAGATGCCTGAAAGGATGAGAAAAAACAACCAAAGAACCAAAACAAAAGCCCCTTTTCTATTCAATTTAAGACTTTTAAACAAACATTTCATTTAGTAGAATCCTTTTGTATACATTTTACAGCCCTTATTCAGTCCTCTGAATGCAGAACTTTGACTTAAGCTTAAAAGGAAGAGTTTTAAATCTATTTGATGATTGATTTATTAACGATGGCAGCTTCGGTATGGACTAAAATGTTCTGCTTTTGCCTTCTACAGCTGCCATCACAAACGTAACGTAGAAACCTGTCTGCCATCTTCCTCCTCGCCGTCTTGAGTTCATTTTCTCAGTTGTTTTGAGTTCTGCTTCCAAAGCGCCTGCCGTTGACCCGGTCGTGTCCTGGAAAGAACCCGCCTCCTCTTTTCGGCCTTTCCCGGTTTGAGTCACAGCTGCACATGAGCAGAAGCTCGTCTGTAGCTTGAATCCTCCTCGTTCCTGTGATATTCAGGTAAAAACACCTGAAGCCAGCCATCCTCATCTGCGCTCTGATGCATCTGAGGCACGCCACATTCCCTCGAGCTCAGGCTGAAATCATCTTCTTTGTCTAGGTGAGAAATGTCAGAGGAGGCCATCAGGAACTTTTTGGTTGCAGTGCTGGCCCAGTTTCTGCAGCGCTGAACATGGAAAACGCTCCAAACTAGTGAAGTCTAGTCGGCGTGGAGCAGAAAGCGCTTTGAATGACAGAGAAACACATTCGTGGAGTTTGCATCAGCTGCTGGATAAAATGTGAATCAGTTTTATTGACAAAGTACAGTGCAGATACAGGGATTTGGCTTTGGTGTCTTGTGCTCTCGTGCAAACCAACCAAGTTGTAAGAAGCTGTAAATGGAGACAAATGGAAGACAAAAAAGGATAATTAATTAAAAAAAAGCAATATGGAAATAGATATAAGGAGAAATTAAAGCCGCAAGCGGCGTTGTATGGCCCGCAGACGCAACCCGCCTTCCACGCCCAATTCTACGCAACACCGCCCTCACCGCCCTCACCGCCCACTTTTGATGAAGGCTAGTCAAAACTGTATATGCTAATTATGCTAACTATGCTAGCTATGCTAATGTGGCTAATAGTGCTAGCATAGCGATCAGCATCATCAACTGACTCAGAAAAACACATTACCTAAAATGCTAATTATGCTAACTATGCTAGCTATGCTAACATAGCTAAAAGTGCTAGCATAGCGATCAGCATCATCAATTGACTCAAAAAAACACATTTCCTAAAATGCTAATTATGCTAACTATGCTAGCTATGCTAATGTGGCTAAAATTGCTAGCATAGCGATCAGCATCATCAACTGACTCAGAAAAACACATTCCTCCATTGGTGAGAGTTATATGTCATAAGTTGCTAAAAAGCCCACTTTTTCCAAAATGGCGGCTTTTCTGTTGATTTTATCTCCATAGCAACCATTTTATGTTTTGGTCCCCTCGGGAGGACGAACAGATTGACGTCAGTTTCGGACAAATCGGTAAAAGTAAACTTTTTGTCGTCCTTAGCAACAGTGATTTATGCTAACCACGCCCACATTCCTTATATGTCCATATCCAGTGTTTTTCAATGTATTCAGTTTCAGGCATTAATGCATGCATTCAATTTTCACTGTATTGTATTGAAATGCATGGGAGTTACAACAGTGCGCCACTTTTCTAGCTTGCCACGCGCACGCCGTTCAAAATCTACAACTTCTAATTCCAACATTTTTTACACAGTAGCTTGCCATTGATGCCCAAAAAGTTTTGAGACGATCGAAGAAAATTCCAACGACAAGTTTACGTTTGAATCTGGTGGTTAAGGTGTTTTTTATAGAAAATTCAAGATGGCCGCCTTTTCCCGAGGTCAAAAGTCGACGAAACTCCAAAGGTGATTGTAGACTTACGCTAGGGACATGCGAGTCAAATTTCGTGAAAATCGCTCGAAAAAAAGTTCATTTTTCCATATCGTGTAAAAACGCGAAAAACGCAAAATGGCAGATTTTGGCACAAAATGGCCGCCAAACCGTAGGTCGTGTGGCCATCACGTAATGATTTCAAAACTTTCTTTGGATATACCCGACAAAGTTATCTGGGTTTCGTTAGCCGATTCTTAAAAATAAAATCCGAAAATTTTTTTTTTTGCCGAGTCAGCACTTTTTTTTGCTACCGTTTTTTGTTTACCACGGCCACATTCCTTTATCGATTTTGTCGTATGTGACATCGTTTTGTTCAGTGTGGGCCAGGGTATCGCATATTTCAGTTTCAGGCTATTCCGATAAAATATGTGCGAGCTAGCTAAAATGGCGACGGTTGCGAATTCGCCACGCGCACGCGTTTCAAATTCTACAACTTCTAATTCCAACATTTTGTCCACAGTAGCTTGCCATTGATGCCTGAGAAGTTTCAAAAAGATCGATAAAATTCCCTAGGACGAGTTTTCGTTTGTATACGTTACTAAAGGTGCTTTTTTATGAAAATTCAAGATGGCCGCCCATTCCCAAGGTCAAAGGTCAACAAAACTTCTTTGGTAGTTGTAGAATCGTGTTTGTGGCATGTGTATGAAATTTCGTGAAAATCGCTTTAACAAAAGTGTAGTTTTCCCATATTGTCAAAAAACACGAAAATCGCCATTTCTCTGAGTTCGCCACAAAATGACCGCCAAGCCGTAGGTCGTGTGGGCATCCCATAATGATTTCATAACTTCTTTGGGATATCTCCAACACGCGTGTTTTGGTTTCGTAACTGTATTTCAAAATATTTTTTTTTGGCCCCATAAGCGATTTTCGGCCCATTCATTTTTTTTACGGGATCGCTCGCCGTGATGTCATCGACTTCGGGGGGGTGGCGTTCTCTTTGCAAAAAATTCATTTTTAATTTATCCCAGGTGTGTGCCAATTTTGGTGAGTTTTCGGGTATGTGGCGGGGGTCAAATTTGAGCTCAAAGGCGCGATAAGAAAGCGGAATAATAATAATGAAACAAAGCAGAAACAATATAGAAGTTTTTGCAGTCAGGCGGCCTATGTATTTCAATGCGGCCTGTCTTTTACTATAGGCTGGGCATGTCTTTTTGGCTTTAAACCTGTCTTTTGAGGGCTTTTTGGGGCTTTTTTGTGTTTTTGTCGTCATTTTTGCGACTACAATTTTTACGTTTTTGCGTTAGTGTTGTGCGTGTGTGTGTGTATTTTTGTTGCGTTACACAATTGTCGTGTTGTTGTGTGCTTTGGGCGACTTTTGACCCCATTTTTTGGCGTTTTGACGCGTTTTTTTGACGTTTTGGACCTTTTTGAGTGTTCGACCCTCGTAGCAGTTACAATATGGTCCTTGCACTCTGTGAGTGCTGCGGGCCATAATAACAGTTCTCAGTTTGTGATCCGTGCTCTGTGATTGGTCAGGAGGTCATCAGAGTGACGGCTCGGGGGAAGAAGCTGACTTTGTCCTAAAATAGCGCCCTGACGGTAGAATGGAGTTTCCTGGATGAGAAGGGGGTCTTTTGCGGCTCTACCAGCCCGCCTCCTGACCCTGAACCGGTCCAGGTCCTAAATGGAGGAAAGGTTGAACTTCTTGAGTTGTGGCAGGAAGTACAACCTCTGCTGAGCCTGTTTCCGGGGGGGGGCAGCAATGTGATGGGTCCACTTAAGGTCCCGTGAGATGGTGGACCCCAGGAACCTGTATGAGTCTGTTAAAATGAGCCAGCGCGGGCACGTGGAAGATGTCACAAACGACAATAAAGGAGGGAATATCAAACCAGAAGCGGGAACCGTCCCATAATGGATGTTTTCTGAAGTGTGAAAACCTTCTGCACTGTTCCCATAAACCACCGGAACCCACCGGCGGGGTCCGACTTGGGAGCCCCGGACTTCCGTCTCTAGATGAGGTCGGACCGGTGAGGCTCGCCACCGGCCCCGCGGCGAATGGGCTTCCTGTGATCCGCTCGCAATGATTGGATTAAGCTATCATCCACGGCGGATGATCTGCTGTCCACCCACACAACCGCCAGATCCCTGCCGCCCCCCCACCTCTAAGCATATCTGACAGACAATGGTATTATGGCTCCACCACATGTCTTTCATTAACGTGGGTGGGGTGGGGCGGGGGTGGGGGCAGATAATCGGTGTGGGGCGGTGATCCGGACCACCGAGGTTCAGAATTTCATCCCTGCTGGATCAAAAACTAAAGACGGCCTCAGTCTGAGAGCTCCATCAACTAAAGCCGCTTTACCCTGGGGGGTCACAGGGTCATTGTGGGGGGGGGGGGGGGGGGGGGGGGGAGCTCACCCCTGCTGGTATTGAGGGGGGACGATGGGGCTTTCAGAATAGAAATCCAACGTTTACAGTTTGATGAGGTGATTGTGACTAAAAGAGGAAACAGAATTAAGTGACGGAGCTCCAAACCAGATCTCAGGTGAGCGTTCACACATGCCAAACCCACGAGACCATCAGAGGAATCCAGTTCAAACCAGGAACTCACCTGGGTCCGATCAGAACCCCCCCCCAACAGTTTGACAGACAGATGAATGCCAGTGGAAACCTTCAGGCTGTTCTGATAGAATCACTCTTCCTCTTTCTTCATGTCATTTCTGACCAAGCTTTCCCGATCCATGAGGGAACCTGATTTTGATTTGGACTGAAAGCTGCAGTCATTGGATCAAAATCTGAGATCTTGGATAAGAGTTTGGACACCACAGAAACATCTAGAGTTTCCTCTGTGAGGGTTTCCTATCACTGCTGGGGTTCCCTCTGTCAGAGTCCACTTCCATGAAACCCAATCGCTTTTCCCGCTAAAGGGGGGGTCTAAGGGCAGGGATGCCAGTATAGCTTAGTCAGTTTGTTAGTTCATTTTGGTATTTTCTTATTGAACTCTTTGTATTCGTGATCCTTTTGAGTGCATGTTTTACTTCGAAGTCCATCGAGACGACTGTTGTTGTGATTTTGGGCTATACAAATAAAATTGAATTGAATTTTCATCTTCTTGTTGAGAGGAGAAACTCTGCAGCATCCTCTCTGTGGAAGATGCTCGGTGACGGGACGAAGAGCGACCTGATCACTGGTCTTCCTCCTGGTCTCAATCCTTCACTGGGATTTAAAGTTGACTTCTGCTCATTGGTCTGAGCACGCTCAGATCCGTGAAGAGACACAAGGGCTTCAGCGGTGAAGCGGCGGTTCTGAGGAAGCCAGAACCTCTGCTGGTGGAGAGGAGACACTGAGGAGAATGAAGAGGAGGAGGGATGAGTAAGGACGATGATGAAGATGTGTGTAGAGAAGCAAACCAGAAGGAGCGAGAAGGGAAGTCTGTAAATCTTCTTTGCTGTTTGGTATTCCAGCAGGGGGCGCTGGACTCCAGCTCTGACAGATTTGAGCTGGATGATTGTTCCGACTTTGGTGCATCTGGAAGCAGAAGCTTTAAACATTTAAACAAGAACATCTCCATGATGGTGGACGTAAAGAGGATTCACACTGTCTGGTTTAAAGTTAGCTTCACTCTTTAAGGCTGGTAGCTGTCCGACCTCCTTTAGCCTTCGTTCCCATTGCAGCTTCAGAGACACGCCCACAGCGCTGAGCAGAAGGACAGACCCACCCATCACGCAGGAACCTGCAGTAAAAACCCGCAAACGCGCTCATTCCTCCATCTTTGCCGGAATAACCTCATCCTCCAGACAACCATGCTGTGAAAACTGAAACAACATTTTAGCAGGAAAACACCAAAGGATGAGATCACGTTTTCTGATTAGATCTGATGGATTTAGTCAAATGTCCTCTTTGACAAAACTTGAGCTCTGAACCGTCAGCCAACGTCTGACAGGAAAGTACTTTCTATGTTTTGTAGGTTTGGGTGATACTGCCGATTTGAGTATCGATCCAACACCAAGTCATTACAGGGCTAATATCACCGATACCCATACTTTTATCTTGAACGGCCTGATTATAGAATAATTTTGGAAATGCACATTTTTATGTTATTTAAGTGTACAACAAAACACAGGACAGACACCTTCAGCAATTACAATTATTAATTCACTTATTGCAACACTAAGTTAATTTATTGAACACGCATCAAATATTGAACATGTATGTTAATGATGCCTTAATAAAACAATAACAAAAAGAAAAGAGTAACTAGTGTGAAAGAAAAAAAAGCAAAACATGTACCAAAAAATTAAGTATAACAGCATTACATAAATACATTTAAAAATATATAAATAAAGGCAGTAACAAAATAGTAAAGTCACTGGTAAAATAAATAAACAAAAGCAACACTGTATAAATATAAAATTATAAACAACACAACTAAAGTCCTGCCTTTAGAGCAAATATGTGGCGCTTTAATGACTCGGCTCTACAATGAAGCTGGAAGGGGAGGAGCAAGTGAGAGAGGAGGAGGTGAGCGAGGAAGAGGAGAGCGAGGAAGAGGAGAGAGAGGAGGAGGTGAGAGAGGAGGAGGTGAGCGAGGAGGAGGAGAGCGAGGAAGAGGAGAGAGAGGAGGAGGTGAGAGAGGAGGAGGTGAGCGAGGAGGAGGAGGAGGAGAGAGAGGAGGAGGTGCTTTGTTTACCCAGATGGACAATGTTGCCAGATTGAGGAGTATTTACTTAAATTGGTCTCTTTTTTCCCCAATCTGGCAACAATGGAGACAGACAGACAGACGCTGCGCTTGGAGGGACTCTGTTAGTAAATTTAAGCTCTTTACTGTACGTATTTAAAAAAAAACTGACAAAAATATTGATCTCATAGCCCAAATATTCATACCTCACCTTGGTATCAATCCTATCAATGCACCCTCCCCTAATATTTTAGAGAATTTGTTTTTTTTTTCAACATTCTGAAATTCATTTTTGCCTGTAGACTTTTGCTTTTAAGCAGCTTCCATTCATGTCACAGAACAGACTGAGACTGAGCAGCACAATGGAAAAGACTAACAGTGGATGCAAGTAGAAGAACCATTTTGAGATCTGTATCTGAATAACATTTGGAAACGACAGACATTTATTTTGCTGAATTACTTCTATTTTTAGTGCAATATTGGGAATACTGGCCCACTGTCTGAAAAACCTGTTCTTTGTTCTGCTGCAGCCACAAGAGGGCGCTGTCATGTGGGCATGCCTTATAAGTGTTTACCTACACAAACTGAGGATGACCACATTTTTTAAAACCCTTAACACAAGTCAGGCAAGCCTGCGGACTCACAAAAACACACGCTGGGCTCCTGTTGTGTCAGTACTGGTTGGCTGCAGGAGCATCCGTCATTCCGCTGACAGCTGCAGCATCATGGGAACTCGAGGTCAGAGGTCAGGGGGTAAGAGAGGGAGGCAAGGACACACACACACTCACACCTAAACGAGCCGTGCTGTAGGGTGACACACACACACGAACATGGACTGCAACTGTCCCCGATGTCATGTTGACCTCCCCCGCAGCAGAAGACCCCCCCCACACACACACACACCTCCTGGGAGAATGGTGACCAACTACCCCCCTTCTTCTGCCCCTGTCCTTGTTGGTTCCTTAAAGCTGAAGCTCGTTAAGCTCGTTAGCTGCAGCTCCTGTCTTTGGTCTTTCCACAGCTGGCCTGCCAGATGTGTGGGGTGGGGGTGGGGGGCAGGTGGAGGCACAGCTGCACGTCTGTCATCCAGCGATCGGACCGGGTTCATTCTGGGTGGTAGGAAGAAGAAACACTTCAGTGGTTAAAGTCTCCTACAGTGAACACAAATCTAAGGCTTTGCTTCCTGCTGCTGTTGCATTCTGGGGGTTTAGATTCATAAAAGTGAGTGTAAATGACAGGATTCTCAGGTTCTGTTGCTCCGTGTGACGTCTCTAGATCGACGTTCGTTCCAGATTCAACCAGGAGATAAAATCAGAACAAACAGACTAAGAAGGACTTTTTTAAAACCTTTTTTCTTCTAGGTTCTTTGGAGAAATCTTTTACTTTTCCATATCATTCAGAGACCTTTTCAGAGGTATTCCTCGTTTTTCTTGACTAAATCAGAACTAGAATGAAGTCCTCCAAAGACGTTGGGCTTGAAGGACTGAGCTGCAGATGATGACAGACGTGCTGCAAGCTGGAGATCTTTGTGGATGAAACTGATGTTTGTCCTTTTCCAAGGAAGAGGCGTGGCCTGTGTTTTCCTCTCATCCACGCGCAGAGGTGCGTTTCTCTGTCCCTCTGATTCCTCTGCGTTCTGACAGGAAGTCAATTTCCTATTTGCAGTTTGTTCTGGCAGCGAATGGTCCGATCCGACTTGATTTGTCTGCGGCAGAACCGATCGGGCCCCGAGGGGACGAAGGAGATCACAGGCTGTCATTTCCGCCCTGTGATTGCTGATCAGACGTCTCGTTAGCGCTGGATCACTGATTGGAGAAACGCTGCTCGGAGTGTCTATCCTGAAATCTATAGCTGTGTTTACCTCCTCGCGTCCGTTTGTGAGGCTGTGTGAGAGTTGGAGGCCCGGACTATCGATCCCGCAAGAAAGCAAGTCTTTCCGTCATCAATACCGACTTCAACCGTTACTGTTCACAGTCATTAGAGCTTCTGAAGTCCCGGATCGTCCTGTGCTGCTCCTCTGTGTGTGTGTGTGTGCGTGTGTGTGTGTGTGTGTTTGGCTCTGAGTTCAGCTCAGATGCAAAAGCTCTCTCTCTCCTCTGAATTTGACCTAATTGCGGACTCGATCAACCGACTCCAGAGTTTGTTAGGTCGCTCTCGACGTAACGTCCATGCAGCGCTCATTAAAGAACAAAACAAGTCCACAACACACACACACACACACACTGACAAACGCACACACTCATTAAGATCAGCTGCTCTTGTTTATTGGATGCAAACACAGGATTAGTTAGAAATTCTGCCCTTATTTTCTGAAATGATTTTCTTGATTATTGCTGCTTCCTTATTTTCAGGTCAGATTCAGACAGCAGTCTCCGTTTCTGATGATATTTAATCAAATCTCAGAGTTCTGCTTGACTTGCTGAGCAGCTTTTGTCCTGTAGTCCAGCATCAATAAATGAAACCATATTAGGTTTTAATAGAAGGCAAATATGTAGAAACAAAATCCTGTTTTTTACCTAAAACGTTGCTAAAATACAGCGTCTACACCCACCTGTAGGAAAAGCTTTTATTAAAAAAACTTCAGACATTTCGGGTGGAGAACGCTACAGTTTGCTGAGGAACTCAAAGAAAATAGCCTCACGTTTTGGACGAGGAGCCCAAAAACGTCAAGCATGAATGCGTAAGATTTGCAGATGGAAGACGGAAACGCTCATACGTGCACACTAACAGACTTTTCATTAGAACGGGCGTGTATGTGAACTGTGACTGTCAGAGTCTGACGTGGTGGTGGGAGTGTGGTGGTGGGGGACTGCTCTGTTTTTTCAAATGAAAAAATGTTCAAACGCAATGCATTGTGGTCTATATTAACTAATCTAGTGAGCATCAATGCGCCAAGTTCTGCGGCGTTCGCCTTCTGAAGGCTGCTTGTCGCCGTCTGCTCGCTCTGCCTCAGAATACTGAGGTGAGCCGTGCTCCAGGATGTGGATGAGAGTGTAATTTCTGAATAAATCCCTGCGTCTTTGTGCGGCGCTCCTCAGAGGCAGAATCAATAAAGAAGTTACAGTCTTTTCTCTGTTGTCTGACATCATAAACACACATTTCTGAAGCTCCTTCACCTCCACGATCTCTCCATTAATCAATGAGACCCGAGCCGGTCGCTGCTTTTTCTGACTCTCCAGAGAAGCGTGAATCATTGACACGCAGCGGGGGGGGGCTACACGCTCAGAATAACATTAGACGCTGAAGTGGGGGGCGTTGGAGTTAAAAGGGCCGGGCTGGGGTTGGCATGGCGACCTGTGCGAGGCAGGCCTCCGCATTCTTCTTGTTTTGACTCTGAAGTCTTCCGTCAATCTTCCTCACACAAGCTTGAAGTGGAGAGAAGCGGCCGGAACAATGGGAGGAGTCAGCTGAAGCCCCGCCCCAGATTAGACGGAAACAGAGCCTCCTGGATCTCAGATGGAAGAAGGTGGACAAAGTCTTCATCAGCTAAAATGCTGGCGGTGTAGAGAAGGCTGTCTAAAAGGTCATGACCTTTCAGCTGAACAGTCCGGATCCTCAGCCCATCGTACCCGCGGTAGAAAGAGCCAGAGGACATTTGGTCTTCTCCATCCTCAGGAAGGAGCCGTGAACGGCGCAGGAGCTTTTCTAAAGAGACGGTGCGAACGTGACTCTCTTCTGGGTGCTATATCTCAGATAATGGCTTCATTTGTTCTGCCTCGACACCAACTGATAATGAAATGGACCCTAAATCATGTCTGTCTCTCTTTCGCTTGAGAGGGAAGTTAAATAAGTCGGAGTGAGAGCAGATGAAGGGGAGGTGCTTGGGCCAAAACAGAAAAAGTGAGCGAGAGCTGAACGCCTAAGAGAGGAATCAACTTAGAAAAATGGGACGGCGCTGATTGGGAGAGAAGATAAAAGATCT
This sequence comes from Oryzias latipes, assembly GCF_053564925.1. Taxonomy (NCBI): domain Eukaryota; kingdom Metazoa; phylum Chordata; class Actinopteri; order Beloniformes; family Adrianichthyidae; genus Oryzias; species Oryzias latipes. The sequence goes on from NC_136246.1 coordinate 34,018,238, forward strand.
GGGCCTTGGCAGCAGAAGCGAGGCATCTTCCTGAGATCTCCTGGTCCTCAGCTCTCATCCTCCAAAATGGTTATTTGGAGGTGATTGTTCTCCTCCTCCTCAGTCTGAGACGCTCCCTTCGCTCTTCCTCCTCGGTAGCTGCAGCAGCAGGACTTCTGCTAACAGACACCAGGCTGGATGGTGGAGATGTTGGGGGTTAACCTGGCTAAATGGAGCGCGGTCTGCCGCCACTCCCTCAGGAAGAACAAAACTGTGAAAGGACGCAGTGGTCAAATGGCGGCAGGCTCTGATGCACAGAGCGGGGGCCGAGCCACGCCGCTGCTCTGCTAATCGTCAGGGTGTGGCCTTTATGCAGACGGCGCTCTGTTCCTGAAGAGGAGCTGCTGTTACAGTCCCACTGCTGAAGATGCTTTGTCCGCGCTGTCGTTCTGCCCCAGAAGAACATTTCACTGCAGAAGTCATCCCTGCCAGTCATGGAAGTGTGGACGTGGAAGCTCAGGTTCCTGCTCGGTTTGTTCTTCATCCAAGCTTCTGCCACCAAAAACCTTCAACCTTCAGAAAAATCAATCTACCCAGAGTTCCTTGCAGATCTCTAGGGTTCAAGTTTTTCGTGGGGGTCAGTTTTTCCAGGATCCTTTAGGATCATCGTTCATTTGTTGCATTTCTCACACGTTTAGGAAATGAATCAGATCAAACATTCCGTTTTCTGTTTCTGTTCCTGCAAACATCAGAGGATTCTCCATCATCCTCCATCATCAACAGCAGCTTGTGTTGGAGTTTGTCTGTGAGGCGGGGACTTTCCTTCCTCACAATATGTGTAATGATGCCATTTCAGTCCAGAGGACTTTCATTTCTCCATCATCTCTGGTGTTTGTGTGATTGGAGAGCCTCTCCACCAAGGTCAGCTGCAGAGATCAGAGGCAGCGGAGGAGCTCTTTGTGCCTCTGAAGGACTTTCTGCTCACAGAAGTCTTTATCTGTCCATGCTTTTATTAGCTTTCAGCTCAGAGAAACCTTTTTGGTGAAATAGTTTTAGTTGAAGCAACACAAACATCTCTGAAGAACAGATCCTCCTTCTCTGACCCAGAGGAACATTTAGCCGTTTTGTCCTCCAGAAGTTTCTTTCTGACGAGTGTGAAAGCACGCCGCTGCCATCCTGAACCCACATGGTCCAGGAAAACATCCGCTTTGAATATCGGCTGTGTTTGAGAGGAAGTTTCATCAACTTCCATTGCTATGAAAATCTATCACATCTGGCCTCTTATTTCACAGCATTTCTCTGAAACATCAGAAGAATTTGTTTCTTTGCGTCTGATTGGGGCTTTGTCCTTCCTCCGAACAAAAGGCTGAGCGCTTCAGTGGAGGTTTGAATGCAGGTCCTGAAAGGCTTTCACCTTCTGTGAGCACGGAGTGACTGAGGCCTTTTGTACCCTTCCAGTCCCACCCAGCCGCGCTCTTTATTCACACTCTGCTTCACTTTATCTGCAGGAAACACAAAGGTTGCTGTTTTTCACCGCAGAAGCTGGAGAGCGGCTCGATAAGAATGCAGAGAGTGGACAAACATTCGTGTAATTAAATTAGCTTCACTTGGATCAGTGAACGATGCTGTACATGAAAAAAGGAAGCGGGTTTGATTTGATTCCACATGAATGTGAGAGCCTGTTAAAGCAAATAAAACACCGTGTTCTCCTCAGGAGAAACCAGCATGTTTGCTCTGCCGTTCCTTCCGTGTTGAGACAAAACCAGAAACGTTTGTTTAAGTAAAATTACAATGAACTGATGTTTTTAGAAAAAAAAAGATGTTAATGTGCAAAGTTTTAGAACTATAATTCAGGGAAAACTTTACATTTTCTTCCTGATTTTTAAAATCTTTTTGGTGACTTTGTTGTTTTGATCTATCATGTCATTAAAAGATGAAAGCATCTTCTGTGCATTAAGGACAGGCAGCCTGAGACAACACCCCCTCCCAACCTGACCGTCTGTGGAAGTTGTCGTCTTTGCAGAACTGACCCAGTTCGGACACATTAACACTCTTTCCGTGACGAGCAATAGAGGTCAAAAACCCTCCTGCTGCAGAACCCGCATGCTCTTGAGCCTGAGCACCGGAGTAGCTCCTTATGAAAAACACAATTCCCACCATTACACTCCCACCGCCATGCCTGACACTATACCTTAAAGTTAGTTTGTGGTCTCACACCTTTACCAAAGGTCAATATTTGTCCAAAACCTTTGAAGATGATCCAGATGTTTTAGTCAAATACGAGTCTTATTCTCTCATAAAACCAGATCAGACAGAATAAAAGAAATTATGATTCACATCTCCTCGGGTTATCTTAGGTAAAAAATCATGTTGGTTTGATAATTATGAAAAAATGCTTTTTTATATCCGTGCAACTTAATTCCTGGTTTGATCTAAAGTCAAAGTCATTAACTTGTTATCAAGCGGAAGCTGACAGAATCAGCTGGTTATCTGCAAAACGAAACCATCTTCCCAAAGAAGACACAGATTTTCTTTAGATAATGAGATAAAAATCCTCCTTCAGAGGAGATTTAAAAGGTTTCCTTAAGCATATTTCTGAGCTGAAACTAAACCCTGAAAATGTTGGACTAATTTATCTGGTCAGGAAAAGCAGAAAAGTATTTTATGAAGCCTTAGTTTTATAGAAAGTGTTGAGGGGTTAGTTAGGATTATTTAACAAGCTGAGGAGTTGTTACGTAAGAACCTGTCAGTCCTCTGCATGCCGAGCAGCTTTAATGATGAAGAGAAACTGCAGGGATGGATGGGAGGAGCTGAGGATTACATCCGGTGGGCCACAAGCTCTCTGCTCTGCTCCATTCTGATGCTCCGTTTGCAAATACAGAAACATTTCCAACAGATCAGAAGCTCTATTGAATTCACAAACAGCAGGTCAAAAAGCTTTTTTAAACGTGTTTTGGCATTAACTCCAAAAACAATAATATTGCAAAGGAAAAATAGATCACAGCTGAAATATTTTGCATCTATGGTTGTTTAAAAAGTACTGCATTTATGGAATGTTATACCTACAGCAGCAGGATTGGATACCTCAAAAGGAAAAAAAAAACATCAATATTTCTATGAATTTTACAACCATTTACATGAAAAAAATTGTATTTTGGCTTATTCATCTTTTGTTACATTATGAGAAAGTACCTGAGTGACACATTTTCGTATATTCTGTCACGGCGCTTTTATTGCTTGTAAAATTAAATGTTTTTACCTTTTTCTTAGTTTACTAATTATTGTCCTATACATTTTGTGGACACGCTGTGTTATTTATTTTCAAACTTGTTCACATTGACATTCCATACGTCTGGCAGATAACTAAAGCAACTTACCACACCAAAGATTTGTTCATCCATTGATTTTTCACAATTTTTAGACAGGAAGTGTCTCTGTTGTCACAGCATGTTTGTTTGGTAATTTGATGACTACAAAAAGATTTTCTGATTTGTCTGTGACAAACAGTCTGTTTTAAATAGTTTATTAACGTAATTGATACCTGTAACAAAAAAAAAGAAGAAGAAGAGGAGAAGTAACAGGAAACACTAAATACAGTCAAAAAACTACTGGGGCTAAAAGTGCAAAAGAAAAAGAAAACAAACACAAAGACACCATGTGTGTTCTCTGGAGTTGGACTCACAATTCCCACATGAGAAAAAGCTGAAGGTGCAGCTGCTGAAGGCTGTCACAGAAAGCTGATGAGTCTGTTTGGCCTGAGCCAGTCGATTCAAACATTACAGCGTTTTTGACGCCCAAATGTGACACACATGTTGTTTTGAGCACACTAGAACGCCGTTTTGTACGTGTGGTTCTACACAATAAAGCACAGCTTTTTGCACACATCTTGGGACAACACAAGACAGCGTAAATTACGTGTTATTTTAAAATGAGCGATAAAAGCAGCTCTTTAATAGCCAAACCACCGTTCTTTACACCGCTTTTCCTGTTTAGGATCCTTTTCGCTTGCCATACAATGGAGCATAAATTACGCCTTCTTAGTTTGGAGTCTTTGTCTCAAGACATGTAAGTTTAGTCGGAAACTACGTTTTAGTATTTAGTTTGAGGTGTGATGGGTGGAACATGAAATGACGTGTATTGGCCTCTCATTTGTTTGTAAGTCTGCCTCACCAGCTACAACCCTCATCGCTCTAAACATCCTCCAGGTCCTCCATGCGTTGTCATCAGACACACAGACACCATCAGGAAAGCATCTGGTGGTAGCTCCTCCCACATGTGGCTGGAGCGTCAAGCTTATGAACACGCTTTTGGACAGGCGTCGAGCTATGGCAAGCAGAAAGTATCATAAATCAGCAAGAAAGGTGGTGTAAAGAACGGCATTTTGGCCATCAAAAACAATGTTTTATGCCCAAGCAGCAAATTGGCCAGGCATTGAAGGAGAGGTGGGTAATGCCGGCCCCCCCATAGACTCAACAACTCCTCTCCTTGTTTTTCTACCACCTCCTTCTCTTTTCCATTTCCACTCTAAATAACTAACTTGGACAATGCCTGTTGGTTTTTAGTTTGTAAAGATGGACAGCACTCTGGTTTCAGCTGTAGTTGTTTTCAAGGGCTTTATAAATAAAGTTGGTGTGGTAACCAGAACAGTCAGAGATGCTGCACCTGTCTCTGAACGGGGAAATGCATTGTGGGAACATTACTGTGGACATTACCATTACCATCAGGTCTTTAAAGCAGTCATGGCGTGAGCTCACATTGATCAGGACAAGAACGTCAGAAGGACGATGGAATGTGTCGTGACGTCTCTTTAATGCTCTTTTGATGGAAACATTCCTGTTCTTTATGCAAACCTTGAACAGAGGAGCAGAATGAGCTTTTTCCAGACGCCGTCATGAAAGAAAATTCTTTCATGGCTTACAAGGTTATGCTTACACCTGCTTCATCTTGTCTTCTAACAAGCGCGGGATAAAAGAGAAGTCCTAAAGTTTAACATTTTTAAACAGATTTGGACTCCTGAAACTGAAAATGAGCAGCAGTGTGTCCACAGGCCTCATCGTTGCATTTTCTGATGCTTCAAAGACTTTGGTTCAGAAAAGCTCCAGCTTCCTTAAAAACACAGAAGGTTTTCAATAAAGATGTTTCAGACTAACAGAAAAGACGGACGTTGTTCTGCAGTGTTTGGACACTGAGTCATCAGTTTGGGGGGAAACGGTTCTGGAGAGCTTTGAGTTCCATAGTTTTACAAACATGACTCCACATTTGAACTTTGTCTGCCGCGTTGTGTAACCTGGCCTGATTTCAGCTCTGTAGGTGACCCACTTCCCGTATCAATGGCATCTGGATGAGGAGGGGTGGGAGGGAGGTGCTCAGGATTCTAACAAATGTGCCCGGCGGGGGGGTAACCTCCGGAGCAGGTAGCGTGGAGGAGGCGCTAAACGAGGACGACGTCCAACTGCGCTTCATTATGAACAGATGCCGGCGCATTGGGAGTGGAGGCGGGGGAAGTCATGAAAAGAACCGAGGAGGGAGGGATTGGAGTGTGTGCAAAAAAAAAAAAAAAAAGAAAAGGAAAGATTAGGAATGAAGACGAGAAGAAAGAGAGAATGAAGATAGACGGCGAAAGGTAGAGAAGAAAAACACCAGCAGAGGATTACATGGGGACGGTAATCCCTGAAAACAGAAGAACCTGAGGCCATGCTGGTGTGTCAGCGCTGTGCGCACACACACACACACACACACAAACACACACACACACACACACACACACACACACACACACACACACACTAATGCAGGATCATGACACATCTCAGCCAACAGCAACACAAAAGCAGCTCGGCAAGTGTTTGTGCGCAGCCTCAGGTCTGTTGTGCAGCAGCTGGATTCATCATTTAAAGGTCACCGACGTTCAGCAAATTCTCCGTATTACATAAACAAATTCATTAAATGCAGCAACAAGACGAAGATGAAGGCAGACTCCAACGCCCGACTGTGGCTGCTCCCCAGCCAACCGCACCACAAACCTGAAACCATACGGGAAAATCTGCCGATGAGACCAGCAGTGTTCACGGCGTGGATCACTTCACTTTGTTGATCACACAAAGTGTGGGAAGCAGAAGATAAACTCAGAAACTCCGTCAGTGAAAGTCCAGAGGAGCGTTTGGACGTGAGGCTTCGTTCAACCACAGACAGCCGCTCTGATGCAAAAAGATAAAAACCTCAACGGGACATGGATCCATGACCAAACCTGACTCCTGTTTCATTAACATTTGAATTGGATCAGTCGTGTGTCACTGAGCCGTGATTGGCTGTCTGCGGATCTATGAAGGGACAACAAGAACGATGCCAGAAAAGAATCTGACTCTGGTGGTAGAAAAGTGCTAACTGATCAGGTTTTAGCCTAAAATTCACCAGCAGACCCCCGAAGAGGAAAGAGCTGTCCTCACATGAGATGTGTGGCTCCTGGACCCTCACTGAAAACGGCTCCTTTGTTGGATTTTTCTCACGTTTGTGTGTTTTTTTACCTGACAGTCAGGTACAGATTGAGTTAGGGATGCGCTGGACCACATCTCAACCAGATTTTCTGATTAGTTACAATTTTGTTGAAATTCAAATAAATTGTCAACTGATGCAATGAAGTCCAAATGAAGACATCCAGTCTCAAGATTCAGTCTCAGCTTTAGAGGCTTCAAATGGTTCAACTGCTTCAGATGTTAACATAGTGTCTTTTGAGGGACGTTTACCCTTTTGAATTACCTCGTTTCTGTCTCCAATTAATGCAAATTTTCTTTCAATTTCACAAGGTTTTATCGCACATCTCCGAACATCTAGAGGTAGATTGTTTGGGGACGGTTGTAGAACACACACATTTTCATTTCAATGTCGTTAATTTACTCTGATTTAAACAATGAGTGCACTTCCTGACAGCTTTACAACTAAAATAACTATCTGAGTTGCTTTTTCTAAAAACCTGAATTTGAATAGCAGTGTCATATCAAATATTATTACCAGTAAAAATGAGCTTTAGAAGAGGTTTAAAAACTGATTTTAGCCCCATGTTTAAGAACTGTTTAGCACCATTTTGACCATTTTGTGTTTTTCTATCACGTCTTTAATGAAAAAAGTCTTTTCAAAGTTGTGTTCTCTTTATCTGGTCATTTTTTATTTCACATTTTCCAATTAAATTTGACATCGCCCGTGCTTTCTTTATCTGTGGCCAAGTGGGTTCATGCACAGTTCAATGATTTTGTATGTGTTGACTTCATTTTTTTGCGTTATTGTGGCTCTACTGGCCTCTGCTGCATTTTTTTGATTAGCACTTTTGAAAAAAACATTCTTTTTCTTCAGTCAAGTCTAAATCAATCCTCCTTTTTTGACATTTTTTTCCTCATTGATGAGACATTTTGCATGGAATGTGTTCTGCGTTGCGTTACTTGAGGTGTAAGACGTTCGTATCTATCCTCTTGTAGGTGGAGCGTCGTCAAGCACCCAGCCGGAGAGGGCGTCCGGACAAAAAAGACTGCCTTAAGACAAAACTAAAGACACAAAGAGCATCTTAAGCTTCCTTTTTTCCCCCTACTCTTTACTGAGAAACCCATTAAGCCCTTGAGCTTTTTTTTTTCTCTGCTGCAGTTTTTTTGACTTTTTTTCCCTCTTTGGTCATACGATGTTTTTTGTTTTTTTGTCACATCGTGGACAGTCACATCTTGAAAACATGTTTTTTATCCAGAATGTCCTGAACTGAGAGGCATGTATCATCTTTGAGCTTCTGGGGCCTCCCCCCCCCCCCCCCCCATCACGCCGTTTTTAGGCTGCACCGCTTTTCTTGTAGATGGAACTGAAGCCCGAATGGACTGGTCCTGACTGCAGTGGATCTCAGCCTTTCATCAGTTTTTGATGCCCTTCTTCTTTTCTTTTCTTTTTTTTTGCAGTCCCCCCTCGCTTTGTGGAATCCGCGGTTTCCACTCTTAGAAAACAACTTTTTCCCGTTTTTCGGGTCGCCCTGGTGCCTGTAGATTAACAGTCAGGGTTCGGAGGACAGGGTGAAGGGCAGATAATCAACGGACACGCCTTCTCTCACGGGCCAGTAAGAACTCTTCCTGCTCCTGTTGCCACCACTGCCACTCGCAAATGAGCACTGTGTGGGAGGCGGATCAGTTTTTATGTGATCTCTGTCAAACTTGAGCAGAGTAGGACAGCGTTGGTGTAAAAACCAGACAGTACAAAGGAACTCTGTGATTCTTGGCAGCATAGTTTAACAAGCAGTTTACCACAAACAAAACATGTGAATCAAAAAGACAGCCTTGTTTACTCCTTTTCGGGGCGTTCTGATGCGGTTTTAGCTCCTGGATGATCATTAGAGAAAAGCCATCAAGACAAACAGCGCTAGGGCAACAAATTTTAAGTAAAGAACAATCAGAAGAAGGCGGCCGGTCCTTCCCGATGGTCATGAAGGAAAAGTTTGGTGTGAAGCGTGAATGAAGAACACAAAGCATTCACATCTTTAATCTGCCAAACAGCTTCAGACTCTGAGAAAACTTCCTTATTGACTTTCTTGGATTCATTTGGTGCCAAAGTAGGAATTTTGATGATAAAATATTGAAACATTTTTCTTCAAATCTTTTATTTTAAAAGAAGGTCCGAACAAGCTTCAGACAAATTGTATTGATTTTCAAACAAATTGCTACGTACAGAAACCCACAGATATGAGTGCTTCTACAAAGTCATGTATGTGAAATATGAAGCTGGTGGAAGGATGTATGTACGCTCGTCTTTTCTGCTGCTACTCCACCTATAGAAACCAAAATTCGCTCCTCATTTCAACCCAGCCTTTCCGTCTTCACTTACCTTTCAACAGCTCCAAGTAAATAGTTTGTTTTTTATACAATTGAAGGTTTAACCTCCAGTTTTTCCAGTCATTCAGGCAGTTCAAATCCTTCCTGACATGTGCGAATGAAACCACTTAAGACTGAACCTCGGAGCCTCCGCCGGCTCTCTGCTCGTGTATCTTCTGGTAAATACATTTGTGTAGGACTCAGCTAGTCGGCGTGTGGCAGAGCTTAGTAACAGACAATAACCAGTGATCAGAACATGGACTACTTGTAAGTGCATCAGTGTGTTTATTCCAAATTATAGCAGTATGTTTATGAGATATAAAGCTGTAAAATGAGTTTGAGTATTTGTAGTAATCGCTGGTTTTCAGTAGGAATCAGACAGAGCAGCTTGGTGTCCTGCTGCTGTACCTGTGAATGTACTTTGTATCCAGAAGTTTTTATTACAATAAACAAGTGTTGATATCACACTCAAGCGCTGCAGGGTTTCTTCTTTTCTCCTTTTTTATGCTCTGGATCTTTTTTTTTACAAAACGTTTCTACTGTCATTTGCAAAGTTTACATGAAATCCTTGACTCAGATAACCGATAATGTTTCAGGAAAAGCTAGAAGAGAGAAATAGTGAAACCCGTTTTAATCTCTAGCATCACCACAGAGTGGAGAGTCCAAAGCTGCTCACAGATTCTACCTCAAAATACAAAAACACTGAAGAAAGCCTTTCAGTTGTTTCCTCCTCAACAAGTTTGATTTACTCTTTAACCAATGAATTCATGGCGTTTCCATGAGAAACTCCAGCTGCACTCCTCACTGCTTCCCATGTAAAAACCTCGTTAGCTCAGCCGTGTGCCGTATATCAAGTAAAGGCCAAACATTGAAATGACCAATGAAAGCTTTGATTATCTACATCCTGAAGGTAAAAACAAAACAATTTAAGGTCAAGACAGGAACAAAACTACGGGAAAAAACGGCTAACGACAACCCCCCCCACTTGCACCCCTCACAGTTAAGACGATGTCTCAGCAGGGTTCCCCCCTCAGATGAGTACACTTTGGGTTGAATCTGGTGCCAAAAGGGTGTTTTTTTCAAAATTGGTTACTTCAAAAGTGTAAAAAAAAGAACCATACCTTTTTCCCAAACATGTAAGTGTGGTGAAGCAGCGTGACAGGGTGAAGGAGCCTCTGATGTTTTTGTGTTTCCTCTTTCTGACAGTCTGCAGCGCGGCGTCTCCGTCTTCACACACGCTGAATTGAACACACATTTCCCCACTCATCGCCATGACAACGGTCTTTTTTCAGAGCGCCTGTGAACGTCACTCTGGTCCATGGGGTTCGTTAGATTACTACACAGTAGTCCCATATGCATCTGTGCCGGTACCACCGGGTTTTGGACCCACCCCTCCTCAGTTGTTGTAGATGCCGTTCAGACGTTTCTCCATCTTCACAGATGCGATGGCGGCTGCTCTGCGGACGTCTACTCAGTGCTGGACGTCCTCTGCTTGGTTTTACTGCAGTTTTGGTTCAGTCTGTGAAGCATTTTAACAAACGTGTCACATGACCAGAAATCACAACAACCTGAGGTACCGTCAAAGAGGAAGTCGGACAGTTTTGGATGTTTGAACTTTACCTTCATCTTCATCATTCTGACATCATCATTAAACCGTTTAAAATCTGGTCAGGAGGAACATTTCTGGAATGTGAGGGAACCCTTCTTCTTACCTGTTTCCTCTAACCTGCTGATGTTTAACCAGCTGTGTTTGGTAAAGAGCTGAAAGCCTTGCAGGTCATATTAACCTGCGCGGTCACTCCTTTCATGGAGAACGGCTGGCATTTTGTGTTGATTTTCTGTCGACTGTGCTGACAGGAGACAAAAGCTGTCCAACACAAAACCATCTCTGGTTCACCAGCTCCTGCTCTGTTCCGTCTCTAAACACTGGAAGGACAACAAGCCACCCATGACAGTGGGATCAGTTGATTGACTAGTCAGCAGGAAAGGGCTTGCCAAAACCTCAGAGCTTTCACCTGAGCCGTCAAACGTTCAACGTTGATCCAACGGGAAAAGCATCTGGCCCCCCTGACACCGGTGGCTCGGCTGCTGCTCGGTATTGGGACAGATGAGGGCAAAGGTCATGAATCAGGCTCCAGTTCGTGAGATTCCCATAATGGAGACGATGTTTTAAACACCTTATATTCTGGAATAAAGAACTCCTGATGTTGTTAGCGGGGCTTTTATTGTGAATGATGAGCAGAGAGCCAGGGCCTCCTGGTATTTGTAAGAATGTGTCCATACTTTCTACTGCTGTCATATTTTGATTAAACTGTGGGCTTAATTACTGTCATGACAAACAACACCCCTCTCGTTATCCAAGCAGCAGCGCGGCTCCCCTCGCACACTCACAAACACACACCTCTGAAGGCATCGGCGCACACATTGCTGCATAGCTGTGCTTATGGCTGGTAATGAAAGCTGAGGCCACAGTCCCAGAATCCCAACGCTAATCACCATCCAACTCTCTGGACAGGAGAGGATGGAGAGATGGAGCCACGCATGGAGGGAGGGGCTTTTAAGAGACCGCGCCACATGAGCGAGTTCATGTCTGAGCATGCAGAAGCGATAAGAAGTAAGTATAAGAAGCCAGAGACATCTGTCTGTTTGCTGCTGTGTTGATGTGTGTTCTTTGTGCGCACAAAACCATCCTCACACAGTCCAGCTGCAGCTTTGACATCTCTGGAACTTTCCTGCTGTTCCTGCTCAGCGTTGGGGCTCGTAGACCCGATGAGACCGGTCCTGGTTTGGGTTAGTCTTTGTGCCGTAACCGCATGGCAGCTCCTGAACAGGACAGCTGTGCTGGCTCGTGTGTGTCACTGCAGCCAAAAGCCCGGGGGCGTGCACGCTGTGAGCACATTCGCCAAGTTGATATTTCAGCACACCGAGCTGAACAAAATTCAACTTGATCGTTTTCTGCTCATTCATTCCATGAAAATGAGTCACAAATGGAGGATAAATGCGAGATACTTCCCCATCGTTGCCTTCGGTGTTGAGCCCGTATCCAGTTCCGCTCTGTCTGTTCTGCTTTTAAAGGCCTGAAGCTTCAGGAATCACTGCTGTCTGTGATCATCTTTAAAGTGCCGCATAAACAGACGGACGTTTTCTGCCAGAATTCACAAATCAGGGATGTTTGTGTCCAAACAAAGGCGCTGAAACCACCAAAGAGAAGGTGCAATTGCTCACTTATGAGGGCTGCATTTACGCCCTCTGCTTGTAAAAGACATGCGTACATATAACGAGGATAACTCAGCAACTGTCAGCAACATTCAGAGTAAATATGAGTCAAAAATAGCATAATATGTGTGACCTCACAGCAGAAATGAACCTGAAAGGACTGTTTTTTTATGCCTGTACTTAAAATACTCTGGTTATCTCTCTACCAAACATTTAAGAAAAAAATGTTCTTCAACCTTCGATTATTTTCAGGAACAAAAACCACAAACTCAGAAATGTCCATCTATCTATTTCTAAACCTGCTGAATCAATCTTAAGGTCACAGGGTTGCTGGAGCCAATCCCAGCTACTGTTGGGAAAAGGCACGGTTCACCCTGGACAGATCCTCAGTCTGTTGCTGGCCCAGTAGAAACATGAGAGGTTGATGAGGAGGAATCCTTTGTGTAGCAAGACATTTTCTAAAGTTATAAAATGCATGACTCAAGTCCAAGTCACATGACTCCCTCCTTCCTCACCAACTACTAAAAAACTAGACAGGGTGGGATTATAAACACTAGATTTTAAAAGCAATTCGGACACCATGCTGGCTACTTTTTAGCTTTGAACAGCAAACATGACGTCCACCCAAAGTAAAAACTTAATAAATATGAACGTGTTACTAACCCACACATGGATGATTTATTTAAAAAAATAGATTCAAATGCATTATTTTTCACATGAAAAATTCTTCAAACCCAATGCATTGTGGTCTACATTCACCAGTCTAGTGAGCATCGATGTACACTGGTTTGTTGCAGAGACTTCTGGGAAACTTCTTGGGCACTAGATTTTGGAAATGGAGGTTCAGGCAGCTCTAAAAAGAAACAAACGCACAAAGTAGTGAGTAGTGAAGGAATTCAGACACAACCTAAGTCACATGACTGGAGTCTCTGCCTCTATGTCATTCTGTTTGTTTTCCTGTCAGTCACATCTTTATCCCAACAACTGGACTGAGAGGTGATCTGCAGCACCCGAGTGCTCGATAAGAAGCAGTTGAGGCAGATTTTTCCCACTCAGATGCGTTTTCAGCCGTAAACTTGGCTCTGCATACCACACCAGAAGGCTGGTCAACAAGCTCTCAACGTACAGTATGTTTTAGTTCTGCACATTTAAATGAGATGTCCTACTGCTCCAGAGCTGCAGGAAAATAAAATGCAGTAGTAAAGGTCACCCAAACGCTGGGGTTGACAGATGCACTGGAATGTGGCGAGTGTGAAATGAAGAGGATCATCCGAATGTGAACTGGTGACAGTTGTAAACAGAAATGAACACTTTGCTGCGTTTACGCACTGCACAAAAGGCGCGGGAGCTCCAGCTGGCTGCAGAAAATGGAGCATGTAAAAAGACGAGGCCGCCCAGAGAGCGGCGGGAAAACACTGAAGTCTACTTCCTTCTCCGCTGAGATGCGTATTCTTCCTGGCAGGGGGAGAAACTAGCTGCATTTTGTTGTGAACGCGCTCTTATCAAAGGTGAGCAGCTCCCAGAGTGAGTAAATAATTGAGCTTGGGGAGCCACCTTCAGCTGTGTTCTGTCTACTGTTGGTCCTCCACGTGGTTCTGGAGCTTTCAGAGGTGGTGGAATTAAAAAAAGGCCCAAACCACGATGCGTCTTTACCCGGTTTGGTTTTCTCCAAAGATTCCTCCATAGAAATCGATCACTGATCATTGAGCGAAATGACTTTTTTTAGGAGAAGCTGCAACATTTCGCTCCCACTCTCCAGGAAGTCATCTTCAGTTCTGTTGTAAACCTGTTGAAGAGCTGCTGCATGGGGACAGGAATGCCCATGTGGATCAGAACCACTTCAGTAAAACTGCAAAATGCAGCATTGACCTTGGAGGAGGATATGCACTCTGAGCGCTCCGGTTTGTTTGTTTGTTTGCAGGATTACTCAAAAAATTATGGAGCAATTTGCATAAAAATGTTATTAGAGGTGGGCCACAAGCCAACGCAGAAGTGATTAAATGCTGGTGTCGATCCAAATGTCGGATCTGTTTGCAGAAATGTTGGTATTCAGCTTTGGCTGACGCGTGCAGCAGCTGACTGCTCTTTCAGGAATAAATGACCTGACTTTGGAAAGCAGAGCTTTGCCATTAAGGCATGACTGATTCTGTCTTTTACATCCCTGATGTGATGGCTGACGGTAAACACTGTGCCGCTCCGTGGGTTTGATGCCATCTTTGCTTTCATAAATCAGATAAAAGTCTTTGGAACCCCTCGTTTGGACCTGAAGGTACCGCCCCCACGTCTACCAGAGAGGTTATTGTTTTTATCTCAAGAACAAAATGTCTTTTACGCTAAATCTGGCCTTCATTCAACTCTGACGCCAGACTTTTGTATATATTAGTATGTAAAGACTTCAAACACGTGATGTTGTTCTTTGGGTTTGACCAGAACCTTTGTGGGAAGAACTTGTCAGGAACTTGTCAGGAACCAGCCGGTGCCTCCTCTGAGGAAGGAGGTGCTGGGAACGGCTGCCTTTGTTTTACTGGATTCACGCGTTTTCTGTTCATGGATTTCTTTCAGCTCACTGTCCTTAATCTCTCTAAAAATGCTTTGGTTTGAATTTATTGGCTGTTCTGAAACGTCTAAAGGCGACTTAATGGTTTGTGGTTAATTTCATCGCTCGTCTTTTTTCAGCTGTTAGCTTTTTTTTTTTTTTTTTTACCTTTTGCAGCTATTTGTTTAAATCTGTTGATCCCCATTGCAAATGAAACATTAATTTAATTATAAAGGATTTAATCTTCCCGGGGTTTTCTGTGTTGTACAAACACGATTTTTAATATTTGCTGAGATATTTACATTTTTAGGTCACTCGTTGGATGGATTTTTTTTTCAGCTGCTCTGACTTTGTTCTTATTTTTATGCTTTGCAGAAGAAAAGCCTCGATTTATGCTGAATTAACTGATGAAATGAAATGTAGGGGGATCTAATTTGATGTTAAATTAAATTAGATCCCCCTACACATAAGTGTAGGTCTGGCCGTGAATATTACGTTTATTTGAGGCTGATAAAACATGTCTGCTTCACCTTAAATGTCAGGAATTTCAATTTTCCAATGTATTTGTTTGCAGGATAAGCCCCTTGAGATGTGTCATCTCGTTTTCATGGGGGTCCTCAACTTACAACAAAACAAGCAAATACCGACAGATACAGTTAAGCAAAGTTTATATATGTCAAAACAATAAAGAGCTTAAAATATACAAGGCAACGAGCATGAACACACACACACAGACACACGCACGCACGCACGCAGACACACACACACAGACACACACACACACACACACACACACACTAGCACAGACATTTATTGCACCTCTTAGCAGTTAGTTTACGGTGAAGGGAATAAAAAGCAGGAAAGAAATCAAATTCAATCAAAAATGAGTGTTGAAGATGTTCTAAACAGGCATTTTTAAATGCAAAGAATGAGGTTAAAGAACGAATAGATGGAGGAAGATTGTTCCAGTCAGAGGGTGCTTTGTAATAAAATGAATATTTTCTGATTTCTTTTTTGACTCTTGGAACAACAAAAAAGATTTGATCTGCATGATGTAAATTATAAGAAGACTGAAAAGGAGTTAGATATTGTTTGAGTTATTCTGGGTAACTGAGGTTAATACATTTGAAGATGTACAATAGCCAGTGAAGTTGACGTTGGGAGGAGAGGGGAAGCCAGGACAGTTGCTGATACATTAGACAGTGGTCAGTTCTAAACGGACAACGGAGAATAAACATACACAAACTGTTATAAACAACATTCAGTGGTCGGAGGTTAGTGAGACTGGGGTTTGATATATTATGTCATTATAATCTAAAGTCGGGATGATCAGTTGTGAGATAATTTTCTTCATGACTGAGAAACTTAAACAATGGATTGATAAAGTAATTTTAAACGATAAGAAATTGTATGGACAATGGACTGTATATAAGCACTAAATGAAAATGAGGAGTCAAGCCACAAACCAAGGTATTTGAATTGTTCTGTTCCTGAAATGGGTGACATGTCCATTTAAGTTAAATTTATTTCATTAGCAGCTACTAGGCGCAATCTTTTTTGAAACAACATGAAATGTTATTTAGATTTGTTGAGTATAAGCTTATTAGATTGTGACCACAATTGAACAGAATTAAAATCATGTTGAATTGAGTGCTGAATGTCAATAATATCAGATTTAGATGAGTAAATGACAGTATCATCAGCATAGAGTTGAATCTTGCTGTCAATGCATTTAGTTGGAAGGTCATTAATAAAAATTTTAAAAAAAAGGGGACCAAGTGAGGAACCTTGTGGAACGCCTTTGTCTACACTTACAAAGTTGGAATAGAAAGTTGGAATAGCTGCCTTTAAAAAGCACACACTGCTGACTATAATGAATTTTTCACTTTCCAAATAAATCTTCACACATCTGAGCCGGTAAATGGATTTAAACCGAGAAAAGTAGAAATATGTATGAAAAAGGAGAGCAGATATGAATGGCTTATGAATCTTAACAGTCTTGTGATTTTTTTTGTACATTTTTAAAACACACATATGAAACATTTATTATTTGGGAGACATAAGAGAAATGGGTGGGAGGATTTTTGGGCTGATGAAAAGGTGTTTGAGAGCGAGGTGCCACGGCGCCACGCCGCTGGCTGCTCACCACATGACGCAGGAGAGGAGTGTCAGTTTTGGATCGGACTGCACGTTCTGGTCTGTCGGTGACTTGCAGTTGTCGCATTGTTGTCTGCAGCTGTTCAGTGTATGTTTGTAGTTTGTGTTTGTTAAAAACATTTGTGCATTTCTCACCATCAATGGTAAAAATAACTTAATTGAGACGTTTGGTGGATCTGCAGCCGTTCCGTCTGTAAAGGAACGTCTGCCGGTCTTGAGCCAGCACACCACACCAACACACACTCACAAAGACACACAATTTTCAGTGTGAAGTCAGTCCAGCATCAGTGTGTGTCTGTGTGCAGTTTAATGAGGAGGCAGAGGACAGACTGGTTTACAAAGAAAACGTACAAATCCTATTAGTTTGCTGCTGTGTGTGTGTGTGGGTGTGTGTGTGTGTGTGGGTGTGGGTGTGTGTGTGTGAGAGAGAGAGGTCATGGTGGGATGCGTGTGTGTAGTAGTACATATGAGTCCCACTCTGTCCACAGCAAACAGCGACTTCTCATTAAAGCTTTCTGCACGGCTGCTAGCGAACACCGAGTCCTGGAACCTGGATAATCCACTCCACAACACACACACACACACACACACACAACAAACACACACATGCAGACGCACACTGAAGCTCTTTCCAACCCGCCGACTTCCAGATTTTCTATCAACTCAACGCTCACCTGCAGATAGAAGAAATACATCTAGAGAATGAGGGAAGGAGGAGAGCCGGACCCTGACGGTCTGAGGAGAGAGGAGGAGACAAACAGGAGGAGCAGCCGGGGGAGTGGGTGTATTTGTCAGATTAATCCTCTCCTATTAGCGGCTCCTCTGTGTGCTGTAAGGATTAGCTTGTTGTTTGAGCGGCAGCGGGTCGGGGGCCCTCCCAGCGGCCCGGCGGGGAGCCTCTTACCCCGGGCTCAGCGACCTCCCGCCCCCCCTCCATCCCTACGCTCGTTTTAGACGTGCATGACCATTCAGGTGATGTGGTGCAAGAGCGTTGCCCCTGGCAACGGCTCACAGGCCCCTCCCCTTTAATTAACCTCTTGGCAAGGCTGTGAAAAACCCCACACAGGAGTCAGGAGATAACTCAGGCATTGATATGCGAGATAGAAGCCCATATCAGACGGAGGCTGCTGCTCATAATTCATGGCACACACAGCGTCTCACACTCAGTGAAAGACAGCTTTGTGCAGGATTCTGGATTTACCATTCGGGTCACACAGGCAGAGATAAAAACACACTGAGGCGAACACGGGTCAGCGGTGCAGCCCGCGCTCGCCATGCAGAGCACACACAAACACACGCTCTGGGTTCAGCACCAGCCAACGCGCCGAGCGTCCAGCGTCAGACTCACACTGGCCTGCTGGGAAGACGGACGGAACCCAGGTCGGAACTTCCTGCTCTGCTGGCGCTAGCCCCGCCTTTCTTGGGAGGTGCCTGCTCCTGCTCCCCATGTGACTTCAGAAGCTTCGGGGGAGGAGGGCGGAGTTTGTGACGAGCTGCAAACGGCGGAGAGGCGGCTCGGCCTTCACATCGCATCACATCAGGCGCCTTTGTTTTGGGGCAACAATCGCATCAAAATCGGAACGTGTGCGTTTTGTGCAGCAAAGACAAAGAGGGGTCGGGGGACATGTTTGTGTGTGTTTGCATGCAGGGAAGTGCTGTCCAGGGGGGGCATTTTCTTCTGCTCCACTTATAGCAGTCACACACCAGCACAGTCCTATACGGTCCACTTCCTGTCCATTTTCTGTTGACCTCTGACCCCTGATGGCTGACATCCTGAGGCTTGTGTGTCTGTGTGTGTTCATGTGTGTGCTTTTTTGTTTCCTTTTGCAAAATTACACAATAGAAAGGTTTACAAATTTATAAATATAGGCAGTAATTTACATAAATGGTTTGAACATTTTCAAAAAGGTCCAGAGATTTCTCCTCTGATTAGTTTGGAGATACGTTTTTTTTGTAAAATCATAGAATAATATAAATAAAAAATAATAATTTGACTTTATTTATCCCCCAATGGGGAAATTCTTTCTGCGCATTTGACCCATCCCCTGGGGGGAGCAGTGAGCTGCATACTAGCCGCGCAGAGCAGGAATGGATCCGCCAACCCTTCGGTTGTTGGACGACCTGCTCTACCGCCTGAGCTTAACTGCTGACATGGATGAACACATTTGTAATCTAAACCTCACGTTTTATTTATTATTCATTTTTAGTAGTAAAGTTATTTGAACATAAGATGAAGGCCTATGTTTGATCCCCAGTGGGGGGGGTATTGATAAAGATGAGGTGATTCTGGTTCTGGTACCAAAGATCTTCTCTAAGGGGAGTGAGGGAGTGAGGGCGCTGACATTAACGGTCAGAATAATCTGTCCATCAGGGTTTCCCGTAGTAGTTTATTATGTCGTGTTTTGTTTCTTTCCTTTGTAAATTGGTAAATGCGTTTTATATTGCATTTCTTTTTTTTTCTTCTTTTTTTATGTTTAGGCAGAATATTTCAGGACTACAGATGGAAATTAGCTGTAATGCTACAATCTGGTGGAAGCTTCTTTGCTTTTTAAGCTTAATATATTTGTTCACTATCCGGATAGATTAATAAACTAAAATTAAATAAATATTTAAAAATGAATTCAAATTAATTTAAACCAAAATGTGTGGTTTGAAAATCATCAATCTTCATTGTTTGGAACATTTTCAGAGCTTTTTTTTAATGACTGTGGTTCTTCTGCTTCAGGTTCTAACTTCTAATATTGTTTAGATACTTTAACTCGATGACTAGAGGACTCGTAAGCTGTAGGTCGTCTGCCTGCTGACTGAGCTGATCAGAACAAACAAGGGTGTCACTAAAATACAGTTTCTCTGTCATAAGTATTTAAAGCAATATTTCTGTTGGTTTGATGACAAAATCAATGAAGTGCAGCGTTCTACGGTTCATCATGTTTACACACACAGAGGTCACCGCACACGACAAAACTCTCCTCACCAGGTTTTCTCGTGAACGTCTTTAACTGACCTGCTGCTCGTCTGTCAGCATTGGGATCCAAACGACAATGTTTACGAGGATCAATGAACGTCATGACTGGAGATTCTCACTCTGGTCAATATTCATGAGGCTAAACATGTTGGCCAGCTAGCTTTGTTTTCCTTTATTGAAGCTAAAATTCTGTTTTTAATGGGAAATGCACGTGAATTTAGTGTCAGTTAGTAACCTGAAGGACAATCATTTCAACAGAATGTGGAAACATGAACTGTGGATGAATGATATAAAAGTGACTATGAAGTTGTTCCAGAAAAAGTACCTGAATGTTTCAAAGACCATTTGAAGGTTTCAGGTTAAAAACTGAGACTGACTCAGCAGTTTTTCCAGACTTGTCTTCTGTTTCCTGAGCGTCCAGCGTCTGGGTACAGGATCCCAGTCGGCCTGTCGTATTCCCAGCTGCTCTGCTGTTGGTTTTTCCTTCTTTTCTGCCTCTGCGACCTCCTAATTTACCCTGAGGGAGAAGAAAGTTTCATCTCCGCTTATTGAACTTCATTTGCACACGGCGCCGTGGGTGTGTGTGTGTGTTTTGTGCCTGCTCAAAGACAAGGAGACGCAGCCATGCGCTAAATTGTCCTTGTCATCCGCGTGTCACCAGCAGAGGCGATAACCTTAACGAGGACTGTGTGTCATTTTCCTTCCTGTACTTGGGGGCGGGGCTCTCCGAGGGGGCTCCTCGCTCGGCGGCCTGTTCCTGACGCCGGAACGACCTAACAGTTGCCGTCCCTCGGCGCAGTGGGGAGGTGCTTCGGGAAGCTGGGGGGCTTGCGCTGCAGTGGTCCGACTGCCTTGCTCGTGGGGTCCAGTGGGTTTGGCTTCTGTCTGTCTGGGGGGGGGGGGGGGGGGGGTTGGTGTTTCCACTGTTTCCAGCTGAAACTCCTTCACATCCAGTCGCCTCCTTTGATGCTCGCTCCGATTCTTGGGGTCTCCTTCGTAAAAGGACCCTCGGCCTGCATTTGCATGGGTGGGAGCCAATAAGACAGGGAGGGGGGCCAACTGGGAGAGAGGAGGAGAATCTCATTTCCATACGTAACAAGGCCTTTCTGCAGGCAGACCCACAAAAACCCAGGGAGGATTTATTTATGGATGGTTTTGTCAGAGATCTTTTGCAACCATTGAAGTCGGTCCAGGAAGCCAATTATGCGCTGGATTGCAGGAGTGCGAGACACATTTCTCTTTATTTTATTCTCTCTTTTCAGCTCCCAATGTGGACACCCACCCGTATAGAGAGAGAGGGGGGGTCAGCTGATGAGCTGCCGAACCGAACCGAGGTTATGCTCAATCCGGCGTAATCAACTTCTCCTCCGTGTCTCATTTTTGCTGCAATCAAAGCGGTTGCTTTCATCCTCCCGTGCTGGGCTCCGGGCCCGCAGCTCCGGGCCGATAACCGCCGCCGTCCTCGCTTCCTCCGCCTTTACTGTAAATGTCAAAAGAGAAAATAGACAAAAGTCTGCAGAACCCCGGTGAGTGCAGATTGGCTTCACATCAGGAGAACGGCGCAGGATTTTCTTTTTTTTTTATCAGTACAAGCGAAGGAGGAGAGGGGAGGGGGGAAAAAATAAAGCCATCTTATATTCTCCAAGACTGTGTTTTCTTTATGCCTTTTTTAATCTGTGATGCAAAAGAATTAAAGCGTAGAGCCGAGCTGTTATCTGCAGCACACAGCGCAGAGAGGAGAGGCACAGAGCCGGCGAGGGGCTGAATAATGAATCAAACCCTCTCACAAAGCTTTTACATTTCCTATACTTCACCTTAAATATTGAGAAGCCCAAACGCAGCCGCCGCTCTCTCCAGGCAAACAGGAAACTGTATGGAGGAACAGGAAACTCCTCCCCATCACAGTCCCCCGTACGCCCTGCCTCACCCACCAGCATGCAGCCTCAGGGGGATGTCTGTGTCCATGGGGGGGGGAATGAATGAATGGACGCGACACTCGCTGCAACCCCCACATTCCACGAAAAAAAAAACGCTTTTCTTTTAACAGAACACAGAAGAACTTCAGAGGCTTTTCTCCAAATTATTCATGTTCTTATGGAGGCTTCCCATTTTTTTAGTAGAGAGTCCTTCCAGATGAAGACTGGGATTTAAGAATCAGGACTTCTCCATCAAATCACAGAGGAGACAGAACAGGACTTTAATTCTAGACAAGTCCATCCAGAGAAGAGACACGGATTCTGAGTCCAGATGTTCCCCAAGACTGTAAGAACTACAGCAGAAAAACACAAATCATCAAAATGGAAATGTCAATGGGGTTTACCATTAGATTCAACTTCAAATCCATCCATCCATCCATCCATCCCTCTGGGGGCACCAGTCTAAGTAAAGATGTCTGGACCTCCCTGTCTTTTCTGCCACCTCCTGCAGCTCCTCTTGGGGGACCTCGAGTGTCCCTAGGACAGAGACAAAGTCTCTCCAGGATGTCCTGGGTCTTCCCCGGGGCATCTGTTACGCCCCCTTCTGAGTCTAGGGGTAGGGGGCATAACATAAAAGTAAATTGTTTTGGCTACCGAATTTAAATCAACAAAAACACCAAACGAATGTCTCCATACAAAATATAACTACCGTAAATTCCGGGTTATAAAGCGCACCCGATTACAAGCCGCACCTATTTTAACGTGCTTAAATATTTTTGTACATACACAAGCCGCATCAGTATACAAGCCGCTGCCTCGACAAAGCGCGTCCTGACTACCAGAGTGTGCATGGCTCATTACGACACTGTGGGCAGGTACTGGCCTTGTCTCAAGCTCATGTATCTAATTACACCCACATCTGAAACAGCATGGACCTCTATTCTGTTCACAAGTTCCTCAGTTATGGTTTTTTTTATTTTTTTTATTTTTTATTTTTTTAACTTATTGACAAACTAGGTATCATACATAAAATTACTAACAGTAACCATATAATCAACATTACATCCCTCAGTTATGATGAGGAAATTTACATCCGCGATCCCCCATTTCCCATGAGTCTTAGGGGCTAAAGGCGGGGCCAACGCCCGGCTCGCCACACTGTTGTTCGTGTTTAAGAATGAGCAAGGAGCAGCAGTGCATGGAGGGGTGAACGGGAAAAGCTCTCCTTCCACTTGTGTCGCGGCAGCATTGTGGTACTAACGGGGCTGGTTAAAAAACATCAGTAAAATAGCGTGCGCCTCAGCGCGATACGCGCGCCTCAGCGCGGCGCGTTCGTCAGAAGCTTTCACAACAAACACTTGTTGCTCCCCGGACGCCTCTGCGCTCCGCGCTCGCCAAGCGGGCTCCTTGTCTCCCCTTCCTGTCCGAAAAGCTCACATGGTGGCTGTGAGCTTTTCAATGCAAAATTCCGCTCAGTCAGAAACCGTAAAAACGACCAAATGGATTTGTGTTTCCAGTCGTGTCCCGACAAAATAAAGGCTGATGTTATTCCCACATATTTACGTGCAGCCAGCCGAGTCACTATGACTCAGAGGTAAATACACTTCTGAGCATGCGCTGTTCTCTCCGTCACGCAGCTGACCGGCATTTCCATTTACTGATGGGGGATTTTTTCACGCTGCTTTTAACGATTGCTTTTAACTTGAAAGCTTTATCATATTGTAGCGGCGATCACGTGCACATTGGGTCTAATGGCACCAAAGGATTCTGGGATGTGGCCGGGCATGCGTGTTTCTTTTTGTTGAACCATGACTGAAGTGTCTAAGACCCGAAGTGACCTCCATGCTGTTTGGCTGCTCAGAGGTCTGTTGAAAAAATGATTTGTGCTTGGTGGTGGATGGCGCATACAAAACCATTCACCGAGCCCGAATGTACGTACATGGCGGCCGCCAATCAAATCCATAAATTAGCCGCATCACAGAATAAGCCGCAGGGCTGTGAGCGCAGGAAAAAAGTAGCGGCTTGTAGTCCGGAAATTACGGTACTTATTTACAAATATATAAACAATAATAACTAAAAGTGAAGCAAAAATAACAAACAACCCCCCCCCCCCCAACTAAAACATGTCATCTTACCTGTAAATGAAAGAAAAGGCAAATCAGTGACAAAACACGAACCGACTAACACAAACAGGAGAAGACAAGTACTAAAGAAAATGGCAGTTCACCCACAGCTACACATAACACAACTACAAACCACAAGACTAAACAGAGTGGGCACAAAACCACAAAAAACTACAAAACACCAAAACACAACACTAAAGTGCAACACACAACAAAACAGGTGAAGTCCAAAAATCAAATGGAGAAGAGAGCCACGCTGCAGTGGAGACTGTTGCTGCAAGGCTTTTCTCCCAGACTGGAGGTCCAAGTGGTGCTTAAAGGCTGCCTCCGTCAGGTTGGGTCCAAATGGAGGCCACACCCTTTCCAGCACACCTGAAAACACACACAAAGATCCACAAAAAACACCAGTCCCACTCTGATTCAAATCAAATACACACAACAGAACTAAATAAAACCAAATACAGCCACAGCAGTAACAGCATCCGCCCAGTGGGACACGGCCGGAACACCTCGGTGTGCAGGAGGCCGAGCAGCTCAGCTACCTCCTGTGGATGTGGAGGAGCAGCAGTTCTACTTGGAGCTACCAGGAGAAGCGGGGCCGCACTCTGGAGGCTGTGGGAAGAGGTTGGGGCTCTTCTCACAGGTCCCTGGTTGGAACTCTTACCTCCTTGCAGGACCGCTCAAAAGGGGCCGGTGCGTTGTGGTTTGGGTAGAAGTCGCCAGTTTGCCTTTTGGGACTTACTCTTGTCACTGTTGGCACTGAACGGGATGTATGAGTCCTTCCCTGAACAATATCCACATTTCAAATGTTATCAGAATCCAGCTCTTGTAGCAGAAGAGTGTTGGAGAGTCTGCAGGTTTTTTCTGTGCCGTGGGGGGCCAACACCATTCTAATTGTTAGCATCAGCCGCTGTCAGTCTCTGCTGTGCTGTTTGCATGTATTTAAATGTCAAGTGGGGGCGCTGCAGCCACAATAAAACCACAGGATGTGTCTTTTGTTCTTCACAAGTCCAACATTAACTTCATGGCAGACAAAAAGTCCTGCAGATTTAATTCCAGCCTTAAAGCCTCTTTTAGACAGATGCACTCTGTGACTCTAACGGGCGATTTTCTGTGAAAAACCGTGAATTTTATGGGGCTGCCTGGTTGAATAATGGTTGATAACGGTTCAAGGAGATAAGGACTAAAGCGGCCGCTGTTTAACATATGGCTAGGTGCTAATGGAGCCCTCCAGACACTCCTGTCTGCATTGTTAACTGCCAGCAGTGAACTTCCAGCCACGGAAGCTGCGGCAGCGAGAGACTTCACAGCTTCCCAAAGACGATAATCTGATGTTAATTATCACGGGGTGCCAATAAATCCCTCACAATCATGTCATAAACATGAAGGGGCCCTTCATGCATCATTATGGCTTTGCAAAGACGGGCCCTTCGCCGCGACTCCCACTGCTTTGCATAAAAGTCCCTTCATTATCCCGCCCCATCATTTCCCTCACATGACAGCCTCGGCTTCCCGCGCATTCACCGATGTCAGGCGGCAGCTGATTGAAGTGGCGCTTCACGCGGCGCTCCTTAAAGCTGCGATAAGGTTGGCAGGAGCACAGAGGACCGCGGTAATTACAGACTTTCCTGCTCTTCATTATCATCCATTACTTAATTGGTGCATTTAGACACGTTTTACAGAGCGATTAACACAAGCCACGTTCAGATGGACTGGTCATCTGCTTCCTCTGCTGTCCAGCTCTGTATCCCAGCATGCATTGCCAGTTTTGCCCAATGCAGACTTTCAGTGACGTTGGTCTTGTCATGGCTGAAGAACTTTATTTGAAATTTTTTCACGGCGTCGTTGTTGCAGCAGATGCTCTCAGATGTGACGACACAGAAGACGTCCCTATGATTCTTGAAACCTGTTGCAGTGATGGAGCTGAGCTGAAGGAAGAAGCCAATCCTGCATTTGATCACATTTCTATGCTGCTGACCTTTTCCAGACTTTTGATTCAGCATAATCTGAAAGCAAACCACCAGCCTTTTCTCTCATTTTTCACCCTTTTTAATTGATTTCAATTGGCAGCACTTGATCCAAGGCTTTTTTTTTATGAAACTGCAGTGAAATATAGATAAACTTTCAAAGGCAGTTTCAAAGAACATGTTTTTTTTTTAATGAAAGATGCCAGTCTGAAGGCTATGAGATAAAAAAAATATTAAGATTAAAGCATAAATATTCAAATATATTCATGAGAACTTTAAACAGGCTCTTCTGTTGTGTCTTTATGTCTTTGCTTCTCTTTCGTTGCTTGTGGTCAGAATTCAGTCGAATGAGACTTTTCCATCCCTCACATTCCAGCATAGAACCCCCAACCTCCCAGTCAGTTCTAGCCAATGAAAGCAGCTGAGGATCTGAGCATGCTCCGTGTGTTCCTGTGCGTCTCCTGCTTCACTCACAATCTGGACGTCAGAACGCTCACCCACGAAAACTACAGATCAGCGTGTTCTAGAACTGCTCTGGGTCGGTTCCTGTAACCAGACGTGTATTTATGCTGTTGGTTTGTCAGTTTTTCTTTGATGGACTGATCCGATAAAGGATGAGAAGTTTTTTTGTTGTAATGCTGCCGTTGTTCCGAGGACTACAGCCAAGTCGTGTGTCAGCCCTGAGCCTGCAGGAGGATCAGGGTGGTGGTGGTGGGGGGGCATCTTTGACTCTGCTTTACATTCAGGATGTGCCGTTGTGGAGAATTGACTGTGAGCGTCTGGGGTTGCAGCCTCAGATTGAGTCTTTTGTTGTCCGTCATTAAGAGAATTCCGCTCGGACGCAGCTGATCTTCAGGAAAGCGCGTCGGTTTGGCGGGAAGTGCTGCCAACGTTCTCTCTTTCGTGGTGAAGCCTGATTCTCTGCGAGCGTCGGGGATAAACAGAGGCGTAATGAGGCCGCTGCTGCGCTGACAGGACGTCACTGTGATTTACCGTTTGGGCCTTCAGCGCCAACGCGGCGCGAGCACGATACTGCACGGAAAAAAGTTGAAACGAAAGTGCACGGCCCTTCGCCGTGGGTCCAAACTTTCCGCTTCATTGGAGAGAAGAGCGGCTCTTTGTCTGAGGGGAGCGTCTGCCACATTGCATTCGGAGTGTAAGGCCCCCCCCAGGGCGGCATTAGATTCAGCCGGTATCACCCAGCCAAGTACACATGCCGTACAGTGCAGCTTCCATCCACTTAAGATAAGAGATTTCTTTATCCTGCTTATCTGGCTGCAGATAAAACACAGGAGTGGAAATGAGACGTGGCGACAAAGCGCATCCTTAAACACAGAGCCGCTTCTTCATTTCCGGTATCGGCGGCACATATAGAGCGTGAAATGCTGGCAACTTGAGGCCGTGGAGTTTGTGTGATCGCATAATCTGTGTGTAAAAACCTTCATCCTGGACAAAAGTAACGTGTCCAAATGAGGGACGGGAAGGTTGCAGAGGGACAAACCTGAATCCCATTTTCCACATGGCTTCACCTGTCCTCAGAGGGGAACAGGACTCTCTGCTGCTTATGGGGCTGTGTAAAAAAAAACAAAATCTGATCACATGAAAGACAACCTCATCCGCTGACTGCAGCTCTGCTTGACCCTTTTCATGGTTTGGATTCTTCCGTCAGGTTAGTCTGTCTGCATTCACACTGCAGTGAACCGCACCAGAGTTCACTTGAACTGAAACCATGGCTGTGTCCAAATTCCCACTAAAAACTATATAGTGCAGCACTATGTGGTGCCCTGGATTTTAAAAGCAATTCATCATATGACATCATCGATTTCACAAAATAAAATCTAATTGATATGAGCGTTTTGTTATGATTATTTATGAGTCCACTGTCTTCCCAAGATAAAAACGGCTAAAACTGTTCCAACGCAATGCATTATGGTCTATATTCACCGATCTAGTGAGCATCCATGCACACTGGTTTTTGGCAGAGACATTTGGGAAATTTCCATGGCTCTGGATTTTGGAATTGTAGATTCAGACCGAACTAGAAAATGCAGAATGTGCTCTAGAGTGAGTGTGGAAGGAATTTGGAGACACACCAATCGTTTTTAGGCGGTTGTCCTGTCTGGTTGGTTTAAACCTCAGCAAAAGAAAACAAAACCTTGATGGAAGATCCCCTGTGATGTGTCAACTGTTAAGAAAAGGAAAAAATCTGTTTCTGGTTCAAAGTTCCACTAAAGCACAACGCTCTGTCCAAACAGCGTCTCCTATTTAAAGTTAACATCCTCTTAGTCGTGTTAAAGACAGCAATCATATTTTGACCCTTTAACTTTGATCAAGGAGTTTACATTTCATAGCCTAAAGAAATGCTGCTCCTGTCATTGATGTCTCTCCTCAGCAGTGATTTTCCTGCAGTCATCATCGTCTCTGTTTTGAATGAAGAGTTTACGGCGTGAAGTCACAGAGCGCCGCCCGAAGCTGCTCCATCATTTCTGTCTGTTCCCCGGTTTATGTGCTGAAGCCCTCAGTGAGCACAGGCTCAGTTTCATGTTCAAGCTGTGTGCAGACGACAACAACAACCACGTCTTGTTTGTCTGAGTTGTAGTATTTCCTTTCCCCTCCGCTGCACTCGAATGCCTCACGCTTCTGCTGTCAGTTTGTGTTTTTTTCTGACGGAGGCAGACAGACCGCCTTCATTGCTGGTCAGATGAATCCCGTAGCCGCCTCCTGCTTTCCAATCGCCCCCTTCTCCTGACAAGACACCTTTTTAACTCACCTCAATCATTGCAGCTCAAAATCAAACAAATGAGAAGTAAAGACCCGCTCCGATGATAAAGATGGTGTTTTAGGGGTTTTACCGTGTTCTTGTAGATTTTTTCTAATGATGGAGGAAATATATAAGAAAATATAGATTGAAAATATAGATTATATAGATATAAATATAGAAAATATAGATTGCAACTACATTTCTGGGTATTTATTTATTTTTATTGTAAATCAGGATCGTATTAGTGACTATAAAATCTGCTGGGTTGACCTCAAGCTTCCTGCTCCGCTCCATTCTGACGATCCGTGAAGATCCATAAACGTCTTTGTTTTCCTCGTCTGAAAACAACATAAAACCACTGAAATGACTAACTGAGGTTTTTGACGGATTCATTTCAATAGGCACGCTAATTTAACTAAAGACAGAGACGCATTCAAAAACAGTGTGACCATTCTGACTGGTTGAATAAATACATGCTAGGGTAGTAAAACAAAAAAAAGACAGTAAAGTACAAGCCTTAAATCATCAAAGTCTTTATTAAACATTTTATTTTGAAAGGCACAAGATTACTAACTGAAACTTTACTGAAGCCTCTGAAGTTCAGCGACGGACTGAACATCCCACAGAAGGTGCAGACTCGTTCAGTCGGATCCGCACTGATACAGATCTCTCACTTCACAGTCCATTTATTAGAATAATTAAAAACATTAATAGATGTAAATTGCATGAATTGAAGTGTGAAGTCATTTTCACAGCAGCGTGTGGAAAAACAGACCAGCTCGCATCAGAGGCAACTCTGAGCTTCAGCTTCTTCAACCGCAGAGAAAGTGTCGACACGGCAGAGCAACAGCGATTCCAATCTGCAGAGCAACTTTCCAGAGATTAGACATGTCCCTTCAGGAGACTCTTTTCACACATTTGCATACATGGCAACATGTTTGGACGCACGTTTCTCTTTGAGGAGCTTTGTCGGGCGATCTTTTTCTTCTTCTGCTCCAACCATGGTCATATTTGACTCAGAAATTGTATAAAAGAATGAACATTTATTTCTGGTCATTTAGAGAGCAAATAAAAGAACAAACAAATGCGTGTGCGCGTGTGTGCACGTGAGCACGCGCTGAAACAGGGTTTCTCCATGAATCCATGCAGCATCTCAGGGAGCTGCGACTCATGTTCCTTCTGACCGTCCTGCAGCAGAATACGCCCTCCAAAACAGTGAGGTGTTTGCGTTATCAGGACCCGCAGCAGCTTCGCGGTGCTGATCCATCCCATAAGTCACCGGGGCTACTGCTGCCTATTGATCTGGCAGCCCTCCCTGTCACACTCTCATCGCCTGCCAGCTCTTTCCCACAGATGGCCCGAAAGCATGAGACGGGGAATAAAAAACGGAGAAAATAACGCCAACAATAAACCACCCTTCCTCTCCCTCGTCTTCCTCCACGCTTCCATCAATCCGCCCGTCTTTAGGCCTGCGATTCTAACAGTTCCTCTCAGAAGTGTACATTTTTAGGCAGGTTGGAGAGTTGGTGTTGTTAGGAGACGAGCTGTCAGCCCCGGTGATGCCGTGCCAGTCTGAGCACGAGGGCTGCATCCTTTATGTCCTCGGATGTCAGATTTTTCCTGCAGAAGTTTTTGGGAAACTTGAGAAACTGAATCAGAAAATAAAAACACTAGTTTCACTTCAAAGACAGGCAGATACGTCTGCACCACAGACCCACAGTGATGGGCTCCTGTTCAAAGTAAGGAACCTGCAGAAGAACGTGGAGGGGGGGTCGGACTTTAGGCCTCTCATCTCCCCTGAAGACGCAGCCGCTCCTCCACACGACCCGGAAACCCGCAGCACCGGTACGGGTCAACCCGCACTGAGGCTTCATTCCCCAGCACGCTCTGAGCACGTAGCTCTGATGACGCACAAACTCCCATCATCAAACCAAAAAACTCCAAATCAGACTGATGGACTGAAGGCCGGGTCCTTCGTCCCGCAGGTAGGCCGGAAGTTAACGGCTGTGAACGTCTAGCCTTTAGATAATTCCAGCCGTTACACTGGCGGATGTCCTGTCGCCAAGCAACCGTGACACCCGGACAGAGACGAGCAGTGAACCAGTGAACCAGGCGTGGATCCAACATTTTCCTGGCTTATTTGATCCAACTTTTAATCTGGGAGGCGTAATTATTTCCAACTCCGGGACCCGCGTCACAGTCCGCCATTGTTGTCGGAAAATCTTGGGGTTTGGCCGCAATGCATCTTGGGATATGGACAGCATAGAAGGAAACACCGGACCAATCCTTGAAATCGAGGGACGGAGAAGCCCGCATTCGCTGGCCGCATTTGAAGGAGTCGTGGAATTTGGACAGCACTTGTCGTGGCGCCGTTACGTAAGCAGCCCAGGTAGAACGCAGCCCTCAAGTTCAGACACATCCTTTGTGTTCCATTTGTATGAAAAGCACTTTACAAATACAGTTTGATCCGATCTCACACACACACACACTCCAGCGTTTGCGTGGCTGGCAGCTGCTGACCTTTAACCCTGCTGTGCAAGCAGGGAGGGGGCCTTCAGGGGGAGGGGGCTCTCTGTGCAGGTCAGCGGGAGCCTGCAGCAGCGTCTCCTCTGGGGGGGGGGTCAGCTGTGTCACTGCGGTGTTCCAGGGAGGAGGAGAGTCCAGTTCATCAGGAACGTCATCGCTGTGATGCTTCCAGCTGCACTGAAGGCTTTGAAGAACTCTGAGGAGGATTTCACGTCGTTATCTTGGCGGTCATCTACACGCGTGGTCACACTTGATGTGCCTCCTGCAGCTGTTTTCTTTCCAGCAGACGACAGTCTTTAGAAAATTCAATCTAGCTTTGCACCATGTGGTGAAGGACCCCCCCCCAGGTATAATCGATCACTCCTCCAGATGCTTAAATGAGGTTTTTTTCTGATCAATATGAAAAAACCCAAAGAGGTTTGCGTGAGTGCAGCTGCAGCAGGACCTCGCTGCTTTCCTCTCCCAGGATGTGTCTTTGCTCAAAGAGCAATGTTCTGAATCTTCTTCTGTTTGGATTTCAAAATAAAAGCCAGGCTGGGACATGTTTCCCATCACGAGATGATTTTACACCAAGCTGGAGCTGGGTGTGCAGCAGTCTGTCAGCCCAGCTTGTTGTTTTTTTACCTTCTTGGCACACAGAACAAGTGAACTTTGATGTTAGCAGGTCTGGTCCCTCTTCCTGCCCGCTGGGCGTGGAAGCTGCAGGGGGGAAGAACAAAGAGGAGCAGCTCAGACACAGAAATGCCCGTAGAGGTGAGCCGCGAGCGAGGAGCAGGAAGGCCCACAGATAAAAGAGGCTCGGACCGAGGAGCGATGAAGAACCTCTGCAGCAGTCGCCGCTTTCAGGTTCCGTCCAAGTGCAGTTTGGTGCTTAAATTGACATCATAATGTTTGTTTATGTTCTCGACTGCACAAACAGTCCAGCAAAGGAGTGATGAGGATTTTGAGGAGCTGCTGTTCTGTGATGTCACAGAGCTAATCCAACACGATGCATTCACAGCACCTCAGAATATATTCATTCATTCATTCATTGAGAGATACGGACTGATGACCAACTTCCGGTTGGGTGGACGCTGGCATGATTGTTGCCGCTGCTCACCGGTAACTCCTCGTCACCTAACTTAAATTTTCTGGATTTTTGGACTGCAAGTTTTGAGGCAAGATATCACGCATGTTAAAGTGACACTTGGATTGTGTTGTCGTGCCCTGACAAACAAAATAACAAACTTAATTCAAGTCCGACTGCCTCCTCCTAACCGCGGCCTCCTCCCCCTCTCGGAGCCCCCTGTCTGACACTTCAGCGTCTGGCCTCCTACAACCACCTACAACCACCAGATATGTGGTCAACCAACCTGCTCATCTGGTCAGCTCTCACCTGGATTCTCCTCTGGCTCTCCCATCATCCAGTGGCTGGGATTATCCGGTATTCATCATTTGAACTCCTTCGGCTTCGCCTCCACATCCCCGCTCCCCCGCCCCCGCTGAACACCTGCACGGATCCTCTGCTCCCACCGCGCCGGAGATACATTCACCGTGGTTCACGTCGGCACTTCAACAAGGACTCATCTGAACCCATCCGCTCCTTCTGGTCATCCACTCGTCGTCATCATCAAAACTCAGGACGCACCGTGGACCACAGCGTTCTGGCTAACCTGGTTAGACCGGCAGCCACGGATGGTGCCGCCGCTCATCTCAACACCGCTACAGTCAACTTCGGTCTCATTAACATCCGCTCACTTTCGAGCAAGAGTCATCTGATGCAGGACTTAATTTCTAACCGTAAGTTTGACTTTCTCTGTTTAACGGAAACCTGGCAGCATCCAAATGACTTCTCACAACTTAACGATTCCACCCCTCCCGGCTTTGTTTACATCTGCAAACCACGTTGCACTGGTCGCGGGGGAGGTCTCGCGATATTACACCACGAGAAGTGGAAAGTCCTGCCGGTTGAGATTCCGTCCTTCAGATCCATGGAATGCATTGCCTGCATGCTTCCTGGCCCCACCCCAACTGTTCTGGCTGTGGTTTATCGCCCTCCCAAGACAAACTCTGACTTTTTAAATGAACTTGGAACTCTTCTCTCCCACCTCTCATCCCTCTCACCCAATGTCATAATGATGGGTGATTTTAATGTTCACTTTGACAATAGCCTTCTTCCTTTCACCAGAGACTTCAGCTCATGTTTAGACAGCCTTAACTTCACCCAGCACGTCAGTTCTCCTACCCACTCTAAAGGACATATCTTAGATTTAGTTTGCTGCTCTGGATTAACCCCAACTAACTGCTCTGCTGATGAAATTCCTGTAACCGATCATTTTCTTGTGTCATTTAACATCTCCATCACTCTATCTGTCACTAAACCCTCCCGTCTCATGTCTTTTCGTAATGTTAAAAATATCAATGTGAACGCACTTTCCTCACTCATACGTGATATTCCAATCCCTAACACACCAAACCCTGATGAACTCGTCTCCTCTTACAACAACCTTCTTTCGGACTCTCTCAACCATCTCGCTCCTGTCAAAACTCGCCCTGTCTCCTTTTCCAAATCTGCTCCCTGGTTCACCCCAGAGCTCCGTTACATGAAAGCCAAAGGTCGCCAGCTTGAGCGACTCTATAAAAGAACTGGCTTAACCGTTCACAAAGAAACCTATACATCACATATCACTCAGTATAAGGACCTGGTTTCTACCACAAAAACAAACTATTTTTCTGAACTCATCTCCACAAACAAAGGCAACTCAAAAACTCTCTTCTCTCTGATGAACACTATTTTCAACCCCCCTGACTCTCTCCCTCCCCATTTCTTTTCCATTGAAACCTGTAACTCCCTCATGTTGTTCTTTAACAAGAAAATTCAAGTCATCCATCAACAGCTTAGCTCTTCTCTCCTCCCTCCCATCCCTGACTCTTTTCCCCTCAATCATATGTTTTCCTCCTTTCAACTGCCTGACCACGAGGAAATTTCCTCTCTCATCCTTAAATCCAAACCGACCACCTGTTCTCTTGATCCCCTCCCAACATCTTTAGTTATAGCCTGCCTCCCCACTCTCCTTCCGCTCATTGCTGCCATTATTCACTCCTCACTCTCATCTGGTACTGTCCCATCACTTTTTAAAACGGCAGCTGTTAAACCCATCCTGAAAAAACCCGGTTCAGATCCCAACGTATTCAATAATCTCCGTCCAATTTCCAACCTTCCCTTCATTTCCAAAATTCTAGAGAAAATAGTCGCCTCTCAACTCTATGATCACCTGAAACATAATAATCTTCTGGAACCTTTTCAGTCTGGCTTCCGCCCCTCCCACAGCACTGAGACTGCTCTGCTCAAGATCACCAATGATCTTCTCATTGCAGCTGATTCTGGCCTCCTCACCATCCTCATCCTCCTTGACCTGAGTGCAGCCTTTGATACCATTTCACATTCCATCCTCCTCCAAAGGCTCTCCTCCCTTGGTATCACGTCCATCCCCCTCCGTTGGTTTCAATCCTACCTCGCTGACCGCACCCAATTCATTCATCTTAAATCATTTAAATCTCAGCCTTCCTCTGTCTCTTCTGGTGTCCCCCAAGGTTCTGTCCTTGGTCCTCTTCTTTTCATTACTTATCTTCTTCCCCTTGGCAATATCTTCCGTAAATTTAATGTTAATTTTCACTGTTTTGCGGATGACACCCAGCTCTATGTATCCAGTAAACCTGACTCCTCTCTTCCACCCTCCTCTCTCCACTCCTGTCTATCTGAAATAAAAAACTGGTTCACCTTAAACCTTCTCAAACTCAATAGCGATAAAACTGAGCTACTTCTAGTAGGTTCCAAATCCACCCTCTCCAAAGCCACAAGTCTAACTCTTTCCATTGATTCATCCTCTGTCTCCCCCTCCCCTCAGGTAAAGAGTCTGGGTGTCATCCTAGATAGCACCTTATCTTTTCAGTCCCACATCAATAACATTACTCGGTCAGCCCATTTCCATCTACGCAACATTAATCGTCTACGCCCCTCCCTCACTGTCCCCTCTGCTTCTATCCTGGTTCACAGTCTGGTCACTTCCCGTTTAGATTATTGTAATTCTCTCCTCTTTGGTCTCCCACAAAAAACCCTCAATAAGCTTCAACTGGTCCAGAACTCAGCTGCCCGCATCATCTCCAGAACCCCCTCCTTCAGTCACATCACTCCAATTCTCCACCAGCTGCACTGGCTCCCCATAACCTCCAGGATCCAATTCAAACTCCTCCTGTTCACCTTTAAGGCCCTCCATAACCTGGCTCCTCCTTATCTCTCCGACCTCCTTCATCTCAAAACCCCCTCTCGTTATCTTCGATCCTCCTCCTCTGTTCAGCTCTCTGTCCCTCCCGACCGACTCGTCACAATGGGAAGCAGAGCCTTCAGCTGCTCTGCTCCCAAACTCTGGAATTCCCTCCCTCCTGACCTCCGTAACATAGACTCTCTGCCTACTTTCAGGTCTAAACTCAAAACCCATCTGTTCATTTCTGCCTTCCCATCCTGATTCACTTTTTATTTTTTTCTACTATTTTTATTGTGCTTTTAATGTCTATTTTTAACCTCTGTTTTGTAAAGTGTCCTTGGGTTTCTTGAAAGGCGCTTTAAATAAAATGGATTATTATTATTATTATTATTATTATTCATTCATTCATTTATTCATTCATTCATTCATTCATCTTCTTCCGTTTGTTCCCATTCGGGGTCACGGGGCTGCCAGAGCCTATCCTGGCCACTTTCGGAAGAAGGCGTGGGACACCCTGTATGTGTGTGTGTATATATATATAAATATATATATATATATATATATATATATATATATATATATATATATATCCAAATCTCCACAACCTAAAAATAATTCCACCTTGAAGCCCCAAAAATAACTGATTAAGATCCATGCGACCCCCCCCCCCCCCCCCCCCCCTGGCAGAGTCTTAGGCTCCCCTTCAGTTCTGCCTGACTTCATTTTTAGATTTCATGGTGATAAAATAGTGAAACAACGTGAAGCTTGATCAATTTCTTTTGTTTAAAAACAATTTTTGAAGTAATTTATGCATATTTTACATTAGGAGTAACCCTTGTTCTATCCTAGACACTTTAACATTGGGAGTTGGGTCATCTAGACCCACTAGACAGTGCTCTGAACCTTTTTTCTTCAATGATTTGTGATCTTCACTGGTGTCCATGGATTACATGAAATCTTTCCACCTTTATCCACCTTTGTCATGGTAGGGAGAACACGTTAATGGAAGGGGGGGTCATAGGATAGACAACAGATTTTCTCAGTCGTTGGTCTCGCTGCAGCTTGGATGTAAAAGTCTGCAGTCAGTTCAGGACACGGCGGGAATGCCAAAATAAAAGACATAAATATTTTAGGAAATTGACATTTCTTCTTATGTTCTTCTTGTGAAAAGTCGAGTTCATGAATCGCAGACCGTTAAAAGGAGAAAAAAGGAGAAAAACCTGAAGTTATCTGAAGAGGAGGTCACACCAGAGCTGGAAGAGGCTTACAATCTTTCCTTAGAATCTTTCCTTCGTTTTCCCCACGGCTGCTCCAGAAAACTGCCACACAAGGCAAGATGGCGTCTTCAGAGAGGTGCAGCTTCAGAGACGCTGAGCCTCTTTGCCGCTGCACCAGTTTCTCCTCCTCCCGTCCAGCCGGTGAAGCCGGTTCCATCCAGAAAGCATCAGCGAGCTGCAGCCTCAATTCTCCCCGATAGAATTAGTTCTCATTTAGGACTTTTTGACAATAAAGTGGAAAAATACATAGAATACAAGATGATTTCTCTTGTTATGAGTGAAAAAATTCCTCCAATAGAAAACCTTTATTTCTTAATAAGATTTATTCAAATAAGTTTTGATGTACTGATATTTTATGACAAAATTTAATCTTGAATTTAGCTATAAACACTCCAATTAAGCTGTTTTGCACTGGTAATTGGAAATAAAAAAAATGATGAATTGTTTAAACATTAATATTTTTAATGAAGTTATATTTTTGTACATATGTACAAACATGGTGATACTTTTCCCACAAAATACCTTTTTTAATGCTACAGTCCAACTATCCTTATTTACAGAACGATTAATTAAACAAGACTAGAATTACACATTTTTAGGAGTTGTCAAAATGATAAGTAAATTATTATTTAAATTATTATTAAAAAAAATATTATTAAAATATGTTTCAAAATAGAAAAAAAACTTTACAGGTAAATTGACTGACATGTTTTTTTAATATTCATTGTTTTATGATAAGTTGTTACATCTTACTAAAACTTTATAAAATTTTGTCTTTTTTCCAACGATATTCAAACTAGAAACTACTATACAAAATTAAAAGTGTTGCATTGTGATCTCCCTGTAGGAGAAACTTGATTATCTGATTTCAGTAAATTAGATCAAGGCTTAGGTTGTGTTTCTTTCTGTTTTTATGTCATTTGCTGCTTTTAGTTGGTTGCTTATCAGATTAGGGAGAGTATCTACAATTGTGCTTCTTTTTTTCACTAACTGCACTCCTTTGTTTTGTCAAAGTGGGTAAAAAAGTGTTCGTGAATCGGTGGTAAACCTGTGGACGGCGTCCGCGTCACACATGGTTTGGTGCGGCCGCTGTTGGCGTCAGCATCAATGTGTCGGCGGCAGCGGTGAGCCGTGAGAGGAGAACACGAGACGGCTTCAGTCAGCCGTAGGTAGACTCCTCCCGCTGGATCAAACAGGAAGCTGCTGACAGTCGTCAAGCCGGCGAGCATGCGGCTCGGATCCACTGAAAGACAGAAACCATCAGCGAGGAAACATGAAAACGGGCCACTGACAAACGGAAAAACACACTGATGTTGATGTGTTGAGCAGAGATGAAAGGTTTCTGTAGACCGACGTGTTTCTTTGTTGACGGCCGACAAATGTCTTACAGCAGGAAAACAGGAGAGCAGCGGAGCTAATCATAGCTCTGCACTCACTCTGATATCATGGACTGAAGAGCAGCATTGATGTGATGGACGGGTTGATAGACTTTTATTAAAACTGCCTTAAAACCAACTTCTCCATCACCCATCATCACACCAGAACACCAGAATGAACTATTTAATAAAATAACAAACACAACAAAAAAATACATACACTAGAAGAAACTAGTGTTTATAACCTTAACCCTTTGAAAAGGCGAACACAAGAACTCCTCTGTGTTGGTGGAGCACCTCAGAGAGCGCCTGTGGCTGAGCGTGGTCCTCCTTTAATGATGTGTGTGTGTGTGTGTGTGTGTGGGGGGGGGGGGGGGTAGTGTCCATGATAGATCAGAACCAGCATCCTCTGCTGTGTTCTGTCTCCAAAGGGTCCAGCTTTAGGGTCGTGACCTTCCACAGCAAATGGTAGAACCCTGGGAACCTCCGACTGGTAAAACATCTGCTGAAGTTTGTGATAAATGCTAAATGATTCCATCGTCTACAGGAAGTGGCTTTGGCTTTGGCTTTGGAGGAAGTATCCCTAGACTTTGGAGGAAGTGGGAAAATGTCTTTCTGTACTTTGAACTCCGAATTTTAGTGACAAGGACAAATCGTTTTCAGTTTCTGGAAACTCTGCCCCATTGACAGTACATGAGAACTGGAGTGAGTGAATGTCAGATTCAGATTCAGAATCCCTTTATCGTTATATTTACAGCTTTTACACTGACATACGAAATGTGTTCCAGTACAACCCGAACAAACAGTTGAGAGGTGACTGAGGCTGCGACTTCTTGGGATGACATCATCCATGGAAAATGGTTCACTTTCGGCTCCAACCAAAGGAAGTCGATTCAGTCGACAGTTTTTTTTTGCGATACAGATGCCGCCATGTAGGATCCAGATGTTGCCAGTAAGCAGTGATTGGTCCGAGTCGGTCTGAGTCAACGTTTCTATGGAAGCCACTTTGGCAAATCAAGAGAGAGCTTGTTGGAAGGCCACACCCCTAACAGTTTTTATTTAACCTTTATTTACCCAGGAAATGTCCCATTGAGATGAAGAATCTCTTTTTCAAGGGACTCCTGGCTTGAAAATCTAAACGAAACCTGTCAATCAAATGTTTTTAATGCTGGGCGTGGGTGCCTGTAGGCTCCACCTACTTGTACTGAGGCATCAGATTGCTCAGTTTATAACTTAGATAACATGACCTACAGAAGAAAAATAAATAAATAAAAGCAGGATTATCAAGGAAATGTTGTTGTTCTACGCATTAAAATGACAGAGTAACAGCTGTTTATTTCTCTATAGAAGTCCATGGCATCTTGGCTTCTTGGAGCCAGCAGGTTCTTCCAGCAGCGTCTTGATGTTTGATGTTTCCTCGTCAGCAATGACGGATCTGGTGGCTTTGTTTCCTGGTGTTAGCTTTAGCCTGTAGCTTCGTGCCGGCATGACTCCCACCAAACCTCCCTGTTCTGTTCCAGGAAACGAGGTGGTGTGATCTGGCTTCTCCTCAACTTCAAATGTTTTGTTCTGAATTGCACTTTTGAGCCGTGAAGCCCCTCCTGATGGGAAACCGTGGTGCAAAAGTCTTCTTCTCTACAGAAACATGCAGTCATAACTGTAGGACTAAACCACACCGTTAAGAAGTGTGTAACCTCTCATTAAGTTTAGAATACCGTGTTAATAAAGATGAGCTTGGAGTGGAAGACTCCGTCTGCAGAGTCTGCATAAGCTCCTCATAAGTCATCTGACTGTGAATTAACGGCGCTCATTTGCACATCACATGAAACCGGCTCGGAGGGAAATCGTCGCACTCATTAAGATCTTCAGGATGTTTCCTGGAATTTGGAAGTTCTGCCTTCCTTTCTGCTCTGCGTTTGTGCCTCTCTGGCTTGTGGTTTCAGAGCGGCGGCAGCTTTCAGAGCATGTTCTCCTGAAAGATTGTGAGGTCCCGTTAATAACCCTCACCCCCCCACTGGAGCGTCCAGGGAAAAGGCAACGGCGGTTACAGCCGGGGGCTGCGATGCTGCAAATTTATTCACTTTTGTAGGATAATTGAATTTTTCCTTCATAGTAGGCCGATTCCACAGGGGCGTAAGTGTGAGTGTGTGCGTGGAGTGTGTGTCTTCTTTTTCTTCTGGACTATTAATAATTGACTTTTTTTCGTGCATAGATTCATTTCACCTCGCTGCTAATTCGCCTCCCTCTCAGATCTTGATCTTCAGGTTCCTCAGATATTTCCTTCATTTCCCGGGTGGTTGATGTTATTCGGAGGGGCGGGTCACCGGGTTTGGTTTACCGCCTCGGCGCTGCTGTGTGATGAGCGAGGCGGCTGTAAACAGGAACTCTTTAAACTGACGACGTTGGTGATTGTTTGATGCGTGGAAAACAGCGCTGACAGCTCTGGAAGTCCGGCCTGACAGCCGAGTCACGTCTGTGCGCCTCGGCAGCAAACATCAGAGGCGGAAAACAATCAGCTTGCTTTGAAACACCGGTGGCCTTGTTCCGCTTGTTTCGTGCATCATTCCCATCAGATATGATCACGCTTTACAGGAGCTTTTGTTGTGGATGGATGCCAAATGAATTCGGAGCTCCTCCACCAAAATAATGATGTCTGAAGGGAAGGATTTGTCAAGTTCCAATCAAAATCAATATGAGGAGTCCAGAAGCTGCAGAAAGCTTCTGTAAAAAAGAACTTTAGTTTTCATCGACATGAAAGTATCTCCCGAGTGATTTGACTAAATGTGATCAGTCTGTAGTGAATCAGGGCTATGACTAATCCCTGAAAGTGTTGTTGTTGCAACAAACCCGGAATCAGAGGGAAAATCGATCTGAACAGCTGAATGTTTTAGCGGGTCTTTGTTAGCTTAGTCTTCCTCTTATTGTTCGCAAAACACTCAAATAAACTGAGATTCACTCTGAGAGTCAGACTTTTCTGTCCGCAGGCTGCAAACACATCGACCGACTCCGTTTCAGTGTGTAGCAAAGATTTTCTGTAGACTTGATCATGTCAGCGGGTTTCATGTCCAGCCAGCGCATGGAATGATCAAACCTGACTCACATCTGTGCGGAGAATTTGGAAAACCAGAGTGGCTCTCAGTTTGGCTGCAGGTGAGGAGAGCAGGAGGGCAAACAGATACAGGAAAGATATCAGAGCTGTGGGGCGACTCAGCATCAGGATCTGCCCGGCAGTCAGAAGAGCCTCCGTCATTGGATGCGATCAGATGTTCACAGTGACCTGCCGCCACACGTCCTCAATAAGACACCAACTCAGCTCCAGAGAGATGATCGTAGACTCCCAGCAGAGGCTGGGATGTCCACACTAATGTCCATCCAGAGTAAATATTACACTGTGTTCACACGAATGCGGCTAACAAGGCAGAGGCCTTTCAATTTTGAGTCAATGAACAGACCTGATCTGAGGTCCTATGGCGCGCTATGAGCGTTGGGGCTTAATATGGGCGGCACAGAGCGTCCATAGGTAAAAAATCTGAACTATGGTGAGGACGACGTGGACTAAGCCCTGCATGTGATGTCTTCAATGATGCAATAAGCTGGGGGAGTTCTTGTCCTGAACTTTATGATCTTTTTTACTTTTTTTATCAAGACAGTCATAAAAAGTTCCTGTAATTTTATCTTATACTCCTTGGACTCATGCGGGACGGTGAGTCGTCCAACTGGGTCACTGAGACGGAAGTACCGCTGAAAGCGTCCGTCATTCAGACGCCGCTCCTGCAGCAGACGGTGATGCTCGCCGTACTGGTGGAGTCTCTGAATGAAGTATGAACCCAGACATGGAGACGGGATCACCGATGCTATTGGAGAACTCTTCAAAGTAAATAAACCTGATCTCTTTACACATCTTCATGAGATTTACACAGTCAATGCTGCCATGTAGCGATCAGGCTGAAAACGTTTGGCGGTAGCTCCTCCCACACTTGTCTGGAGCGTTGAGTTCATGAACACATTTTTGGAAAGGCGGTAGGCAGCAAAATTGCTGTGCGTCCAAACAGAGGCGGCAGACACAAGTTTAATCCATTCAACTAAAGGCAGCATCAGACTTACGTGTTCATGCAACGGGGAGGGGAAGGGGGAGTGGGGCTGCACCCACAACTCAGAGACATTTCTGATGAACTCTGCTGCTCTGCAGAAACTGTGTCCTAGAAAACGACACGGGTTTTTGGATTCATAAAAAAAAACAGCTTTAAAAATAGATCAAAAGATGATGGGAGTGGGACGCAGACACACAGTCCGAGTCTAAACACGAACCCGAAAAATTCTTTCAGAAACATTAATTTTATCAGAACTAAAAGCTGAGGCAGACATTTGCCGCTCAGCTTGACCTTCAGCTGCCTGAAGACAGAAAACTTTCTAAAGTAATGCAGACTTAACCAGAAAAATGTAAATAATTATCAACAAAAATAGTGTGATGCAGCAGCCAGAGCTAAACCTGACAGACACGTTCAAACATTAGAGTCATTTCAGGTTCCATTGATCGAACAGATAAACTTTCAGCCTTTTCTGAGAAAGCACTCCTTCTCCTTTGAGATTTTCTCCTGACCAGAGAAATCTATAAATAATGGCTCGCTCACGCAAAGTACTAATGTCTGCAGAACAGGATCCAATATGATTATTAAACAGTGTGCTGGTCATTTATCTGTGCAAACCACACACAGAGAAAGCCTAATCTAATCCGATAAGTGTGCCTGTCAGACGCTGGTTTCCCGCAGAGAAGCTGCTGCATAAAAGCAGCGCGGTGAGACCCAGTTTGGAGGAAACAGAGTGGATTTCCCTTCCAACAGATGTGCTGCGGCTGCCAGCTCTGTGCAGCCACAGTTTGTGCATTCGGGTCAGTTTGTGCATTCAAAGCAAACACAAACGTGTTCCCTGCATGTTTAATGAGCCGCTCTCCTCACAGAGTCTCTTTCACTCCCAGCAGGGCGCTGTGGTCAAATATTTATGGCCAGGCGGAGCGGCTGTGTTCTTTCACTACGTTCACCTTCCAGCGCTTTCTCCTCCAGCCACTTCGCTTTGTTTTCAGGCTTCCTGTTCACACGTGAACGCGCGCCGCATCACTTTACAGCTAATGCAGCTTCCTCCAGAGGCGTCAGATGACCGAGCTTCACGTCCAACTGCAGAAATGAGACACATTCAGGAGAAAAGTGTAAAGAAGCCTCTGAGACATCGATGTATATGTGATGACATCACTGGAGCTGCAGGGAGATGTTTTGGTTTATTCAAAGGAAAGACTTCATTTATGGTGTTATGGATACACATGTATATGTATATGCAAAAATATCCTATAGGTGAAAAATGAATAAATGTAATTTTTCACCCCCCCCTCCCAAAAAAAATCTATTAAAAAAAAAAGTTGGAGGATCTAAAAAAGAATGTAGGTGGG
Source organism: Oryzias latipes (assembly GCF_053564925.1). Taxonomy (NCBI): domain Eukaryota; kingdom Metazoa; phylum Chordata; class Actinopteri; order Beloniformes; family Adrianichthyidae; genus Oryzias; species Oryzias latipes. Next base: position 34,061,555 of record NC_136246.1, read on the forward strand.
GGGGGGGGGGCTGAAACAATCAAGTATTAATGTTTAAAAGACAAAGATTTTCATCTTCATTTCTTCCTTCTGCTAATTACAGAAAAACTGGATGACATTTAAATATCTAATATCCTCCTTTTTTCTGTCTCTCCATCTCTGAGATCAATCTGTCTGCTTTCCCTTCATTTTCTGCCAAACCCCCCCACTCCCACCTCCTTCCCTCCACTTTCATCCCCCTCACCTCTTTGCATCCCCCCACCCCTCCGTCCTCTTTTCCAGCTCTGTGTCGATTAATTAATTGCCAGCTAATTTAATTTCTCAAAAAGTAATAACTTGTTTAAGCATGAATAAAGACTGACAAGGCAAAGTTCTAATCTGCCCAAAGTTTAATTAGAGCCGGCAAGATTTTCGCACGTAGCCAGACTGGGGGGGTCAGGAAGAGTGGCAGAGATACTGAGCCTCAGGGAGGGGGGGCGACCGAGCCTTCGGGAGCAGATCTGACCTACATGGAAGCGTTGATGAGGTGACCTCCGCAGGTCCCAAACCTCAGGAGAGCCTCCTTCTTCTACCTCTTCTTTGAGATGGGGGGGCTCTTTCCATTGTGTCCATCAGTCACGCTGTGTTTAAAAAACTACATTTCATAAACTCATCAAAAACATGTTTGAATTCCTGATACATTATAGTGTTAATGTATTTTATTTGGGACAAAATGCCGTTTTTGACCTAACACAGGAAAAACTGGTTCTGTTGGGCCACCAACTGTGTGCTGGTCCAGAACCAAGAGCTGGAGGATGGGGGAGAAGTTATGGTGACCAACTGAAACTCACTAGTGTTACAGGAAATGTAAGAGAGGAATAAGATCTCAGAACTGTCAACCGGATCTAAATTTCCTTTTAAATGAACAAATTCAAGAACAACTTTTAACCTCCTTTGACAGCAGATTTAGTTCCAAACACTCAAAGCTTTATTAGCCGTTTGGGCCTCTTCTTTGGTTTGGATGTCAACAACATTTAAGCTAGTCTGATAAAATCGTGGAAGGAAAAGCAGACCAAAAACAATGTGGTCCCAGACTCAGATTGTGATTGACTTTAATGTCCCTGGAGGGAAAGTGCACAGACCCAGAACTGATTTTTGGGTAGATAAAAGAACCTAAGAGCACCTTCTCAGCCATCTGGGAGGAAATGTGGCACAGAAAAAACATCAATTACTTTTCTTCTGGGAGACTTGGATCCGCCCCAAAGACGGCTTTGGAGCCTCTGGTCTTCTTGATAAGAACTACGACTACATCAAACTGAATCCATGCCCAACTCTCCCTCCCAAAGTAGGTTTCCTGGACTCCAATTCAAAGGAACAAACCTCTTAAAAACGTGTATCTTAACGAGTTATCATCGATCAATTCATTTCGGATACAACTCCAGAAACAGAGCCTCAAAACAAGAAGTAAAGACATGAACCCGGCTGTACGGGAAGAACAAGCTCTAGGGGACCTAAGGATGTTACAGACGACATCATCCACCAGCAGGTGAAGGACGACAGACTGCTGTTTACGTATCGTATAGTTAGTACGATACTTACATCTGTACATCCAGAAAAAGTTCCAGTTAAGAGACAGACTGCCAGCGAGCTTTAAAAAGCTTAAAACACCCAAATATGGATCGATCAGCATTTGCAGATGCTGTTAGCTCTAAATGTATTTGACATCACGATGATGATGGTGGTGGGACAGCTCAGCAACCATGTCCTGTTTGGCCTTCATGAAATTCCACCAAGAGAAACATATTGTTTGGTGACCAAGACCAGCCTCATTCATTCAACAGCCTCAGATTCATTCATTCTGACTTTTCTTTCTGTCTTCTCTGTACAGGTGAGAGTTTCAGCTGCTGACAACTCAGAAAAATGTCAGTGTCAGCATCATGAAACAGCTCGTTCCAGTTAATGTGACCGTCTGAAGGAGACTCTGAAGGAAGGTGCTGATGAGTCTGATGTGACCATGTTTACTCTGAAGGAAAGACAGTTGTAGAACAGCTGATGACTGGGAACATGGAGTACAGCACACACTGATACACTACTTCTGTGTGTGTGTGCTGTGTGAGTCAGTGAACTGAGAGTGTGCGACTCTGAATACAGATTCAGGTTTACATCAGTGTGTGTTCATACCTCTGCTGAACCTTAGCGGATGGTCCTCAAAGGATCCTAGCAATGTGCAGGAAGAAAACCGTCGTCATGGCGATGTTGTCCAGCCAGATCAGTTCAGGTTTTTAGAGGGAATCATTGATTGGACACACAGCACATCTAATACCTTTGGCTTTAATTGTACCCATTGATGGAGTATTTAACCACTTGTGGTACAGAGGTAGAGCGATCAAAGGTCAAAGGTTTGGCTTCTGCCCGGCCCACCTACGTGACGAGGTGTCCGGGCAAGACGCTGAACCCCACATTGCTTCTGGTGGTTATTGGTTGGCGCCAGTGTTCGGCAGCAGAGCCTCCATCAGTGTGTGAGTGTGATCTTGGTTGAGTCGGACTGTGACTGGAAAGTGCTTTGGGTAGTAAAGCATAATATTAGCATTTACCATTTGTTCCAATGTTAAAGCAAACCTGCTGATGTCTGCGTTAATTTTTAATCACTTTCCTGTTTGTCCCTCATTTTGGTTCTCTTTAACACATCATTTAGGTTCCTAAGTCTTTCAATCAATCCATAAAATTCTTTTGAGCTTGTGTCAAAACATCTCTGGTTTCCCTGCGTCGTTTCTCCACCGGTTCTGTGTGCGTTGATGCACATTATTTCATATTTGTTGGGTTTCACTTGGATCTCAGTGAAAAAAAAGGCCAGTCTCCAGAGTTTCAGTGATTGTCGATGGTTTTGATTCCTTTCTATCTGTAAATCACAAAAAGATGCCTAAGCAGACCTAAGGAGGTGATCAATTCCCAAGTGAGAAGCAAATGACATTTAAAATGAGACAACATGGAGCCAAATGTCAATGGAAAATCAAATCTAGACCTTTTCCCAGGAAACAATCTCTTTGTTCTTTCTTGTTTAGCTCCATTATCAAAAACAGAAAAAGGTCTCTAGTTATAACACGGAAGACTTTGCCGCTGATTTGAGACAACAGGCAGGGTTTCCTGGGAGAACATGGGTACAGTCGTGTCTGATCGGAGCACTTGACGCCTTCAGGGAACGAGTCAAAGTCTCTGAAAGCAAAGGTGTGTGGGCCGCAGGTGTCAGTGCTGATTGCAGTGGAGGAAGCTTTCACTGGACTTTCTCTTTCTTCCTCTGTCGTCTTTGGGCGTTCAGAGGAGCTGCACCTCCTCTCACTCTTCTTTTGTTCCTGGAAGATAAATTGGAGGCATTGTCAGAGAAAAAGGCATTAATTGAAGGTTTTCTTGCAGCTTCCTCTACATCACAAACTGGCACACACACGGAAAAGGCAGCTTTAAAGTAATTAAACACATTAACACTTCAAGCATAAGCAGAAAAGAGAGAAGCTTTCTTTTGTGTACGTTCCATTTATCACCCTGGACCGAATGGGAGGGTAAGGATTTAGCATATCTGTGCGGCGAAAGTGATGGAGCAGAAAAAGAGGAGGAAGGAGAAGGGAGAGCCAATCGGCCCGGCCTCTTTACTCCACTCGACAGCGTAAAATGTCAGATATTCATCTGGAAATTATTTCCATTTCACACCACTGACATCTTCCCGAGCGGGGACTGGGAAATCTAATTAGTTTGACCGCAAAATGGTGACCAAGGTAGCAGAGTGTATTATGCAGAGAAAGAGGCTGAGGAGGTGGCTGGGGTCCGCTGGGTTAACTGTAACTCAAGAGGGAAGATAAGGGCTAAACCGGCAAAAAGGAAATAACTCAAGAGGGCTGCTCCATTTTAAAAAAGCCTGACTAATGGTGGCAACCCTGAATCCAATGTCGCAGCCTCACCAAAGAGGAGAGGAGAGGAGAGGAGAGGAGAGGAGAGGAGAGGAGAGGAGAGGAGAGGAGAGGAGAGGAGAGGAGAGGAGAGGAGAGGAGAGGAGACATGTTCCTCCTTCCCGGTTTGACCACAACTCTTGCGTTTCTGCAGAGAAGTGCTCTGCTGCTGCCAAGGCCTTCAGAGGATTTTTTTAGAGATCCTTGTGACCTGATGGTGATTTAATGGTTGATCATTGCTGTCAACTTACAAATGAGTCCATGTATTAAACATCAAACCACATGAAAAGCTTTTTCAGAGTGCTTCACCAAGAAGAAAAATATTAAAAGAAGACAACGGCTGAAATCACGCAGGAATGTTAAAAGCCTCTAGGAGCTTTAGCTCCAGTATTGACGTTCTTTCGACTACCGGAAGTCTTCAACCGTCTTCGCAATTAACGGCATTCTAACGGATTCTGAGACGAATCCACTGGAATAACGTTGATTCCATAAAAGGTAAAAAAGCAGCGGTAGTTGGAATAACGTGTATTATTTGGGGTTGCTGGCTCCGGTATTAAAAGTATTAGGTCCTAATCCAGTCAGTCCCATGCGGCCAAATTAGAGAGTCTTGTGGTTCGTGGGCGACTGTAGACTCAGACTGTGTTATCTGTGAGCTCTTGGTTTCAGAGGGTGTCCTGACGGTGCAGACCTTTGAATGGTTTTCAGTCAATTAGACATGGTAACTGTTGTCTTTAAGTTTGTGTTTAGGCGGTCTGTGAAACAGCACCTGAACCGATCAGAATATGTTGAACTACCAGCAGACCTTAAAACACGCACAACCTTAATCTGTACATTACTGAGGTTGATTTGTTGATACTGAAGTCCACAAAGACGTTTTTAAAAGCTCCACTTTGGCTGTGCTGCACAGGTGGAGCGGTCATCCTCTGATTGAACGATCACTGATTGAACAGGTGTTTACAGGTTAAGGTGACCGTGAAGCACTTTGGGCCTTCAAGAAGCCCTATAGACCATTTCATAAGAAACCGTGGAGGGGAAAATACTCTGTATTTGGAGAAAAACCAGCAGAAACTGGTCTAGGGTGTGGAAATTTCCAGATTGGGGGAACACTGATCATCCCAGGAAACAGAACCCTAGAACCGATGGCAGCTGCAGAGTTCTGGTGTGGCCAGTTCATAGAACCTGCCTGATCTTCAACCTACCTGGATGGAGCTGTGCATACTAAAACTGACGAAACAGAAAATCAAAGATTGTTTGGCCCCAATGGGCTTCAACTGTGCATGACGAAGAGGGCATTTTCAGGAGTTAGTGCCACCCCCCTCCCCAGGAGACTCTCCCACCCCCCCAGCAAGCCTCCAGTATCAAAGACTGATCGAATGTCACGCACAGAAGAAAGGTTACTCTCTGCACACACATTGATATTTCTGCTTCTATCTCTGACCTTTTTCCATTTGCAGCTGTGATTTTTTTCAAATGTGAACTCCGTCCCGCTCCGCGTCGGTTCCTGTCCGTCAGTCTGAAGTTCAGGAGAAAAAAAGGGCACCAAACTCAGAACAAAAAGTGGAACAAAGGTGCTCAATTACAGCAGTTTTACTGCATAAATGCCTGCCGTGGTTCTCCTGAATTCCCTGCAGATTAAAGAAAGTATTTCTCATTTCAGAATTTTTCCATAATTAGCTTCTTGTGTAACATTATTAGGATTTTAACAAGCTTGAGATTTTTTAACTCTCCCCATCATCCCCCCCACCAAAGCCCTTTTCCATCTTTCAGCAGCAGACGAAGCGACCTCCAAGAATTGTAACGCAAATTAAAAAATATAAAGGAGCTTTAATTGATTCTCTTTAAAATCTGAAGCCCATCAGGCAGGTAACCCCCCCCCCCCCCCCCCCAGCTCGGACTCTGCACTCTTGTTGTCCTTTTAGGGAAGTATTTGTTAGTGTTTTGCAGACAGAAATGATGCGAACGGGAAGCGTTATCTGTCTTCTGTGGAGTGCTATGTACACTCCACTTCAGACGTCTGTTGAATATCAAGGGGTGAGATTCTGCTGCAACAGATAAAGGAGCACAGCACCAGCCTGCATCCCAGCATCCAGTCAAAGAAAGCTGCTCAAATAAACATGCGCAGCCGGAATCCTTGTAAAACCTGACAGGAAGCAGAGATTCAGAGGAAAAACCAGAAAGAAAACATCACAGATCTACAGCCGGGTATTTCCCACAATCTGCTTGTCCTTTCAGGCTGATTATACAATGTGCCTTCAGTCAGTCAATCAGATTTACAAATGTAATCACTTCCTCTGTTTTCAAAGCTCCCCTTGAAATATTTCAACCAATCAACACATCGGTAATAACCAGAATTACATGGAGGGAGGTTCTCTTTAGCAGCTGCACACATGAATGTGTCTTTGTTGTTCTTGCCAGGCGGCTGTGGCTTTCTACAGCGGCTGCCTGGCCTGTCAGCTGAAGGGTTGCTGGATTGATTCTTGGTCCGTCAAACGTCCTTAGGCGAGGCGCTGAGCCCTCAGTCGTCTCTGTTGGTTTGGTTAAGCGGCATGGCTGCTTCCTTGTCGGTTTGTGAGCGGTTGGGTACGTGAAAAACCATTCCAGGCACAGATAGACAGACAGAGCGGCAGCAGCGTTGTCCCTCACCTTGTTCTGAAACCTTTCAGTGAGCCCCCCCTCACCAAACCTCCTGTGTTGTTTTGTGTCTCCGCAGACCTCAGGCCTCTCCCCGATGTGGCGATGACCGGTAACTGCACCCGCGAGTGCACCGAGTTCGGCCACTCCGACTCCTGCTGGATGCCCGGCCAGCCTTCCCCCAACCACAAGGTGTCAAAGAGCGCCCCCAAGCTCTCCACCTTCGTGCCTTACCAGGAGATGGACGGGCAGGAGCAGCTGATGGCCAACGGGAGCCCCAAGCCCGTGGTGACGGAGGAGCGCGGCGGGGCTGGCGGCAGCGGCTCCAAAGTGGCCAACATGAGGTTCATGACGCCCTACAGCAGTGCCTACCAAGGGGGCGGGGCCTCCTCTGGCAAAGACCGTGGGCTGGAGGAAATCCCACTGAGCCAGGCAGCGGAGTACCACTCAGCCACCACCCCCACCGGCCAGAAGAGGGAGATCTACCTGTGAGGAGGCACCTCTCCATCCAAAAATTCCCAACCGTTCACATTGTCCACCGAGGCTGCCCACACCCCCCTTCACGACTGTCCCCCTGTGCCTGTAACCTGCTGTGCCGCAGCACTGACTCCGCCCTCTCCCTTTAGAAACTGCAGCATCCTATAAGGCTTTACACCCTCCATGCTGTTCCCAGCGCCCCCACCCTGACCAACTGACCTGAAACCGGTTTGAGGAGACCCCGGTTTGTGCTGCGGCCGAATGTAAACTACACCTCATCGTCGTGACCACTTCACGGAAAACTATTTAGCTACAGCTGATGGTTTCTTCTTTGCTTTGTGCCGGGACAGAAAAGATGGATCCCCTCCTGAGGGAAGGGGCCACTGGAGAACGCCGTGTCATGCTTTCTATCTCAACTTTTTGTTTTACATTTTTCCGTCGACTCTGAGGACGAAAGAGTTTTTACCGAGACGTTTGCAGAAACAAGGATTTCTTGTGATCTTTAGAGTCACGTTTTTTAGTTCTGTCTTTTCTGCAGACGTTTTTCTTCTGTGTACAAAGCTGTAAATATGACAAACAGGGACAGAGAGCCGCTGTGGCGTCTCTGGATCCGCATCTCCGTCTCCATAAAGCATCCCTTTGATAAACCTATGAAAACGCTGCAGCGTTCCCGTCACTTTGCAGGAACACGGACTCTGGAGCATCACCGCTGGTGCCGCGTTTGAAACAAAAGACTTTTTCTTACGTTCTCCGTTCTTTGGTCTGTTTGCGTTTTCGCTTTACGGCACGCCGGAAGTCCTGAACCGCCGCGGCCAAAACCAAAAGAATCCTTCAGTGGATCCACATCTCTGACTGGTCCTGCTGCTGTCAGAGGGACACCTTCACTAAAGGGTCATAGGTCACTTCATGTCATCTCACAAACAAGAAATGTTTCCTCATCAAACCATAAGAGTTGTTACCGTGGGCTGCAGAGACTCGATGAAACATATTTAAAGTTAGAAGATGTAATCTGAAGGAAATGTGCTCATGTTCTTTCTAGAAATAAAATGTTAGATTTATTCCATGAAGTGAGAAAAGATCTGGATATAATCTGAAAGGATTATTCTGGTCTTTGACAGACATGTTCACCTTTTCTTTCCTGGTTCACCTGCAGAAGCTGGGGTCTACTGAAGCCCCCCCTCCTCTCCAGAAACACAGCACAGAGAAGCTCATGACCACCTCTGAGGGTCTAACATGCACGGGCCTTAAAAGTTTATTATTTCAAGCTTTTGTGGGGGCGAGCATTTAAAGAAAAACCCAGAGAACGGAGGCAGAAATACTTCACGCCCCCCTCCTCCCGAGAACATGCGATGCGCAGAACGGTGTGTCAGAAGAAGACGTGTGCTTTGGGATCTTTTGGAGCAATAGTGGTCCTCACTTCCTCAGTGTCAGTTTTCTGAGAGTCTGCTGATGTTCTCACACGGCTTTCAAAGCTGCTGAGGTCACCGCTTCTGGATGAGCAGTCCATCTAATTCACAGGTTGCCGTGGAGACCTCCTTGAACGTGTCAGTGACAGGAGCAGGCTTTTGTGGACAAAGTCTGGAGTGAACCTGATGTCTGGGGGGGGGTCTTTGTCATGCAGCACCGGTATCTACTTCATGAGAATCTGAGCCGTAAAAAATGTGGCTCTGCAGTCATGTTTCACATTTGAGCCAAACGTTTGGAATCCAGTCAGCCGAAACATGAAGTCATGAAGGTATCAGAGCTTCAACACAGACTTTCAGTCATTATTGATGCTTGATTGATGGAAACCGTAAAGAACTGCTTCCAGTGTTCTCATCCGTCCTAAACCCAAACCTGATGCGACGCACGCTTCATGAAAACACGTTTCTGAGATGAAAAAGGACTCAACACCCGATGAGAAATCATAGCAGAATCAGCCTCTTTAATGCCGTTAGAGTGAAAATGCGCTGCCTCGTCCCGTTCAGGACAAATGCCTCGACGATTGAACAGAAGAATAAACGCCTCTTCTCTGTGTTTTTGATGTCAACATCCAGCCACGGCGATCAGAGGAACACCAAAGCACACAGCCCGGCCCGGAAGGAAAACAGGCGGCCAATTGGGGGCCATCTGCCAGGTAGGTGAGGCGTCTGGTGCAGTTTGTCAGTTAGACAAAGCTTTATGGAGTGAGGAGCGTCCCCGCTGCTGATGTCAGAGGTCCTCAAGAGAAACTCTTCTGGTGGATTTGGAACATCCCGGTTTCTGCCGGTGCATCTTCCTGTTCAGGAAAATCAGCGTGATCCTCCTTCAGCCATCATTAAGCCCCCTCCCTCGATGGGAGTCCAGGATTATACAAGCTTTGATTTCACACCTAAATCTAGAGCTCTGATGGAACACAGAAGTCTTCATGTCCTTCTTTCTCACCTCACCGGTGAAAGCCTTCCCCCACGACCCGGCTGCACTCCGGACTCCGGTGTTAGATAAAGATGGAGGAGCAGGGCTGCAGGTCATGGGCTGTGAGTTTAACCTCTAGTCTGTGGCACCAATTACCCCCGAAGGAGGAACAAGCACCTCTGGTGACCCCGGTAACCTGTGGTCAACCTGTTGCTTCCAGCCGGATCTCACAGGAGGAACTGCGAGCTGGAGAGTGAAGGCAATCACGGCTGTGAGGGCGCCGCTTTTGCCCCATCCAGGATGAAAAAGCCAGAGAAGCTGAGTCTGTGCAGCAAACCGATCGACTTCATTCCCAGCAATGCCTGTGCTTTTGTTCATGATATGACTCAGTGCAGTTTGCTGGACTAAAGTTCACAGAAAACGGAAAAAGAACTGATTTTCTTTACACAAAAAAACATAAAAAGTGTTGATGGACTTTTAGATTCATACATTAACCTCCTGTGGGCTGTGGGGCAGCGGACAACACCCCTGACTTCAACAGTTTGGTGGTTCCTGCTCATCTCCAGAAGAGCATCTAGCATTGAGCTTAAATTGCTGATGTGACGTTGGGCAACAGATGGAATAAAAAACAGGCACAACATTTCCGTGATGACCGTTAAAACACGTCCAGTGGGTTCGATTCTGACATCAGCTCTCATTCACACGTCCTCTGAAACACACATGTGGTTTTAAAAAGCTGTATAACTACACGAGATTTTACTAAAGCCAATAAAACCGAAATTCTATTCTGGACATTTGAATGTTTTTTAGCAATTCTGCAGACAAAGAAACAGAACAACAGCTGCAGGTTCCAAAGCTCAGCGTCCTTAAATCAGGATGTTTATTCAGTTTATCGGATTCAAGCGTCGACATTAACTATTACATTTTGCAGAAGTAATCCACTACCTCAAGATTTTCCATTTTTTGAAGACGTTAGTGTAAACAGTTGCTTACATTTTAGTTAGCCTTTCTTGGTTATTAGCTTTTTTTTCAGACCATGTTGAGTCACATTGTTGAGAATAAAAACATTTTATCATTGAGAAAACAGGGAACTAAAGTGTGTTTACTGTGATATAGTAAACCATGATCACGAAAATAATAATAATAATAATAATAATAATAATAATAATAATAATAATAATAATAATAATTCTTCTTCTTTCTCTTTCGGCTTTTCCCATCAGGGGTCGCCACAGCGAATCATCCTTTTCCACCTCACTCTATCATGGACATCTTCTACCCTAACATTAGCCAACTTCATGTCCTCTGTTAAGACATCCATATATCTCCTCTTTGGCCGTCCTCTTGCCCTCCTGCCAGGCAGCTCCATCTCCAACATCCTTCTACCAATATATCCACTATCCCTCCTCTGAACATGTCCAAACCATCTCAGTCTGGCTTCTCTGACTTTGTCGCTGACACAGGCAACATGAGCCGTCCCTCTGATGTACTCGTTCCTTATCCTGTCTAACCTGGTCACTCCTAAGGAGAACCTCAACATCTTCATCTCCGCTACCTCCATCTCAGCCTCTTGTCTCTGTCTCACTGCTACCGTCTCTAACCCATAGAGCAGAGCTGGTCTCACCACTGTCTTGTACACCTTTCCTTTGAGTCTTGCTGACACTCTTCTGTCACACAACACTCCTGACACTTTCCTCCACCCGCTCCAACCTGCCTGCACTCGCCTCTTCACCTCTTTTCCACAATCCCCATCACACTGAACTGTTGACCCCAAGTACTTAAACTCCTGCACCTTCTTCACCTCAGTCCCCTGTAACCTAACGCTTCTACCTTGATCCCTCTCGTTCAGACACATGTATTCTGTCTTACTACGACTGACCTTCATACCTCTTCTTTCCAGAGCAAACCTCCACCTCTCTAGCTGTTCCTCCACCTGCTCTCTACTCTCACTGCAAATTACAATGTCATCCGCAAACATCATTGTCCAGGGAGATTCCTGTCTTACCTCGTCTGTCAGCCTGTCCATCAGCATAGCAAACAAAAAAGGACTCAAAGCTGATCCTTGGTGTAGTCCCACCTCCACCTTGAACTCCTCTGTCTGACCTACAGCACATCTCACCACCGTCATACTTCTCTCATACATGTCCTGAACTACTCTGACATACTTTTCTGCCACTCCAGACGACCTCATACAGTACCACAGCTCCTCCCTCGGCACCCTGTCATACGCCTTCTCTAAATCTACGAACACACAATGCAGCTCCTTCTGACCTTCTCTGTACTTTTCCATCAACATTCTCAAAGCAAAAATGGCATCAGTGGTGCTCTTACGGGGCATGAAACCATACTGCTGCTCACAAATCTCCACCTTCTTCCTAAGCCTGGCTTCCACTACTCTTTCCCACAGCTTCATTGTGTGGCTCATCAACTTTATTCCTCTATAGTTGCTGCAGTTCTGCGTGTCACCCTTGTTCTTAAAGATTGGGACCAGAACGCTTCTCCTCCATTCCTCAGGCATCTTCTCACTCTCTAAAATCCTATTGAACAACCTTGTTAGAAATTCCACTGCTGTCTCTCCTAGGCACTTCCATACCTCCACAGGTAGGTCATCAGGACCAACGGCCTTTCCGCTCTTCATCCTTTTCAGAGCCTTCCTAACCTCATCCTTTCCAATCTCTGCTACTTCCTGCTCCACAACAACCACATCTTCCTCCCTTCTTTCCCTGTCATTTTCCTCGTTCATCAGCTCCTCAAAATACTCCTTCCATCTTTTCTGTACACTCTCCTGGGTTGTTAGCACCTTTCCATCTCTGTCCTTTATCACCCTTATCTGTTGCACGTCCTTCCCATCTCTGTCTCTCTGTCTGGCTAGCCTGTACAAGTCCTTCTCTCCTTCCTTTGTGTCTAACCTGTCATAAAGCTCATCGTAAGCTTTCTGTTTGGCCTTTGCCACCTCTCTCTTCACTTTACGCTGCGCTTCCTTGTACTCCTGTCTACCTTCCTCAGTCCTTTCTACATCCCACTTCCTTTTAGCCAACCTCTTCCTCTGGACGCATTCCTGTACTTCCTCATTCCACCACCAAGTCTCTTTACCGTCTTTCCTCTTTCCAGATGGCACACCTAGCACCTTCCTACCTGTTTCCCTGATAATCTCTGCTGTAGTTTCCCAGTCCTCTGGAAGCTCATCCTGACCACCCAGGACCTGCCTCAACTTCTGCCTAAATTCCTCACAAGTTTCTTCATTCTGTAGCTTCCACCACTTGGTCTTCTTTTCTGTTTTCCCTCTCTTCTTCTTCCTGACCTCCAGAGTCATCTTACACACCACCATGCGGTGCTGTCTGGCTACACTCTCTCCTACCACCACTTTGCAGTCATTAACCTCTCTCAAATGACCTCGTCTACATAGGATGTAGTCCACCTGAGTACTCCTACCTCCACTTCTGTATGTCACTCTATGTTCCTCTCTCTTCTGGAAGTAAGTGTTGACTACAGCCATTTCCATCCTCTTTGCAAAGTCCACCACCATCTGTCCCTCCAGATTCCTTTCCTTCACACCAAACCTGCCCATCACCTCCTCATCACCTCTATTGCCCTCACCAACATGCCCATTAAAGTCTGCTCCAATAACAACTCTCTCTCCTCTGGGAAAACTCTCTATGACCTCATCCAACTCACTCCAGAATCTCTCCTTCACTTCTAACTCACAGCCAACCTGTGGTGCATACCCACTGACTACATTCACCATCACCCCTTCAATTTCCAACTTTAGGCTCATCATCCTGTCTGAGACTCTTTTCACCTCTAGAACACTGTTTACAAACTCCCCCTTCAGAATCACTCCTACCCCGTTTCTCTTCCTATCAACACCATGATAGAACAGTTTGTATCCTCCTCCAATACTACGTGCCTTGCTGCCCTTCCACCTTGTCTCCTGCACACACAGTACATCTACCTTCCTTCTCTCCATCATGTCTGCCAGCTCTCTGCCTTTCCCTGTCATTGTGCCAACGTTAAGAGTCCCTATTCTCAAACCTATGTTCCTGCCTTTTCCCTTCTCTCTCTGGCCACGGACCCTTCTGCCTCCCCTCTTTCTTCCACCAACAGTAGTCAAATTTCCACCGACACCCTGTAGGTTAACAGCATCGGTGGCGGTCGTTGTTAACCCGGGCCTCGACCGATCCGGTATGTCTAAAGTGTTGTGGATGATTCGCATGGTTATTTTGGCAATTTTTTACGCCGGATGCCCTTCCTGACGCAACCCTCTCTATTTATCCGGGCTTGGGACCGGCACAGAAGTTACTGGCTTGCAACCCCTGTGGCTAGATTAATAATAATAATAATAATAATAATAATAATAATAATAATAATATCTGAGTCAGCAAATCTTAAGCCAAAAATTCAATCATTTCCATATTTGTTGTCTGTTGCTCCCTTCAGGCCTTCTGTCAGGTGAAGACCCCTAACATTAATGGAGGTTAAAGGTCAACACTTGAACAGTCATTTGCATCAGCGGTCCCCGACCTCTGATCTGTGAACTGATGCTGGCCAGGGGGGGTTCCTGTACTTCATTATTTCTGTGACATTTCTCAGCTGATTCTTAACAATGTCTTATTTTGAAAAACTCTCTACTCCACCTCAGTCTGTGACTCATCCCTGATTAAAACTCCCAAATAAACCTTTGAGAACAAAAGAACTGCTTTTAACAGACAAAACCAGGAGTCTTAACTCATTCTATGGATTTATTGCTACAGTTTGTGTTGTGTCTGTGTTGTTAGGGTGCTGCTAATAAAGCTTCATACAAATCAGATTCATGTTTTCACTATCAACATTTAGAAAATACCAGTTGTTCTGGCTGTCGGATGCTCCTTTAGGGCAGAGTTGGATTTCTCTGCCTTAAAGAGTCGGTCTGCCATGCAAAAACCTCAGCAGCAGTGGATCTGAGTTGATCACGTCTGGTTCCAGACTCGTCTTCGGGACGACTTGAATCTAAAGTGTCTGCCCACGCCAGTGGGGGCCTTTGGGGTCCTGGATGACCCGTCAGCCCCTGGGAAACCTGCTGTCACCCTCAGACTGAGCTTGAGCTCGCCTTTGTGCTGTGTGGGGAGGCCTTGCTTTGCATTCCACATCCTCCGGTCCTTCTGGTGACAGGGAAACTGTTGTGGAGACACGAAGCAGGAAAGAAATGAAGTGTCAGATCATGGAGTTTCACTCAGCAAACGCCTCTGTGGGAAACACTTCCTTTGACTTTTATGCACATATTATGGATGGGAAGCAGATTGATGAGAAATAGAGGGCTTAGAGTGATTCAGCCAAACATGCATCATTTACCAAAAACCTGCAGCTTGTTTACTCCCCCCCCAAAAAAAAATCAATGTGCGTCCAGAAAAAACGCTGTTTTACAAGTGAGATGCAGCCCCTTCATTTGGAATCTGCTTTTTGGGTTTGAGAATGGGAGTGTTCGCGCTGTAACCGGCGGCTTTAGCCTGGATTCATTATTAACTCACAAAGTGCACATCTGTGCTTCTCTCCTGAATCACTTTAGACGTGCTGATGCGTGACTTCAATGCACAATCCTCTGCGCTTTGGTTTATTTGCAGAAACATCATGGGCTGATCACTGACAGCCATTATTTATGTATGACATTCACTGTTGGACCGCAACAGAAAAGTTTTGCTTCTCTAAAATACAAATTTGTGAGTTTTAATGTTGAAATTGTCCATTTTCTTTTCATGTTTTGCTTCTTTTCGGTTCTTTTTTTATTCTTGTGAAATAGTTGATGGAATGAAGCTGTGTGTTGGACAGAAGAGAGGTTATTTGTTGTGCCAGCGGCTCGTTCTGCCCCCTTAGAGTTAAAAAGAGCAAAACACTGTCATGCCAGTTTCAATTAGTAATCAGAGCCGGTGTTTTCGCTGAAGTCCAGAGGCTCGTATTGAAGAGTCTGAAGGCTCTGAAGAGCTCTGAGGTCCCAAACTGAACCTGAAGCTGCCCTCTCACACAGCGTGGGTGGGGGGTGGGGGTGGGGGTGGGGGGGTGGGGGGTTAAAGATTCAAATCACCAACAATCTGGGTTGAACTGAGGTTGAATGTCTGGAAAGTCAAAAGCTCCTTTCACCTCCATCCCGTCTTCATTCAGTGTCACGTCTGAGTCTCTCTGATGACAGGTGACGAGCGTCGCTGTTGGTCACTGAAACGCATGGATATCCTATGAACCACAGGGAAAATCTCATTCCAGATGTTGGCTCCCACGTTTGTGAGGCTTTCAGGAAAAATGTTTTCCTTCAAAAACCAATGATTTCTTTTTTTTCCCTCTGATTTGGGATTTGTTTTTGCTAAGATTTTCACAGTTCACTTTTCATAAAAAAGTACCTTTTCTTTTGTGTTACACCTTAAAAAGTTTCACATGAAGCATAAATATATGATATTCTTCCACACATGCACATTAAGCAAACAGAAGCAAAAGATCCAAGCGTGAAAACAAAGGAAGTGAAGCTAAAAAGATCAGTTTGAAGCTTTTTCCCATAAACCCCTGCAGTAGACGAGGTCATCGCTCCCTCATTCCACAGGTGAGCTCCACGCCAATGAAACGAGGCCTCGCCGTGCGTCTCGGTTCTAACCCTGCATGGGGACCTCAACCGGAGGACCTGGGCTCTGGGAGGATGAGCGGAAGCAGTTTCGATGCAAAGGAAGGTCCCAAACGAGACTTTTTATAAACAAACCAAAAAAATCTTTATTTTTGATATTTGATCAGCTGAGACTCCGAGTCACATCTGAGCGGAGAGTCACGCCCCAAAAAGGAAGGAGAGATCCTGGTTTCAGGCTCCTCCTCCCGTCGTTCCTCCTCATCTGTCATCAGAATCTGTTTTTAACTTCCACGTTTTAAATGTGCACATTTTTTATTGGCTTGGCTACTGCGGTTGATCCGAACGCTGCCGTCAGGGAAACATCGACGCTGTCGGGTGGAAACGTTCTCCAGTCTGCCAGCAGACTCCACTCATTTCTCGACTCGGTTCCTTTGGTTTTTCCCATTTGAGTTTCTCCTCAAATTCTTGTTCCAGATGATTAAAGCCAGAAACAAACCCAGATTTCCGTCTGAACTTTCTGTAAAACTGAAGATGGAGGTTCTGTTTGCTTTAGCTCATTGTTGGGTGACACCAAACCCAAATCCGTGACGACGGCAGATCCGACCTTCACGGCTCGTGTACTATACCGCCGACGGTGAGGCGTCAGCTGAGCATGAAACAAGCCGACCTTATAAATATTGATGCGTTTTTGTTGTTGCTGCAGATGTTTTATCAATGTTATGGAGTCAAACACTGCTATAGACATACTGTATGAATATAAGTGGTTGTTGATGTTCTTTCCAGACTCGTGAGGGGGGGGCATTTATTTAGATGCCAGTACCTCAAACTGGGTCTCAAACTTTCAGAGTGTCCAGACATTTGGATTCACGGTTGCAGTTCACGTAGCAGCTAGCCTAAAAATGTCCAAAGCTGCATTTAGATTAGTAAATATATCTTCTAAACAATTAAAAGAAAAAACAAGCTTAAGGGTTTTGAGTTAGGAACCTCGATGCGATCGTGTGTCCAGAATTCAAAGGGACTGTTTTTGGACTACAGTCATGTTAGGGTCTTTAGAGACGATCATCCAAACTGATCTGAAGATGATTTTCTTTTTTATCAATGAAATCAAACAGAAATCACCACATGTGAATAAAAAAAAAGAACTTAGCAAAGAATTTCTGTACGTTAAGGTTGGAGTTTTCTATATTCCTAAAATCAGACAGAGAAAACAGCAGGACCAGGCTGCTGAGTCATGTTTGTCTTTACAAAAGGTTGGAGTTTGTCGGCTAAATGTTGGATGGTTATATTTATAGGAACACTGCTAGTGATGCCTTGTTTCTTGTACAGTTTTATGTACATGCAATGTAGGTTTTCAAAAGAGGATGATATTTATTCACAACCTGACCCCGTAGGATCATGAAGGGACTGCAGGATTGCTGAGTCATGCTTGGAGCCTCCTCCTGTCATCCACACACTTCACTGCGTTTCTTTTCTCACGTTCGTCTGCTCCATGCTGGCCTGTTTGCTTGTTTTGAAGGGAGTCGGTGACGTGTTTGTTTGAGCCTCATGTGATCTTTAATCTGCATCTGCATGTTTGGATTTCAAAATGTGTCTTTTTTTGGTTTATTTTGCTGGGCGACTCAAAGAGAACAATATCTTGTAATTATTCCTTCCTCATAGCTTTACAATAAAAACAGCCAGTCAAAGAAACTCAAAGCTGCATTGTGATTCTTTCAGTAAAGGGAGATCAAAATTATTCCGTGAAGCAGTCTACCAGAAGTGAGTCGTCAGGGAGGAAACACCAGTAATGCCTGTGTTGAAGCCTTTTCTGCTAAAGAGCAGAAACACTCACAGAGGTCAGCAGTTCAGATGTGACTTTGTCATCAGTGTGCGTCATCTGCAAAAGCTGCAGCTGCTGCATGATCTGCAAGAGCTGCAGCTGCTGCATGATCTGCAAGAGCTGCAGCTGCTGCATGAACTGCAAGAGCTGCAGCTGCTGCATGATCTGCAAGAGCTGCAGCTGCTGCATGATCTGCAAGAGCTGCAGCTGCTGCATGATCTGCAAGAGCTGCAGCTGCTGCATGAACTGCAAGAGCTGCAGCTGCTGCATGAACTGCAGGAGCTGCACACACACACACACTTTCTCCATGGAGATAGCAGGGATTAGCTAAACTTTCCTTTTCTATGCACAATATGCACATCCATCTTTGCAAACGCTTGGATGTTGGTCTTCCCCGGGGCCTCCTCCCAGTGGGACA
The DNA here is from genome assembly GCF_053564925.1 of Oryzias latipes. Classification (NCBI taxonomy): domain Eukaryota; kingdom Metazoa; phylum Chordata; class Actinopteri; order Beloniformes; family Adrianichthyidae; genus Oryzias; species Oryzias latipes. Next base: position 34,079,749 of record NC_136246.1, read on the forward strand.
TGCCCGTTACACCTCCGCAGGGAGCCGTCCAGGACGCATCCGGCCAGATGCCAGAGCCACCTCAACTGGCTCCTCTGGATGTGGAGGAGCAGCGGCTTTAGGAGCTAAAAACTTTGTCTACAATGTAGCTTTTTAAATGTGAAGAGGCTATCAAAACAAGAAGTGAGAGATGTCATGAATGGATTCAAACTAGCAGAATGGGACATGGCGTGTGTTCTTCATGAACCAAACCTCCTCTTCTCTCATTGGTCCACAGTAATGCTGGCGTGGTATTGGGCCTGCTCCCGTTGCCTGTTGGATGTGAGGATAAGACGCCTTACTGCCCTCATCTGGGGACCCAAACGTCTTTGTGATCCTTCAGACCAGAACAGGAGGCGTTTAGTTCAGACAGACAGTTTCTATTCAAGTCTTTCACTGTGCCGGTGTTTCAAATGTTAACTGTTTTGATCCAGACAGGACGTGACATCACCGAATTCTGTGAGGATCTCAGCAGAGAGGCCTGGAACAGGGGAGGAGCCTCCCCCTCATCAGTCTCAGCTCCCGCCTGACCTCCTGCCTCCTCCTCTCCACGGTCTGGAGAAATCGTCTCATCTCAGCTTCTTCACTTTTATTGGATTCCACTTGAGGAAATTGACTCGTGAAACCTGCAGTTGCAGTGTGTCGTGCCCTAAAGCGAGACACCACCCAATCACATTTCAATAAAAACAATCCCTGCGTGCGGCTGCCGGCTGTGAGAATATCAAACGCACTTGCAGGGAGGCGTTTACGCCGCTCTGCTCATAGCGCTGTTGCTGTTGCATCGCATTACAGCAGTAAATTGAAATTCGGGGCAAAATGATTAAAGTCGTTGCCACACAATATTTCTGGGAACAACAAATGAAAATAAGATCAGGGCTTGTTTTGGAGAGGATGACACAGTTGCAGCAGGTTGCTTTCTCTTCTTCTCCCCAAAGGTTTCATCACTTTACCCCGTTTCTCATCTTGGGCTTTATTTAGGCCGTTTGTCTGCTCTTTTCTGGTTTCCATCCAGACTTTCTGCATTTAAAGTCTCATTTCATTTGTCTTCCTCACTCTTTTCCTCTTTTTCCCTCTCGTTGCTTCTGTTTTTGACGGTTTCTCTCTGAAACCATCACGTTTCTGAAGTCTGTGATTTTCTCTGGTTTCCTTGTCGTTCCTTCATCACTCCTCCTCTTTGTTTGCATTTCATCTTCTTTTCATTCTCCATCGCCATCTTTCCATCCATCCTCTACTCGGGCAGAACGATCTGTTCTTCGTCTTTTTGTCTCCCTCTTCCAGACTCTTCACTCCTCCTTCCATGGATAGGATGTGTGTCCATCATTCTTTCATACTTGGTTGATGGTAACTTCTGATGTGGGCGTGGCTGCCAGTTCACGCCCACAGTCCCTCTGACCATCACATTCATATGCATTGACACACCAGTGGAGCCGCACTGGAGGTAGGGAGGGTGAAGCCTCTTATCCAAGTCTACAACAGCAGTTGGCTGGAGGGAGCGGGGATCGAACCCTCCGATCATTGGCCGACCTTCCACTCTTCCTTTCATCTCAGCTTCATTTCCTCATCGCTGTTTCCTCCCTCTTTCTCCTGCTCCTCCGTTCCCGCGGCAGGAAATAGGGAACAGTGCGTAATGTGATGATGTAAGACGAAACCGGATCGATTCTCTGTGGCCAAATGTGATCTAACGGGGAGAAACCACTGAGGGAGAAGAGGAAACCAACCATTTTCAGGTGACGAAGGCTCATAAGAGGGAAGGTGTGAAGAAACAAAGATGGGTTCTACAGCGTCTGTTTGACGGCACTTACCACAAAACAGGATCCACCGTTTGAAAGAAGTATGGAAGTCCAGATTTCAAACACTGACTAAATAGTCTCCCTGTTGCACAGAGCAGTAGAGGATTCTGGGAAAATATTCCGCTTTATCTTACGGCTCTGCAGTTGCAGATCCAGTTTGGTTGATCCAGCCGGGATCCCGACAGTCACAGTTTTTCTTCGTTTCAGTCGGTTCCATCATTTTATGAGTCATGAAGGGAAAAAATCTAAAAAGAAGAGAAAACGGATCTGAACATCATTCTCGCCCAGCAGAAATGTTTTCTTAAAATATCTGATTTAATCTATTCAATGAAAAAAATTACAGAGAAAATGACTCTTGTTTCTAAGGAAATGATTATTGAACAAACAGAGTATTTAGAACGTAGAAAATGTTCCTTCAGGACATTTATTATGTTTTCTGTGATTGGTGACTTTGATGCACAAACATACATCATCTGTAAAACAGGGTCCTTCACACAACTCTGGATCAGATGAGTGATGGTTTCATGGTTTAACTGGAATGACAGTCAAACTATCATGAGGTTTCATTTCAACGCTTTTCCACCCGCTCCACCTGCAGTGCTCACTTCCTGCTCCTCCTAACACGGCAGATCCATCTGAGACTCAATCAGGACTCGCAGTTATTTGAACCCGGTGTGTCAGGTGTGTGTGTGTGGGTGGGGGGGGGGGGGACACACACACACACAGAGTGGGATCAGGGACAGGCAGCATTGCATTATGGGACTAACGTTTCCACAGCTGCTGATGAAAAAAGCCATTAAAGGAAACATTAACCCTTGTTCTATCCTAGACACTTTAACATTGGGAGTGGGGTCATCTAGACCCACTAGACAGTGCTCTGAACCTTTTTTCTTCAATGATTTGTGATCTTCACTGGTGTCCATGGATAACATGAAATCTTTCCACCTTCATCCACCTTTGTCATGGTAGGGAGAACACCTCAATGGAAGGGGGGGGGGGGGGGGGTGTCATTTAAGATAGCACAAGGGTTAAAGGCTTTATCTTTGAAGTACAGCAGGTCTTATCGTTTCAGTCAAACCATGAGGAAAAAGAAAATCAGCTTACCCATGTGGAAGAAAACTTCAAAATATAACAGGAAGTCATTTTAAAATGTCAAATTGTTCACAAAATAAAACTCAGGGAAAATGAAAATGTGATAATAAATTAATAAATAAACTAAAATAAAGAAACTGAATGTGAATCTTAAACCCAACTGGAAATGTTCTGAACATGCTTCACAACCATCTTTTGGTCAGATGATGTTTTTCAGAGGTTTCAGTCTTGGTGTCAGAAACAAAAATGATTATAAATCTAAGCTATGAACCAAATTTCTGTTAAAGTAAAGTCAGAAGAAAATAGATTTTAATGCAGATTCAGAAGATAGATATTTTTGTCTGAGTTTTCACAATTAAACTTTTAAGAAGATCCTTAAAGTTTCATCTTTTCAGGAGAGAGTAAACTGATGATGATGATGATGAGGAAGATGATGAAGATGGAATGGAGGAAGAAAGACGCCTTGGCTCTTCTACTTTTTCATCTCAAATTCTGACAGAAGCAATGATGCAAACTGAGACGTTTCCAGAGACAGAAACAAGAACCAAAATTAAGAAAATAAAAGCATGGTAAAAGGCTAAACACGGACTCTTCTGTCAGAACTCTCCGCCTGGATTGTTACTCCTGCAGAGATTCTTTTTAATAAAGTCAAGTAGTGCCTGTTCAAACTCATGATGAAATATGATTTTGATGTGTTGCTGCATAATGTTCATGCTCGTGGAATTTTGTGGAGGAAAAACAGAGACTTTGATGGCGGATCAGTCAGCACAGATGAGAGGAAAACATGACAGCCTCTGCTGCAGACTTCTGTAACATCTCCTGCTCTGAAAAGCCTCCATTCTGCAGAAGAGAAGCTCCTTCTTGTTCTTTAAACACACAAACTCTGTGGAAAATGAACTTCCATCTAATAAAAATGAGCCCTTCACCCTGCAGGTCTTTCAGATTCTCCAGCTCTCGTGTTGGGATCATCTTCCTCCTGCAGAATTATAATCACATTTTAAGGAAGGCAGGGTGACGGGTGGATTTTAGAATAAATTACAATCATTTTGCTCTCGGTAAAAAGCTCATTTTAAGTCTGTTTCTGTGCTGATCACACAGGCAGTTTGTTTCACTGGTGCCTCCCACTGTGTTTAATTCTCATTGATATTGATGAGTTCTGCCGCACATTGTTCCAATAATTGCAACGTGAAACACTCATTTGAGAAGCTCTGATACATTTAGCAGACAACCATGATGAAGGAGAAGTTATTTCTCTAAAGTAAAGCACAAAAGGGTCTTTAGAGTCTTACTTGTGGTGGTAAAACACACTTTTGTGAAATGAAAGCCTTCAAAATGTGCAATCTGCTGGCCTGTTGTGCCCTGAAGCATTTGTTTTCTGCTTGTTGTGCCTCTGCTGTCAGAGGACACCGAGCCGGGCGAACAAATATCGGAACCGGCAGCTTTTCTGCTTTAAAGTACGTCTTCTCTTCATCTTTCCGTGTTGCATATGTGTCAATTAAAGCGGGACCTTATCGGAGCGCTCACAGCCACAAGTGTTCCCATTGAAATGCAAGGCGCCGTGTTTAATCATTATAAGCCAGATTTGTGGTGGCCGGGCTAATCTCCATTTTAACATTTCACACGCTGCCTGCAGTCATGCTCCCTTTTTTCACATCCTTCCCTACACCAAAATGGCAAACAATGCCTCCCTTTCTGGTGGCAGTGAAGTGGCGGCGGAGCGCAGCTCTGCGGCGTTTAGAGCGGCTAACAAACTTGACCCCGGTGGCTTCATGCAAATGCAGAGCGAGCAGCAGTAATGGCTGCTGCCGCTGCTGAAGCACGACCCTGACGTGAACTCCCTCCTCCCTGCAGAGGAAAAGAAGCTGCTGGAATTCCACTTGAAGCGGTTCAGTCATGAGGATCACCGGCAGGATTATTACACTTAACAAACTGGCACTTTCATTACGGCGGTCTATGTTCGGCAGCACATTTTCACCTTATCAAATATGCGCCTATAGTCAGAAAATGAATGAACATGAAGTCATTGAAGCCTGTTGAACCCACATAGCGCCATAAAGAGACATGAGGTGACAGGAACATCTGCTGACATGAACATAAAAATAAGCGTGCAGTACCACCAATCACCAGCAGGGAATATCTGTGAACGACCCTGGGCTGATTGGCATTAAAAAAAAGCAATTTTTCCATCATTGTCTCTCTAATGTAAATCTCAACATTGAAAAGTTCAGCCTAATTATAAATGTTTGTGCCGTTTTTTTGTTATGTTTTGAATATTTTAGTTCAGTTTTCTTAGTTTTGTTTTTTCGACTATTATAGTTTAGTTTGAATTGTTTTTTAGGTCATCACAGCAGGAACACCAACAGCTGGAGGGAGGGTGATCATATGGGAAGGATATTGTCAAACCAGAGGAGTGTCAGGAGCTGGTGGTGGAGGACCCAAAATGCAGGAGACCAGGCTTGGTGACAGAAAATAAAACATTTACTAAACAAACTGAAACATGAAAAAACCATGGGGAGAAACAAAAAGGTGACAAGGTAGAAAAGAGCAGATGACCTGATGAGGATGAATAGAAACCAAGACACTCAAACGGGCTGAGGGCTGAGGGCAACTAACGGAACTGCAGACAGCTGTGGATCATGAACCTGAAACTGATGGGACTGACAAAAAGGAAACCAAAACAAGCCAGGCCAAACCAAACCAAACCAAACCAAACCAAGCCAAACCAAACCACACCAACGCACAGAATCCTCACAAGAATCAGCCCTGCGGTACATTTTGCTCTGAAGTAACTTCAAAAATAAACTGCATCCACTGCCGGCCAGTGCTAACACCCTTTTGGTTTGGAGTTCTCTGGAGTTCAGAGCTTTGCTGCTGCTAATGAACTCGACACGGTGGATGATGATGATGATGATGATGATGATGATGATGCAAACACATTCTCTGTGAGGTTATAATGGATGGATGGATGGATGAACATTAAGAGATGTTTGGCCCCCTCCCTTGTGTCCCTGCCGTTGTGGCCTCTCTCCATCACTGTCTGCAGTGGGGGGGGGGGGCACTGAGGAGTAACAACACAGGAGGAACGTAAAGCTGGATGAATGGATGGATAAATGGAAGAGGGAGGGGGGGGGGGTCCCTCAGGGTCTCCAGGGGAAGCATTGGTATAAATCACTCAGCAGGAAAGGACATTTGGACGGATCATGTCCCCCAGCTCTCCTCCCCCACTGCTTGGGAATGAGCTCCTCTCCATCCATTCGTGCCATTCTCCCTCCATCCCTGTGGTGATTCCTCTTCGTCCACTCCTCCTTCCCGATCCTTGCATCCGGCGCCCCCGTTTCAAAGTTAGCTCGGATAATGAGCATTTGTTTTCATCATCTTCCTGCTAATGATGATCATTCATAACCGGCAGTGATGGCGACGGTGCCTCATGTTTAGCTTGACCTCAGCTCGGCGAGGAGGCGAGAGGTGCAACCCGCTCCGCTGACCTTCCAGACGGCCGGCGGGAGGTGGGCGGATGCTCGTTAACTGCCAGCATGTTGTATGATAACATCGACCTTGGAGGAGGAGGAGGAGTTGTTTTTGACCCCGTGCTCCTTCATCAGTCAGACTGACAGATTAAAGTTGAGTTCTAATCCAGATGGAGATTGAATAATTCACCACTGGATGCCTCAAACTCTCAGTCAGATTTCTTCTGCAACTTCAAATCAAAACCAACTAGACAAGCATCGTGTAAAACTTCTGTCTCAGTTCTAAACGTTTACAAGATCCCAGCGATTCATGACGCAACTTTTGTCTTTTCAAGAACTTTCTATTTTTAGCTGCATGTCTTGAGAGAAAAAATACTTTTACATTTTTCAAATTAAAAATGCAGTCATGTGACTTCAAAAGAAGCAGAGGTAGAGAGTTATTTGTCGACTCACAAAACAGAAATTTGAGACGAAGCTCTGATCCGACTGAGCATTGAAAGGTTATTTATGAAGGTGTTAGGGCATGGATCCATGTCGGTTCACTAAGGAGAAACACAGACATCAGATGAGTTTATCTATGGATAATGGATGATAAAGTCCACTGGAGTGAGGTAGGAATGCTTGTGGTTCACTAAGCACTAAGACTTAAGATCCACTTGACTGTCTGTCTGTTTAAACATTGATGTCTCTGGATACAATGAACCTTTTGGAAATTTACAGTATATATATACATATATATATATATATATATATATACATATATATATATATATATATATATATATATATATATATATATATATATATATATATATACACAAAGAAACATATACATTTGCATAACAGTATAAAAAGGTCAAAAAGCAGGGAAAATCTCCTTTCAACTGGCCTGTTGAGCCCCAAAATACCAAATCAAAAGAGAAGTTGTCTTAAACCTTTTGTTTTTGTCTTGTACAGGATAATGGCTCAAGTGTTGCAGAATAATGAGTATTGTGCAAAAATGTCAATAGAAAGTCTAACAGTTGACAGCTTTCTGTCTTTGTCTCTACCAAAGTGTGGCGTGGTGAGACTCCATGCACACAAACACATCCGCAACAAGCCGGCTGACTCACAATCTGCAGTCTCTGCCATTTTTCTCTTGTAGTGAAATATTTGCATTCTTCGTGACAGCACAGTGACAGCAGAATTTACCTTCGCATCCACATCTGAACGCCTTCGGCTGCCAAAGCGCCACTGCCCGCCGAGGCTGGAAATCTGCTCTAATAAGCAGAGCCGAGGAGCTGCTAAGTAAATATTACTCAGGAAATATTGTGCTTACAAATCAGAAATGTCCAATGCACCACCATACGAAAGGAAAAAAAGTCTTTCTTCATCCGCCCCATCGATCCATCCATCCATCATGCAGGTTGCTGGAGCCTGTCCCACCGTCAACCGAAGGCAGGATTCACCCTGGACAGTTCACCAGTCCATCTAGGGGTGGTTCTCCTTTCCATCCCTCCAGATGGCCTTTCTGCTGCTTTCTGCTGTCAGTAGTTTTTATGTAACTGTTTAGTTTGGGGGTCTTGTGCATCCTCTGTATCCTCGTTGTAATCGCTGACAGTAGAATTCCTTAAACTTGAACGAATTTTTTACTCCCCTCAGCCATAGTTGGTTTGGTCCATGACCATGAAGAAAACCATGAAGATAGTTCTAAGACAGACAATGAGAAAACCAGTGTGACTAAACCTTACAGTGAACTCAAACTCTGACCATAACTGGGTCAGCGCTCAGCAACAACAGCAGGTGAGAAGCAGATAAATGCAAGTTTGTTTTTTAATTGACGTCTTTCCATCAGGCGAATTTATTATCGTAAATCCAATTTTCCCAAGTTCAAAGTCAATGAAAACCCAGCGTTCAAGAGGTAGAGGCGTGTCAAGAGGTGGGGACTCAGAACAAGCTTACTCCTGTTTGGCGACAGTCGTTGCCGTAGATACGATGACTCAGAGCGACTCGGACCAATCACTGCCGACTGGTTTCAACATGGCGGGGGTGAGGGATTCAGCCTGAGTCGGACGTAAGGCATATTCTACGGGTGACGTCACACATCGATGCCTCCATTGTTTTTACAGTCTGTGACGAAAGTGGAGCTAAAGAGCTTCAGACTTCAAAATAAGAGAAAAATATCTAAATGCTTCAAGTAAAAGACGACAAGTTGTGTGAATTCTGTGTGTGTGTGTGTGTGTGTGTGTGGTGGGGGCTTTGTTGGTCTGTCTGTACCATTCTACCTTGTTGTTTTTTAGGAGCCATACTGAATTGCAATAGGCCTACATTGACATTCTACCTCGATCCAGTCGGAGTCTGCTATGTGACTGGAAAGAACGCTGATGTGAGAAACGGAACACAGTCAGTAGTTGGTTAACATGTATTGAGTTCATATATCTGTAAATCAGACTCTGAAAAAAGCCACAGACCTCCTCTACCGTTACAGAGATGGAACGATGTTTCATGAACTGCGTTGATGTCTTTTATATTCTACATCAAAATGTACACAGGTGGGCGTGGCCTTTTGGTTGGCATGCGACCAATAAGTCATCCGATTGAGAATAATCTTAACAGCCAGTTATGTGTGTCAGGACAGTTTAAGGTGGTGAGCATTCAAATGATGGTGCTAAGCGTGTGTCAGATCCTAAAAAGTTTGGTGTTTCAGTCAGACTTCAGAAACTAGTTGGTTAAATCGGTCAAAAAGGCGAGTCCAAAGCTTTCCTTGAGTCCCATCGTTACCTGACAGTGTGCTGCAGCTCATATCTCACCTGCAGCGTCACCTGGCTTCATCTTTCCTCGGGTCGTTCCGGCTCACCCTGTTTGTTATTCTTCTGTGTGAAGCCAGTGTAACAAGCGCAGCAGCTATTAGCCAAATGGCTGTAATATTACTCCCCGTCAGACTCTGCAGTCGCTCTGCTCTCCATGCCGGCAATTTGTCTGAATGTGCTCCCTGTTATTGCCTCGGCTCTCCTTCGCCAACAGACATCACAGCAGCTTTCATTTAGCTGTTTTTGCATAACAGGCGAAAGCCGACCGGCTAATGTGCTGCTGTTCAGAGCGCCGCGGCAGCGAGAGCCGGCAGGTGAGGCTTCCCATCCTGAGCCATCAGGACAGAGATCAGATGTTCGGAGCTCAATGATGAAAATTGATGCCCATTAGCGTAAAAGAAATGTTTTGCACGGAGGATGTGCCCCTGCAGCTGAACAGATGCAGACAGATGTGTTGTGATTGATTGTTTGTTCATTAAGCGCCTCATGTATGCAGACGATTTGATGATTTGCTGTCCGTGTAGTCAACAATTAGCGGGAATCTGTTCACATTATGGTTCAGCAGCTAGTATACAATTTAATGGAAAAAAAAAAAAACCCAGCTGGAAACAAACGGGACAGAAGAATTCTCCTGATGAAGTCAAAAAGTTGTGGATTGAAATGAAAAATTCAGCACTTCATATAAGCAGTGACCTTTTTAGCGATTTATAGGGTTATAAATTATACAGAATAAATATGTTAAATGCAGGAGGAGTCACCTTTCTGTTGTCTTTGTAAGCTGAAGGATCATGGCTAACAAAGAGCAAGCATGGACTGTAATGATAGCTTCACAAATCCTCAGCAGTCGCAGGAAAAAGCAGATATTTGTGAATCTCTGTGCACAGCCTGATCCAGCAAAACACGATGCAACGTTTCAAGTTTTACTGAAAGCTTTAGTTCAAGTTTCTCTGTAGAAGTCTACTTTACTTTTAAAATCTACTGGGTTTTATCCAGATTCGTGTGCTTAACTGCTTGATCAGATTTACAGTTTGATGATTCATTCCAGGTAACTGAATAGCTTCTTTGTAGCTGAACATAACTCTGCTTAATAGAGGTAAATATCTACAAGCAATACTATTTTATTTCAGTTTTCATGTTTTTCTTTTATTGTTAAATATGAGCAATTTTGTTATTTATTATGAAAAACCGGATATGCTCGTGTTCCCTCGCTAAGTCGGGGTTAGAGTACTTTATAGGGTGTGCACCTTTTTTTCGGGGTGTCCAAATCTACATTTCCATGATCCAGTGCTCTGAATATTTCCCGGAAGTCTCTGCAAATATTGTGCATCGATACTCACTTGATTGGTGAATATAGACCACAATGCATTGCGTCTGAAGATTTTATTTATTAAACGAAACGTGTATTATTTATTTTTTTAAATAAATTATACAATTATTTTTGTCATCAGAACAAAATGGATTCAGAAATAATCTTCATAAAATGGTTATCATTAATAGGTTTTTCCCTATTAATGATAAAAGTGATTTTAGGCTACGTTCACACAGCAGGGCTTAATGCTCAATTCCAATTTTTTGAAAAGATTCGATTTTTTTGCAAAGCCATATAAATTTGAATTTTTGTGATCTCTTGTGTGACCATGAAATGACCCAGAAGTGATCTGCATGTGCAGAATAGTAATCAACGGTGAACATCACTCATTGTTTGTGGAAGTAGCTAACGTTAGCAATGGATGTCAACAACAGTGTTTTCAAAGCTGAGCTCTTTTTGCATTATTACATTTATTTCACAAAGGAGCAGCACAATTACAATCTTCTCATTTTAAGAAGGCAATGGAGCCAGGGTCGTCTGGACCCACTGTTGTGGAATGGGGATGTGGATGTGCTGGAGCCGCGTGTGTGTGTGTGTAAGAGAGAGGAGAGAGCGCGTGCAGCGCAGGAGGGAGTGAGGGGGGGCAGTGGGGGCGCGCATTCATGTTGTGTGTTATGGAGGAAGGAGAACAGTAATAAAAGAAGGTTTCCCCCAGCAGAAATGCTATTGACTCTTTTTTAACCCGCTCTGGAGAATCTGAGGGTCCGAACGGGGAAGTGAAGCCCAGAGGAGGATCCGCCTTCTGTGTCCCGCGCTTCTGACCACAGTCGGAAAGGGGAAAAAAAGTAATGGCGGGAAAGGTTCAACACCACGCTTGGCCATTTCGCTGGAAATGTTCTCAAAAACCGAGCTGTCACCCCAAACATGAATCCAATCGGTGACCTGGCTTCCCTTTCACTGACTGGTCTCAGCAGCATCGTCCGCCATGGTTGATGTTTATGTTCTCGTTCCCGCCTACTTCAACGCAGAATGATGACGTTTGTAGCGTATCGATGACGTACGGGTCGGATTCATGTGGCCTGGCTGTTCAGACGGCGGTCGCAATTGAAATGATCGGATACATATCGGATTAAGGTCCACATACTCAAGTGGCCTGGGTCGCATTTGAAAAGATCGGATCTGTGTCGTCCAGACTGTCATGAAAAGATCAGATGCAGGTCGCATAGGGGCAAAAAAATGGAAATTGGGTCGTTTTAGCCTGCAGTGTGAACGTAGCCTTAGAGCCAAAGTGGTTTGATGCGTATTTGCATCAATAGAGGAGTTAAATTAAGTAGACGTTTTAATTTTACATCTTTCAGATCTGGATCTCGAGTCTTCAAATGCTAATTTGTAATCCAGTTTCTTCCAACTTCTGTGAAAATATTTCATCCCCCAAATCACAGCATAATAACGAAGGAGAGTTTGAGTCAACTGTTTGGAAGTTCAAAGAAGCTCTGAAATGTTTATGATTATTTTTTTTAAATCTCATGAGGACTAAAGAAAAAAGAGATCAGAAGTGCCCTGGGTGAGGAACGCACACGACACATGATATTGTTTGCGAGGGGTGGGGAGCAGAAAACTCATTTCCCGCTTTTCCCTCTGCAGCGGTTATTGGATGACTTCTCTGCTAGGAATTCTGACGAAGTCTCTGGATGTCCAAAGGCTCTGAAAGGATTCCATCCCTCAACAGGAGCAGGAACATTTTATGTTTGTAAAGATGGATATCTTTATTAAAAACTGTTTATGGAAACATTTAAATAGGACTAGAAAAGCTGCTACACTTCCATCAAAGTGAATAGACACTAATTATTAGTTTCTATTGTTTGGTCAATGGCAGCAATAACTTTGTTTTTTTAAATGTTTACATTTAAATAAAGAACAGATCATCTTTTACTGTTAGTTTTTTTTTTTCACTTTATTGATCCATGGTGAGAGAAAGAGGCGTCAACATCATAAAAACAATATTATAAACAGAAATTCGATGAACTATCTGCAGTTTTAAAAGAGACAAGCTTAAAATTAGAAAAATAAACAGTATTTTTTTAGGGCAGTTCTCTTGATTCGAGTCCATTAAAATCTTCACTTTTTATTTGTAATGAAGATTTTCTATATATGTTGAGGTTCGGCCTCAATTTAAACTCTATTGGGCATTTCTCAGGTGACACCAAAGCATCACAGCAGAGTCCCGGGCAGAGCAGGAGCCAAACCTGCAACCTCCCGATCAGAGGTCGTCAGCTCTAGCTTTGCAGCTCGGACTCCAGCATCACTCACACAAAACACCAGAGATGTTGGCTAACGTTAGCATCTGCCTCACGCTTTCTTTTCATCCTGGTTTTTAATAAACGACCCGAGACTAACTTTGTCCAAATGTTTGCTATGATCCGACTGAGTAAAGAGGATGCTCGGGTATGGATGTGTGAGCTGCCGGCACAGCTGCAGTCACATTTTGCCCTTTGAGAAGATAAATGCGTCTCAGCAAAGTTTTGTAAATTAATGACTGGCTTTTAAATCTTTCCTGACAGGAAAACTGCTCTTCATCGTCAACAGCAACACAATGGAGGAACCCAGAAGAGGAGGGAGTTGGGGGGTTGACTGGTGTTAAACCCCCTGTGGTCTGTCGGCTGAACGGAGCAGAAATTAAAGTCTCGCTAATTAGCGAGCGATTAAAAATAGTTGTGGAAACAGTCAGATGTGGATCACAGTTTGCTCAGGTTCTGACACCCCCGAGCTGCTGTCTGCCAGAGCTTCAATCAGAAAGAAGTCAAAACAAATTAATCCAAAGTGTTGGGAGGAAAAGACACGGAGGAGAGCGCTCTACGGCAGGGAGGAAGATTAAAACAACTTTGAACTTTCTATTCCATTTATGTTTCATTGGCCACAAAACAGGAAGTTACTCTGATAAAACAGCTTAGGTCTATGCTAGAACAGTTGAGCTTAATTAAAATGACCAAAATCTTTAATCCCCAACAACACCTAACTCCACAAATAACATCTCAGAATGTGCAGCAGTGGGAGGAATGGGACTGTTCTTCTCCACCAAAGGTGTCTCCGTCCAACAGTCCACTGTTTTTCACAGGTTTGGGTTGTGGGAGCAGCGGCCTCTGAAAGTCTTCTGGATCATCTTCCATTCTAGCTATTTGAAATTCTAATATTGTAGCTATCCAGCTGTAAGTTCTGAGGCGGAAAATAAAGATGTTCATGGATCTGTTAAATACAATGTGTGTATGCTCCTCCCCCAAAAGGGAATTTGACCCTTTTTCTGGTGAAGAACCATGAATATGCTGGCTCTGAATAATCACCTTTAGATCAACCTGCAAGATAGAAATGTGTGTCTTAATGCGACTAAAAACCAACCAAAGCTGAATCGTGGCATCTGAACTTAAGCTTGGTCTTCACTGAGTGGTCTGGTCCAGTCTGGTATCAGTAGTGTGTCCGGTATAAAATGGACCCAATGAGCCAGCCCAAACCATAGTAGTTTTTTGGCCCCCGTTGGTTGTAGGTCCATAGAAAAATAGAACGGTTAGGGCAGAGCTGCTGTCGTCACACAATGAAATCCGTTGATTGAACCAGCGCCAGCGTTTTCCTCTTTGCCGAACGCAATCTTCTCCTTAAACAACAGTAAATTACTTGTATATATATAAAGTACCAAAAGACAAGAGGAAAATATGAGCTGCTGGATGACCTCCATTGTTGTTGATGATAGCTTCACTTCTGCTGCAGTCGCACTACTATCCCAGCCAGCAATATGGTTTAAAAGTGGGCAGAAAATGTTGGCCTAGAACTGGCCCCACCTGGTTTTGTCCACATAGACTTAAGTGGGCAATCAGCGACAAGCCACCCGCCCCGTGGACAGCTGGCTTGCTCTGCCAGACTCTGGGCAGTGGAGCTCGCTACGATATCCACCAGCCCAGGGTGAACATCGTAGCCCCATTCTGGGGCCACACTTTCTGCCCACTTTTAAACAATATAGGGGCCTTGGCCTTGCTGGCTGGGATGATGCAAAGATCCGCAATTGGTCTACACCCTGCACGTGTGGAAACGCGAGTAAAACTTGACTGGACCGGACCGCTCAGTGGAAACGGGGCTTTAACGTCCATCCGTCTGACATTGATGGGCGAAGAAACGTTTCAAAGAAAGAAGCCTGCAAGCCTTGTCTCTCCTGGATGAATGAGATCCTTCACCTACATTTTCTGACCATGTTCTGGAGCGGAACATGTAGCGAGCGGTGAAGAGTGAGGAGGACTGAAGTGCAGCCCTCTAAGCGTTTTTGTTATCTCATCCTTTATTCTAGTTGTTGCATCACAATGCCGTCCAGTCGATTTGCATCATAAAACAGCTGAGTAATCTCATTCCAGTCGCTGCTGTGATTCTTTTTGGAAGCCAAACATTCTCAGGAGCTGAAAATTTGACTAAATTTATCCCTGGTGGGAGGGGGGGGGCTCCGATAAAACGCCCTCATCATCTGCATCAAAGTGACTGAACAGCCTGCAGAGACTTCTTGTCAACAGATTAGGAATCACTCGAAGTGAATTGTCCTCATCATTAATATATGCATAACATGAACAAGCCGGCACGCCGCACTCGCTGATGAACAATGAGGCTGTTTCATCTTCAGCTGAGTGTGACTGTGATGAATATTCAAATGAGGAAACTCGGCTTTAAACTGTACACACTGAGCCTCTTAGCTAAATCAGCACTCAGTCCTTTATTAACATACTGGAATGTGTAATTATGCCCTGTTGCGTGTTAGCTCTGCACAATGTTACAACAAAAGATACAACAAAGGCCTCGATGCTGCCTGTGATTAGGACTCTGCCTTTGTGAGCCAGTCAGTGTGTTTGCTGGGAATTCACACACAATCAGACAGAAGTTTGATTCTTAGAGGCTGTCATGGCCTGATGTGTCTGTGGAGCCACAAGCAGGTAAAATCCACAAGAGAAAATGAAGCTGAGAGACCCTGACGATGTGTTACCATCAACTATTCCTTCAAAGGTTCATGAGGTTTTTAAAGGGTTCTTGGATTCTTTAAATTGATGAGATTCACAGATTTGAGTCCAAAGACCTTTTGTTGTTCCCAAAGTTAATTATTTTACAGTCACCCAAAGCCCTAAGAGTTTTCTTTAAATTTCCATTTAAAGTCAGGCCTGCTCCCCTTCCCTTCAGAGATCACAGTCACTCTGACTCCAGATTATGGCTGCATCCACAGTGAAGCAAAATCCAAATCTAACTAGAAGGAGCTGCATTTCCAGAAGAACACGCAGGGTTGATGCTACATTTCTGAAGGAAAATGAAACTTAAAGGCCATATTTGGCAAATTAAATTTAAAAAAGAAATGATCAAAGTTGACCATAAATGAAGTGAAAACGGCACAATAACAAAAAAATATGTTGGTGAAAAATCCCAGAGCCGGGTATCGAACCAGCGAGCTTCTGCTCCAAGGATTCCCCATGAATTTAATGGAGTCAGAAAACCTGGAATATCTGGAAAAGTTCAAGGATTTGAAGGAGCAAAAGTCACAGCTGGAAAAAGCTGAAAGAGCCGAACATTTAAATAGTTGGACAGTTGAAATAGGTGAAAAATAGTAGGAGTTAAGAGACAAAAAATGGAGGAAGATACTAGAATAAAGAAAGAGAAACAGGAAAACAGTAGAGTAAATACTGTAAAGTATTCAACCAATAACAGAACCCTACCACCCAGAAGGCAATAGTCCAGGTGAACAGAAAGAAAATCCAAAATGAAAACCCGTTGAGTCGGAGGCGTTCTCAGCCATAACGCACAAACCAGCTCATCAAGGGGGGGGGCAGGTCAGCAGCTTTAAACTGTCACCGAAGATTTGTCCTGGACTCTACATCCAGACACTGTGGTAAAAAAAAAGAAGAAAAATCCAACCTTCCTGGGAAAACTCTGGAAAGGAAAGATGGTGAGGAGCTGATGCTCCTCTCATCGTTACCCCCCCTCCTCCCCCCATCAGTTTCAGCTGACAGCTTCTTCTTCTTGAAGCAATGATCCATGTCAAAAAGAAGCTGCAGCAGCTTTGCTTTTTATCAGATCTGACAGCTCTATAAATAATGATCCTTTAACTGACAGAAAATGTAAAAAAATAAAAATAAAACAACAAGATGGTCTTTTGATTTTAGGAAAAACAGTTTTAATGTGCAGCAGACTCAGGCTCCCCATGAAACTCTGGATTATCTGGATTAATCAGCTTTGGTCGTTTTGTCAGATTTCATATTTTCCTCCATCAGTTAGATGAAACCAAACCTGCAGGAACACAATCAAACAGTCCTGCCTCCCAAACGGAAGAGGACTGGATCAGATTTACCTCCTTGATAGCAGCGGCAAAGAGGATTTGCTGGAGTGGAGTCCGTGTGGAGCTCAAGCGTGTTCACTGCAATCGGAACAGAGAAAAAAAACCACGCAGATTTCCAAACAAACATCATGGAGCAGGAAGATAAGACGGGAGGCATGTAAGGAGAGGAGAGAGCAGAGGATTAAACAGATTAAACTCTGAAGTCAAAGTGGGACGGCGGCTCACAGACCTGCAGTGCATCTTCATGCAAATCACAGCTGAACTCCGTGTTGCTTCGGAGAGAGATTTAGAGCATAGATCTGTTCAAAACAGACATTTAAACAACAGCCTTTTTCTTTTCATTCACGTCTTCATGAACCCACAGAACACCAGCCGTTCTCAGACGGCCGCTGGGGGAAGTTCTCCTCACAGTTCAGCAGCTTGACATCTACAACCAAGGAGTTTTAGACAAATTAAGCTAATAGCTTGATTGTTGGAGATGTTTCTGTTGCCATAGCAACTCATGCTCTGAACATAACCTGGTCTGGAGCAGGTTTAGTTGAAGGTTATTTTGTTTTCAGAGAGGTGAAGCAGCATGGCGTGTCCATTTGAAGATGATTTAGTGGATGAAGAAGCTCAGATAATACTTTTTCCACCATGAGAGGGTGATAAGACCACATATGGATGTTGGAAAGATAAACTTTTACTTTGATCTAAATTAAGATAAATCATTTTTTTTGTTAAGTCAGCTTAAAAACAACACATAGTTATCAGACATGTATATTACTTTCATTATAATTCATTCAATTAAGTAGGTGTAACTTTGGTGCTGCTGTTAGAGCGGCACCGCAAAGGATTGTGGGATATCATTCCTTTTGCCTGTCTGGACGGATTTGGGTTTAAGTGTGGGTTTTTGACCAAATGTGTTTAGTTGTTAAGCTGTTTAACTGTGTTTTGCAGAGTTATTTTACCCGGTTATGTTTACTTCTTTCCGCACCATGAGTGAGAGGAGAATGAGATTATTTAGCACCACTACTGATCAGTAACCTTAAGTCAGAGAAATGGTAAATGACAATACGTTTCATCTTGTGAATCTGTTTTGTTTCAATCATTTTATTGTTATAAAAACAAGAATATCTGCGGCCTCAAACTTAGAAATATGAGAGTTCAAGAATAACAATAAATTAAGATGGAAAAACATTTAATTGAATTGGAGTAATATGACATTTAGTTAGATAAATATGTAAATTTGAGTTGTAAAAAAATAGTGAGTTGTTAACAATTGAATTAATTAATTAAAGTTGGATAAGATATATATCTGTATATATATTTATAACCTATCCAACTTTAATTAATATATATACGCGTCACAATGAAAATAGAAATGAGATAGAAACTCGTGCCTTTACTTTGTCTGCTCTTTTTCTCCAAGCAGAAAATCTTTCTTTTGCTGATGATGCAGCCGTGTGACGTATTTTCATACGCCGTCATTTAAATCTCAGACTCCTTCTCTCTTTTTTTCTCCACGCGTTTCAATGGTGACTCCGGAAATCGGCGATCCATTGAGAATATCTTTATACCAAGTGGAGCGTAATTACATTAACTCATATCCGGTCTTTTGGAACCGACATACCCAGAGTAAACAAGTTCAGGCGGATTTCAGCCAGAGTTCAGGGTTAAAGTCAGGCTAGTTTAACCCTTGTGTTATCTTAGATGACCCCCCCCCCCCCCCCCTTCCATTGACGTGTTCTCCCTACCATGACAAAGGTGGATAAAGGTGGAAAGATTTCATGTAATCCATGGACACCAGTGAAGATCACAAATCATTGAAGAAAAAAGGTACAGAGCCCTGTCTAATGGGTCTAGATGACCCAACTCCCAATGTTAAAGTGTCCAGGATAGACCAAGGGTTACACCTGTTTCCTTGAATACCCCCCAGTGCTTTATAGGTGCAAAGCTCATCATCTGCAGCCAGTAGAATCTCAAAAAATACCTCACAATAGGTGGCAAAACAACACAAACCAGGGGTGTTGAACTCAAATGCACATGGGGCCAAAATCCAACACACTTCAGGTGACTGGCTGAACAGGATACACATTGTCGTACTTTCCTGCATTTTGCCAAAACACTGCTGCTCTCCTCAGCTCCATCTGCATCTGCACAGGTTTCCACATCAACAGCAAATGGACTGACACACAACATTCAGTTTACGTTTCTTCACCAAAGCGCAGTGCCATTAGTAACAATAATGTTAAATGATCTCTCGTTTGACAAATGTGCCGTGAACCAATCCACTTTAACATGCAAACAAGTTGTGTTTATCAGGAAGCAGCTCCAGACACACGAGTGCAGGAGAAGCAGCAGCACTGGAGGGAAGCTGGAGCTCATGTTCAGGCAGATGAAGGGGAAGAAAAGATCCAGAAAAGGAAAAGCAAAAGTCCTTTTCCATTCAAACGCCTGTCACATCATCATCAGAGGACTTTCCTTCCTGATGTTCCAAACAGCATGAATGTTTTGGAGGGAAACCTGTAGATCTTTGAATCTCCTCATTGTCGGCATCGTCAGGCTGGACATGAAAACCACATCTGGCTCCAGAATGACAAAAGCACGTTAATAATAATACACTCAGCGTTCTCCTGCAAATCTAGACAAGAACAAGACTTAACAACAATGTAAAGAAATGAGAGGAAACCTGAAAAGCTTATCAGTTGTTTATGTTTTACTTTTAATTTGGGAAAAAGAAGTTTAGAAAATGAAAGTGAGAAATGTTCCTCTTCAACGGACGAGTGAAATGTCTTTGCAGAGATAAACTGAGCTGGCTCCAGTGTGAAGACGTCCAAGCTCCTCTGTAAGGTCACATTCTTTTTGTGTTGATAAAAATGTGAATGTCATCATTTTGTTTTGTCAAAGTCCTCAGACTGAGTCAAAATAATCCATGTCAATAGCATAAGACTGACAAATACTTGATGAGAGTTCTAACTTTTGGAGGTTTGAAGATAAGATTTCTGTCTGCCTGGCTTTGTTTTGACGTCCAGATGAAGTGAAGTTCTGGTTAAAAACTAAAAACACAACTTTCCCTGCAAAGCATCTGTGTGGACGGTTTCCCCCCACATGAATGTTTACCCGGCGTGTGGAGACCTGATGGTGAAGGAAACCAGACTTTAAGACTGAGCCATGATCCAAATAGAGAAGGAAATAAGATCAACCCAGCTGATGACCTGAGAAGCTGACACCTCAGTAGACTCAGGGTAATTACTGCTAACTTTCACATGAAACCAGGTGAGACAGGGACCAAAAGCAGCCTGAAAACAGAACATCACCAAAGGGCTTTCTGGGATTCTTCAATGTTTTCTGTTTCTGAAAGCTGTAAGACAGTCATCACTGATCAACCCTTCAGAGTCTGACATGATGCAACAGAGAAGTTAGGTTGAAATGATTTGACTCCAGGAGACAATGTTCACCATAACTGCTTAATCTGGAACCACTCCAGGATCACTTTTTTATTCTATTAGGTACGGAAGCAACCGTAACGTACCCGAGTGCGTTTGGCGCCAAAGTCCAGTTGACTTGGTTTTGTCCTCCTTTGTTTTCATCGTAGGAGCAGATGAGTGGCTGGTCCAGAGCGTGGATCACTGCTGGATTGTTCCAACGTTTCAGCATAAAACCACAAATAAGGAGGGGCATCTTCTGTGCTGTATTTGTGGATAGTAACCCCTGCTGTCCCCCAGTGGATGGGGGGAACACAGTACCGTCATTTTCTGCTGCTGGTTTGAGATTAAACCGTCTGCTCAATGAACTCTCAGATTAACAAACTGAAACAGCTTTACATCACTTTAGCAAACAGAATTCACCATCTTCTGCTCAGAAATGCTGCTTCCTGACTGGAGAACTGCAGGTCTGTTCCACAGGAGGCTGCAGGAACTCCAAGTGTTTTGTACACAAAGTTACTTTTCAAAACTTTTTATGAAAGCAAAAAAAATACATAAAAGAAATTCTTGTCTTTTCCCCATAAGACTTTTCTTTCCTTTCTATGTTACTTTGGACCTGAGCTGCAAAGGGCCGTGGACGGCAGCTGGAGGAGAGTTTGTGTCATGGGGGTGTCCACTCGGGTAGGGGGGGGGTGCAGTGTGAGATTGTACCGCGCATGTTGTGTGCTGTGCATCCGTGATCAAGAGACACTGGGTCTTCCTGCCACATCAGGCCTGCAGGCGCTGCCCCGGGCGATCCGACACACATCACACATGCACACGCGCTTGCACGCACACACACACACGTGCCAGCGTGCACACTGGGAAGGTTGGAATCAGAGCCTTGTTTCAGCAGCGTCCTCCAGGTTTCCTCTCAGGAGCCGTCCCCGCTAATGTGCAGCACAAACAGGCCTGAGAGCAGCAAAGGCCTGTCGCTGCAGTCACAACATTTCAGTAGTTAAGTAAAGACTGCAGGAAACTGGAGCCCACTGCTGCTTCGGAACAAGTTAGACAACTTTCTAAAGGGTTTTTTGTCCAGTATACGCCAGCGCTCTTCAAAAAATAAATCAAAACAGTTTCCTTAATCTTTTTCTTGATGCTGTGGGAAAAGTTCACATCCCAGAAAGATTGTCTGGAGCTTCAGGACTCCATCTTCTCCCAGGAAACCAACAACACTACAGAGAACATGAATGATCAGGTCCAACTTTGACCTCAGAAAAAGATGGTGCATCCAGAAAAGTTCTGTTGCAAGTCGCCTTGAAGTTGAGTCATGGCGTCTCCTTCCTTGAAACGTCAAACACTTGACCCAACTTCAAGACATCGCCACCTGGATGAATGAGGAGCTTCACCAATCCATAGTAGATTGTAAACTAGTCCACGTTGTCATTATCTAAACAAAGAAGCTTGAGTGACTCCCATTTATCAGTAGAAGTTTTATGTCAATTTTGAGCAGTTTGGAAGAAAACTCCAATGCTTTGATGAGTTTTTGGCAGAAAATAAACGTTTTCTCACTGTTTGCATGCTCACACTCAAAAATAACTTTCCGCTGTAATAAACTTAACTGTGTTTTCAAGCTTTGTGCTGTTGTCCTGCTCAGGAAAAAAATCAGCAGCAGTTAGAGACACAGTCATAACTTTATCACAGTTTGTAGGGTCCTCTTGGTTCTGCAGGTCTTAAAGCTCACCTGAACTCTGGTTTGGATCAAACAGGAGAACTTTGGTTTCCAAACAAGGGTCTCTGTTTGGTTGCAGATAAACTCTGGTACAGTTCACTTCAGTGTGAATGCAGATGGACTTTCCAAAGACAGGAGGAGATGCTGTAGGCTAGTTTAAAAAAAAAAACATTTAGTAGATTAGTGAACTACAGGTCATAATTAATTAATCGCACTAAAAAGTGCGACAGCAGGAGTTAGACAAGCATTTTCTTAGTTTGTGTCGAGTCTTTCATGGTTTGTTGCAGGATTGTTGTCATGAATGACCCATCGAAGCTCCAGCTCCTCCTCTGAACCTCCATGCTGCTCAGCTGATGGCAGAAGGACAGAAATAAGGATGGAAATGCCTTCCAGTGTTTCATGGATGCTTCCTGAACAAACAGCTGCATCTGGACGCCGCTCGTCTTTATTTGGGAGAAGATGTGCTCAAACATTTCCTGGTGGTGTGGGGGCTTCTCTTCTTTGTTAGGGAACATCAGATCTTTCGCAGCAGAAGAAGACGTCTTGAAACCTCCATCCTCAGGTCACCTTCAGCTGACAAAGAGGAACTTCTGCAGTGGATGGTTCCGGCGACAGTCACAGTATCTTTAATTACAGCTTTTCCACGTTTCTGAAGGTTTTCTTTGTCCTTCTGGTTCTCCTGCAGGCATTTCTTCAGACAGAAAAAGAGTGTCAGATGATGAGAATCACTGGCGAAGTCTTGGTGTCTGCAGACAGATGTGTAATTATTTGCCAGCTGTTGTTTTTTGCACATGCATGGTCCTGGAGTGATAGTTTGTTTCAGCTTGTTCTTGGCAGGAAACCTGCCTCTGAATTCAGGATCTTTCAGGCTGACAGACAAATAACGGCTTGTAGCTTCTCGCTCTGACAGCCGCTCCTCCCCTCTTTCTGCTGCCAGTCACAAAAACGCCGCGGCGCCCGTTTGGGTGGAATTTCAGCCTTTTTACTGGATGAACGTGACAGGATTTCTGTCACTGCAAACACTTTTCACTGCACCTGAATCTAGGAGAGAGCTTTATTGATCGTGAACAAATCTACTTTTGCATCAGATAAGCAGCAGTTTGGAGGGAAGTCAATAATTTGATATTTACTTCAGCATGACGAACTTTAACAGTTAAACTCTGTTTATCAAATATTTGCATCCTTTAACCGTGCAGAGGACTTCTGCTTCACAGACAGACCTGACTTTGGGAATTCTTATCTTCATCAATCCAAAAACAAAAAGGAAAAAATTCACCTTAAGACGAGACAAACCTGGGGGGTTCACAGTAAATCTGTTCTTTCAATATGAGTTTTTTCCCCACATTTATTCATGGGAGAATCAAACATTCATAGGGAAAACTCTCCGTCATCCAGATCATGTGACCTCAGGACCAAAAAGGCTCTTTAGTTTAGCAAACTTTAATTTAAGGCTTTCAGCAAAATAAAATCTCCAAGGAATCAAATGTAAAACCAGATTCAGTCACGGAGGAGACAAATGTAATCAATATAAATAAAGCTGAGCCTAAATGATGACGGCTGTGGTGCAGCGGTCGACCCTGATTGGATAAATGCAGGTTTGATTCCTGCCTTGCTTGCCCATGTGTGCGTTGGGCCTCTGAGGAAGGTAGAAAGTGCTACACAATTATTCACCATCTACCAGTTATACCATTGTTGTTACTGAGATCCAGCAGAAAAACCAGAAAATTGAAGATCATCAGGATTTTAGAGATAAACAGACGTGAAAAGGATTGTGGGTTTGAAACTCTTCAAATATTTTCAAAAGAGAACGGAAGTCTTTTAAACACGACTCATGAGGGTTAGGATTATTTTCTGCTCAGGTATTATTAAAATAAGAAAAAGTTTGATTACTAAGAAGCAGACATCATCATCAGCATCGATACAGAAAGGTTTTCAGAAGATTTGACAAGAAAATGCAAAGAAATTTAAAAAATTCAACATTCAAAAAAGCAAAAACGTATCAATGTTAGAATTCCTCTAACCTTCACCAGTGCTGCTTTATTTGCTGCTATGCTCTTTAGTCTTTCTGTTTTTGGTTAAACTTAGTGGTAAATTCAAAAAAAAATGTGATCATTGGCTCAATTCTAAAAATAAAAACCAGAGTTTACTAAGTCTTTTAGTGTCAAACATAGACTTTAACCCCTGTGTTATCTTAGATGACCCCCCCTTACATTGACGTGTTCTCCCCACCATGACAAAGGTGGATAAAGGTGGAAAGATTTCATGTAATCCATGGACACCAGTGAAGATCACAAATCATTGAAGAAAAAAGGTTCAGATCACTGTCTAGTGGGTCTAGATGACCCCACTCCCAACGTTAAAGTGCCTAGGATAGCACAAGGGGTTAACAAAGTTCCATGAACCGACAGGAAACGGATCCTTGCTGGTCCCTCACTCTTCAGTCCTGCCAACATTCAGCTCCCTTTGCTTCAATGAATCCTTTAGGGTGGTGGGACATTTTTCCTTCTTCCAACATCCAGCATCAACGTCAGATCCAGACCTGAAATCGCCAGAGGAAAAGAAAACGGGGAAAACCAACCGACCTGGAGGTCAAGCAGACCAATCACACCTGGAGGATCTGGAAAAGCCCGTCCAGGAAAGAGGATGATGGTTGATGATGGTTGATGATGGTCTACGCCAACCAGGAGGCCAAAACACCCAACCAACCAACTTCTGGTCTCTTGCTTCTATCGTTGCTCCACCTTGGTATTTTCAAACAGTTCAGCATGACTTTCTTTTTTATCACAAGAATGTTTGAAAATCTTTGAAGAAAAGTCCTCATCCCCTCTAATCAGCAAAGGGATCCAGTGGTAGTTTTCTCTGAGCCCTGAACTTCTTTGGAGTAAAGTTTTGATTTGAAGCAACAACAAAGCCTGATTAACTCCGACTGTCCTGTTTCTGAACCTCTTTCAGGTTTGACTCCCGCTGCTCCACGAAAGCCTCCAGGTCAGCAGTTGGAGACATTTCCACATGACAACACCTTTTGTATGCTTGAGAGAGAAAAACTCCTGCAGCAGCATTTTTCTAATTAGATCGCCTGCTCCTGTGATCCAAACACTCGAAACCTGAGCGTGAAAGCCGTAACCATGGAAACTCAGAGGCCAGCGGTGCTGATGCTGAAGAGAGAAAAAGAAAACCCTGTTAACAAATTTAAGTTATGGCAATTTTTTGATTGACTTAGCTGTTGGTTTGCTCCGGATCAGAGGCTGAAACGTTCAGACGGGATCAGGATCAGAAGAAATGGAGGGAAAGTGATGAAAAAGTGAGTTTTAAAAACCAAAAACCTCTGTAACAACATAGTTACCCTGATGGACGTCCAACTGAAACCCAAACGGAGAAAAAAGTTAATTAAAACTGTTTTATGGAGCCTTAAGGTAACGTTAGAGAAGAGTGGGGGGGCAGGACTGGGGGAGCCCCGAGATGAATCTGGGGGTGAGGTAGATGAGAGGAGGGGGGGCTGGGATAATGAAAATAGTCCCTGAACTTGATTTCCTTAATCACTGCACGTCCCTCTTTCTGTTAATTGAAGATAATTATAGGATTTCAATTTTCTTATGTAGGTTAAAGAGGGGAGCGAGGAGTCAGAGCGGATGCAAGGACGCAAATGAAGATGGAGAGGCTGACAGGATGGAGCACGGCGGCGAAGCACGGCGGCGAAGCACGGCGGCGACACACAGAAGACACCCCCACCTCTGCAGAACTGCAGGAAGCCTGGTGGTCCAACCTCATTTACTGTACAGACGAAAACCCCGATCCCGGATGTTGAATACAAACAGAGAATAAACAAACACCTTAAAATATTTAAATGTAATTAAAAAAAACAGGATAAATACTGAATATTCATTTAATCAGGAACAGTTTGAAAATACTGAACAACAACAAATATGAAGCCAAAAAAGCTAAAATCAAGTAAAAAAACTGAAATATTAAGTTATATCCTTTTATAATTATAAATACAATTAATTAATTTGATCAAATAGAATCATTAGAACAACAGCTATAAAGTGCAAAGATAAAAAGACAATAAAGAGCATCAAGGTGAATTTAATTATTTAGTTTGACAAGAATAATAAATGTTATATTAAATTGTGAAACTGGAGTTTGTTTCAAACAAATAAAAATACATATTTTTGTGTTTTTTAATGAAAGCGTTTGTGAAAGTATCAGAATTCTGCAGTTATATTTCTCTCAGGTTGAAAAAGCTTCATGTTTAGGCAGCTTTGGCTCTTCCTCCTCATCTTCATCACATCCTGGTGGTTCTGATCCGGTTTTTTCATCAGTTCAGCTCAAGTTTGATGTTGGATTTGGCAGAAATCGACAAATTCAAATTCATGTTTTTAACTGTCATTTTCCATTTTACTGCAGTGAAACTAGAGGTCAAAGTTGAATCTTCTAAAGGAATCAAAGGATTTTCTTAAAGAGCAGAAAAGTTTTTTCTTAAAGTCCTGAAAGACTTTTTGATGTCACTGATAATGAAATACTTTTTCTTAAGTTTACATTTTTAATCCATCCTATAATCTCTGCTGAAACCTGCAGCTTTAACTCAAACGTCTGTTTGGTTGTATGTTAGTTCTCCTCACCGACAGCGGTTGGGATAGGCTCCAGCAACCTCCTGACCCTAAGAGGGGATTTGCTGATTAAGAAATTGAATGGATGGATTTTAGTTTAGTTCATTTGTTTTTGATCATTTATTCTCACAAACTTCATCCTGTAAAAGTCTTAACAAACGCTGAAAAGTGGATTTAATAAAAAAAATCTTGTTTGTCTCTTTTTAGTTGAACCCTTTTCCCTCTTTTAGGAAGACGAACGCCGTTCAATTCTGATTGGTTCCTGGTGCTGAGCCTCTGGAAACAGATTACAGGACACAATGGAAGCCGTTTCCATCAAACTTTTCCCTTTTTCTCCTGATGTGAGGAAACAAAACAGTCGGGATTCATGGAAAAAGCAAATGTCCTAACGGGTTCATGAAATGACATTCTTTCACAGAAAACCGGTTCCTGATCCTCCAGACCCCCCCTGTCCTGAAGTTTTACTCATCTCCACCTTGATTCACATGCAGTTTCATGGTTTTTACAACAGTTCTCCTTTCATCCATTCATCTGTCTGACCTCGTTGGTCAAACTATTATTTTCTGAAACCAGAAGAGCACAAAGGAAGATGATTTAAAAGAGTAAAGCTGAAATCTTTTGGAATCAAATCCTCATCAGAAAATCATCCAACAGTTTATCTCTCATTTGTCTCCATCTTTTCTGGTTTCAGGTCAAAACTCTTCTGTTTGGTTGAAGATCTTCCTGCAGGAACGTGGAGCTCCTGCTCTGCCTCTCTGCTGGATGTTTACAGACTTTCCAGTCTCACTTGAGATCATAGATGTGCTCCAGGTTTGGCCTTGTTAATAGTGGAGTTGATTTCCCTGTAAACGTTTTTGGCGGCGGTGCCGTGCTGACAGATAATTTGAGGGCGTGAATTATTAACGGAGCTCTTAAGAGATAAAATATCAAGCGCAAACGTTCCCACTGGAGGAGAGGATGTGTTTATGGAGGCAGACGAGTTTAAAGGCGGCTCTCTGCCGCCGTTTGCTTCATTTTTCCTCCATTCAGGACCCAAATAGAGGCGCGGACAGCAGGTTACACGGAGACGGCTTTCTGATAAATGGAAGGTTTGGAGAGAGCCAGAGTGGGGATGAGGAATAAAGCCAGGATGGAGCTTTAATGTGGGAGCTGCAGACTGAGCAGAAACTAATGTTATACTCTGCTCACCCATTACCTCAGAAATATGAAGAAAACATGAGAATCTGTCTCGCAGACGGAGCACAATCATGGCCTTTTGTGTCACCGTAAAAACGCTGCGGCTTTGGTCAAATGGAGCTTTTATGGAGGTGAGCGTCTGTCTTGCGGGGACGGCTTGGAGATGGGGCGGCGCGTCCAGTAATTTGAGTTTATTTATGTGATGTGTGACAGCGAGGATGAAGCGGAGCGGCGCGCCAAAGCACTGATTGATCTTTCACAGGCAATCATGATGAGCAGCCAGCAGAAAATAGTCCCACTGCGTCTCCGGGCCTCATCTGTGAGCGGGATTACCTGGCACCTTCACCTGTCCGACCTCCACCTCGGCGGTCAGGGCGGCTGATGTGGAACACGCAGGCGGAGGATGTGCTGCTTCCACGCGCTGATCCCAGTTTGTCCTTTCAGAGCCGCACACAACAGAACAGCAGGAATTTCCCCGTTTCTTCTCACCAAACAACGTTTTAACAGTGATGCATTAGTTAACCCCTGATGCCTATCAGAGAAAATACCCATCGACCACTTCTGCTCCACACCAACCTTCATTTAGCATCAAAGACAGGATCTCAGTGAATCTATTCTGATCAACTTTCAAAGTGTTTTCTTTTTTGAAAATATTGTTTTACTTACTTTTAAACCATGACGTTACTAATAAACATTAAAATCCAAGAAATTGTTGAATCAAGAAACCTTTTTGTCTTCTTTTCAGACCACAGTGACTACAGACGGACCGTTTTTTGGCTTCATTCAAACCTTTTTCTGTATTTACATGTTTTTTCTTTTTAAAATAAATCTATTTCAAAGTGAAGCCTCTAGAGGTCAGAGCTGGGATTTCAGGGAACGGGAAGTTGCTCTTTCTTTAGGTCCAACACCCCTTTTGTTCGTCCCCAACAGGTTCTGGCGTGTTCAGCAGCTCACAAACAAGCAGACATAAACTGTGTCAGCATGAAGCCTAATGACCGGACAGGAGGACAGGGCGGAGCCAAGCATCTCCACCCTCCAAACTCATCGCTCAGTCTGCTTCCCCGTCCTCCCTGCCTGAGTGCAGAGCGGCTCTCGTGTCTTTTTGATCATCTCTGACCGCCGTCTCCCCCCACGAGGATCTGGATGATGTCCGAGTCCAGCAGCAGGTGTTTCAGTAGGTTGGATGTTCAGGGACGCTAACGTTTTCAGGTGGCAGCGTCATGAATCAGACCAAGGCTGAAGTCTCTTCCTGGTTTCCTGTCTGATCAGATCTGACTGCTGCTTCCGTGTTTCCGTCAGACCGTCTGCAGCTGCTATCATGTCCTCGTTTCATTCTGGCTCATCCGTTTCCAGCAGGAATCAGAAAAGGATGCAGAAAAGCTCAGAGTTGCTTTACATAAGATTTGGCATCCATCTGCACTCCGGCTGCAATCTGCAGAAGTGGGACTTGTGTTTATTTGAGTGAAAACAGCAGATTAGCAGCAGATGGTCATTTCATCCTGTTAGTCTGCGACAGTCGGACTTTGCTTGGCTGTGAGCGCCTTCACGGAGGAGGTTTGTTTGTCGTTAGCGGTTTGAGTGCGGCCTCCCTTTTCACGCGTTTATGTTGCTGACATCGCCGCGAGCTGATTTCCAGATCAGAAAACAACATTTGCAGGAAGGCAGTCGTCTAAGCATCAATCCAGTCGGCCTAAATGTGTGGTCTAACCCAAAAAACAGGCAGTAATGTGCCATTTTCCATTCTGTCTCTGCCAGGACTTGTCTCAGCATTTCCCTCCTCTTTTCATCATCTTTCTCTTTTCACCAGCGCCACCAGATCCAGCGCGGCGGCCTCGAGTTCAGTGCTGGAGTCTGAGGAAGCGCCGCTGGGCCCCAGGCGGCCGCGTCCCCGTCTTTTTTATTTTCTTCTTTCCATTTTATCTGGCGTTCTTTAATTGACTTGCATCGTGCCGATGAAACGGCGAAAGATGGAGCGGGAAGAAAGCGATGTTCCTAGATGTGGGAGACAGTTGTGGGAGGGCTGTGATGAAAAAATAATGATGCTAGTTACATTCTATTACACAAAATATGCAGTATGGCATTGAAGCCCCCTAAAACATTTCCTCCTTAATATCACATCATCAGCTGCCAGTGCTGCAAGGAATTCTGGGACAACACAGTGAGGAGCACACTCGCACGGTTCTGCTTCTTAATTTATGCTGCTTTTAATGTATTTTTCATATCGTATTTCACCTCATTATGGATTTTCTTTCTCAGTTCTCGGGCTGCAGAACTCTATAAGGCTGTGTTAATATGCTTTTTCTGATGGGCGCATTATTTCATTGCATTCATTATCAACTCAGCAGTTGCTCCATTAGACGCAGCTCTGGTCCTCACCTGCAGAGAGGCAAACATTTAGCAGAAAAGCAGCTCTTGTTGCTGCAGAAGTCATTATTGTGCAAAAGCACAGCAGTTCTGGATGTTTGGCTGCTGCTTAGCTTCAATTGTGACGCGCGATTGAGGCTGAAGTGCACGTTTTCCTGTCACAACCTCTTCCTGTGGTTCTCCAAAACCTTCATGACAATGGTTGGAGTCTGCTTTGTGAAAAGACAAAAACTAATTTCTCTGTGAAATTAAATCAAACTTTATTTATTTATATAAAAATAGAGCTTGTCATACATTGCGCAACTGGAAACGCTTTAACATTTCGAACAAAACAAAAGAAAACCCTCACCCTTCCCACTCCCCTCTGTTAAAACATACGACCCATGACCCCACACACCATGAATACTGACAGACGTAACTTCTGGACAGGAGCTCGGATCCCACGGCCAGCATATCTAGCAATTCTGACTAAACTGTCCTGAAAAGATCATGGTTGGAGAGTCCAGGTCTCCAAACGGACCCGTTTGAGGAGCGAAGCGAGACGGACAGGAGGCTGAACGGCGTGTGAATGAAATCAGCAGCAGGAAGGAAAGTGTTGGAGCTCCCGACAGCCCGTCGGTCTTCATATCAAAGCACCAAACTCAATTTCAAATCTGCACTAAATAAAGCAGCAAGAGCTCCACTCCGAGTCTGACACAATTCCATCGAGTTCAGATTAGATGAAACTTTATTGATCCCCGCAGGGAGACGGTGTCACAGCGGCGGCAACATAATGAAAGGCTCAAACTGAATATAATTAGAAATATGGTGGTGGGGGGGGTAGTTTCGCTGAGTCCAGGACACGAATAAAGAGTCCCAGAGTGCATTGCTGCGGCTGGACGAGGCCGCTCTTCATCCAAAAGCATATGGAAGGACGTGGAATTCTTGAAGCCACGCTTTAGACTCGTTTTGATGTCTGGTATTGAAAGAAAACATTCCTGGAACATCGAGGAGCCCTTCAGCAGGAAGGTCCGATCGCTCCAGAACCAGGTTTACTGAGCTGGACCGTCTGAACTGTCATCAGGTCTGCTTCTCCTCTAGGTTCAGTGTGGAAGAATCCTGCTGCTTCAGTGACACAGATGTTAAAAGAAAGGCCCAAAGTGACAGTTTTCCTCAAAAAAGGAAAACACGAGCGTCACATCTGGAGGCCGTTTTGATGTTCCAGCTGAAGGTCTGTGATGATGAAGAAACATTTCTGAAATGCACCAAAATGTCACCTCAGGGGCTTCAAACCTCCAAAAGCCTCATCAGTCCTGCTCTGTGTCCTCCAGGAGCTCCAGACGACATCAAGTGTCTGTCCGTCTCAATATGAGCTCTTCTTCCAACAGCCCCCATCCTCTGCCCCTTCAGGCCATTATTTTGGTTGATGCAGGGGGGGTCATGAAGTAAAGACTCAAGAAACTCTTGGACAGGCATGACCAAGCCCAAGGGGGGGGCATCGGGTTTAATAAAGTGAGGAGGGCTCAGATATGTTTAATGGCAAGACCTTTGAGTGCAACTGGGAGGGGGCAAGAGGAGGAGTCACTGAACGCGCAACTACTTTTACTACTTCTATTCTGGTCATAGTGAGTTCGATTGAGAGTATTTTTATGTTTTTATCATTATTTATTACTTTTAAATAATTTTAATATTCTTCTATGACCCTCATATTTAATTTATTGTGTATTTTTGGAGCAATGGATGGAAATGCAAATTCCCTCTGGATTAATAAAGTACTCCATCCATCCATGCATCCATCTCTTGAGTCTTGTTTGGTATGCCCCCCCCCGTGTGTTGATGACACCGGTAGGGTTCAGATGAACACAAAGCAGTGAGGAGCATCACCTCCTCTCTGTCCACCTCTGGACCTTCACCCACAGACAGCTGGGATGGACTGCGGTGACCCGCTTTACCCCATGTGGGGTAAATGAAGATGTAGAAGCCATGGATGGAACTCAGCATTAATCCTTTTGCATTTGAAAGCCTTAAATGCTCCAATCATTGGATTAACCCATCAAAACATAGGATTAGGGATTGGAACCTGTGGATTATGAGTAAAAACAGCCTTTAGCGTGTTTTAGTGGCCACATCTTGATGTTTGGAATGGCTAATGGACTTTGTGTCAGACCTGAGGCGTTAGCGTCCACGAATGCGGCGTGCCGCTGGCAGCAAACGCTCACAAAGGCACGTAATTATCCCGGGAATTTTGCAAACCAGAACAGGAGAAAAACTCAACACATCCTAATTTGCAGCAGTGTAAAAACATCATCAGGAGGTATATAATTAGAAGAAAACAATTAGAGGGAATCGTTGGCCGACAAACAAATACAGGAAAATAATAAAATTGCTGCAAGCCTTTTTTCCCATCATGCCCTGGGATTTGTTTACCCGCTGGTTTGATCACTGCCGTCAGTGGAAAAACAGGCGTTGGGGTCGCCGAATGGCGAGCAGAGACGAGGCGCACATCTGCAGCAGATTCCTGCAGGTCAAACAGCGGCGAGGTGCGAACCTGCGTTTGTCTGCAGAGCTCAGCTGGTGAACGTTCACCCCCCCATCTCACATTAGTCACTCATACGCTCAGCTGAGCTTCTCTTTGTTTACTTGTTTATACCCACTTACTGTGTGTAAATGGATTTATCACCTCTGGTTCAGTGTCACCGAGCGTGTTAAACAACAGCTCCGTAGACAGTAAATTATATGGGGGTGGGGGGTGGGGGGATTAGCCTGGTGGGTGGCTCCAGGGTGAGATGAGCTGAAGACCTCTTCGTGTTTGTTTAATGCTAAATCAAATCCGCTGAAGACAGAAATTCTACCGTTTGGCTTTTATCTTTGGAGTTTTTGTCAAAAAATACAAAATTCTTTATCAAAGTCACAGTTGAAGAATCTTTTTGCACAGAAATTACATCATAGCAGGAACTACAGCAAAAATAAAATAAAAAAATCAAGTCTCAAACCTCAAGTACAGAATCCGCGGGGCAGCGGACCGGAACCGGTACCGCTCTGTGGGGGAGTCAAGACTGCAAGAACCATATATGGTGGTGTTTCTCATCATTTACGCTCTCCATCCATTTTCACACCAGCGGGTTGCTGGAGCCTTTCCCTGCTGCTGTTGGGCGGAGGGGCGGTTCACCCTGAACAGGTCACCAGTCTGTTGCTGAGCCTCATTTACATTATTGCTGCTTGATTCATAATTATTCTAGTATTTTACATGATAATAACTATTTTTCTGGCCCTGCCACAGACTGGTGACCTGTCCAGGATGTCCAGGATAGGCTCCGGCAGCCCCGGGACCCCCAAAGGGACAAAAACAAAAATGAAAGATTTACTGCTACTGAAGGATGTCAAATGTAGGAAAGCTCCCAGATTCTCTCCTCCACACACGTCTTGGACTGCCTTGATGCAGGTCGATCACCTGTTTCATCTCCAGCATCTCGTCCTCCATCCAGGTTCTGCAGAACTCCTTCTCGCCAGTGGGTGTGGTCACTCAGTCATGTGCCCCCTGCACTTTTCTCCCCATCAGACAGAGGAGCACCTAAAGACCCTGAATTTGGGAGCCTTTTTGGGGGAAGCTGTGATGGGCAGAACCTTTTCCGCCCCCGGTTCTGGATGCTGGAGCCTATGACTCCACGCCAGCTCCCCCCTTTTGTGTGGCTGACATTTTCACCTCACTTTCATTCGCACAAAACGTCGCATTCAGGAAGCTGGTTTCCCATCTTCATATCACAAAATGTGAACTTATTCAACTGTTCCTTACAGGAAACAGGAAGCAGGTGGGACTTTCAGTATAAAAGCTTCACTCAGTGTTTAAAAAAAAGCGTAATTTCTCTAAAAAAGATCAAAACCTAAAACAAATTTTCAAGGTTACATGAGGAGGAAGGGGACCTTTGAAACGAGGCCAGACCAAAGCAGACATTTGGTCAGATTTGAATAAAAACATTCAAACTTTTTGTTTTCTTTTCTGGATTCTGATTCCCAAATGAAGATAACGGATGTTGACAGCAGTGAAAGTGAACATCTTCTCTTCCAGCATGTGATCCAGTTTAGGTCCCAGTTTTGTTCGGTGAAGACGTTGTCTGTCGTGACTCTGCTGTTGCCATGACAACCCCTCTGCTTCCTGCTGGGCCTCTCGTTCATTTGCGTTCAGGCGCTGCTCCTGTTGCCACTTTTTAAATGCCTGGATTATTAATAAATATCAAGCTCTGTGGTCCGCCGTCAGAGCGCTTCAACAACAAAACAAACACGATGATCAAAGTGAAAATCATTTAAGAAAAGGAGAAAAAAAGGCAGGGGAGGGTTAAAAGAGGAGATAAAAATAAAAATATGAAGCAATCAAGTAAAAGCAAATCTATAAAAATAGGTTTAAAGAGGAGCAGATTATCCTCTAGCTTCTGTTCCCTCCTCCAGCATCTCTGCCCCCCCACAGTGGAGATGAAGTGTTGCTCTTGTTGTAATTATGCCGAGGAGGCTGCAGAGCAGGACACGCCATGTTTCAGTGTCGCCGCCAATTAAGCCGTGTCACCCGGTGGTGGAGGAGAGACGAGGACGAAGAGGAATGAAAGACAAAGTTTAGGGAATGACACAAATGCTGGGAGGAAAAATGAAAAATACTTTTTCTACTTTCCATGTAAATCATGTCATTGAGGAAACAGCGTCAGCTTTAACGAAGCTTTCCTGGCAGCTGCAGCCTCCATGAAGAACATCGCTCTCTTTTACTGCCACTGGAAATCCGTGTTTCAGAACAAACTCTCCTTTAAACTTTAACACAAACTATTGTGTCAGAACATCTGCTGGGATGAAGTGTATGTTTTTCCTGATACACTTATAATCTAACAAACGTCATCACTAGTACTGTTCTCACATTTACGGTGGCCCGGAAGTGGAATTGACATCAACATATAACTAAACGCATATACTAATCAAACGATCACAATGTTACATCGTCATCATCCAATCAGTGACATCCCATAATACCTACCTTTTATTGTTTTCTTACTTTTTGACATTTTCTTTTGATTTCTGGAAATTACTTTTGTTCTATAATTTTCTTTTGTTTCTGGAATGTTTTTGGGATGTTTTAAATGAACGATTTTTTTATTACCACTTGTCGTGATCTTTATTACGTGTTGGTGTTGAGTGATTCGTTGATGTGATTTATGTCATTTGACCTTCAGGGCCACCGTACACATTCCTGGTTTCTGACACACATAGTTGGAGAGTAAAGTCAGAGAAACTTTCTGCCGTCATCTCGTCTTTGCAGCAGCAGCAGCAGCAGCAGCAGCAGCAGCAGCAGCAGCAGCAGCAGCAGCAGCAGCAGGTCTGAGTCCTGACTTTGCTGCTCGTTAGAAACCTGTGTTTCTCCTCTGTGTGAGCGCCTGCTGACGAAGAAGAGCAGAACGTCTGAGCTTCACCTGCCGGAGCAGCAAAAGCTGCTTTCTGACCTCCAGGTGTGAGGAGGAGCCTGCTGCAGCCTGAACTCTATTGATTTAAAGTGTGGGGGGGCTGTGTGTTGCATGGCATATTCCAGCTCTGTTGTCGCTTTAAAGCGGCAAAGAGATGGCGGGATAAGACGCGTGAGAGCGCAGCGGCAGGTAATTACCTCTCCTCCATCGATAACCCTTCTAATAGACTTCCAACCGACTATTTACATTAGAGAGGTGTTCCTCTAACCGCATTGATTTTCATAGAATATATGTGTGGCAGGCCACACTGGGATCAATACCGCCATTTAAAAGCATTATCATTAAGGCTTGGCTGTGTGTTAAGTGTTGGTGTGAGCCGGCTGCAGGAGGAGGCGTTCTGCAGCGTCCCGACGCCTCAAACCAACATCATTTACCGCGTGAATGCACCGCCAGTTTGTCAGCAGCACGCATTCCTTCACGCCGAAGCCCGTCTCCAACGCTCGCTCTGAAAGGCCGGCTCTGCAGCCAACCAGGAGACGTGGAGCCCCCACCATGTGGCCTCAACCAGGAAGACGGAGCGGCTGAGAGCTGCAGCATCGCAGAAAAGCAGATATCAGTTCAACATTTCCACTTTTGTTCCAACAAATGGGATGAAAATCTGTGGTGTTCAGCGCTGGAGAATTTTGGTCAATACTTTTTCGTGAAGCTGCCGGCAATGATTTAGTGGCTGGAGCTTTGGCGATCCGGTGTTTTTTAGCCTCTGGAGTCTTTTTTGGTGATTCACATTTACGCTGGTTTTCTGTCTTCAACAGCAAACTCTAATGTTTTGGAACATCTGCAGATTCCATTAAAATCTGGGTTTTTGTTCATAAACCATCCAGACTGATGTCATGACTTTACCTTAATAAATAAGTGATTTGGTGGTTTTTATTTATTTATTTATTTTTTTTAGTTTTGCTTCCTGGTCACCAGGTTTATGTCCTGCAATAAAATAAATATTTTTGTCTCTGTTTATCCATAGCAGTAACAAAAAAAAAAAGTTTATCCACATAAAGTCCCAGCCTTCCCTTGATCACGTTTGGTGCACCTCAGGGCTCTGTTCTCGGACCCCTGCTTTTTCATCACCATTCTCCTACACCTCTGTAAAAATGAATACACTTTTCCATGATATTCTTTTTTTTGTTTTTTTAGTAATTTTATTGAGCTTTTGTAAAGTGACCTTTTTCAACAAGGAATGCACTTTGACTAAAACCTGTTTGACTAATTTTATTTCGCACATTTTAAAGAGTTATCTTCGCCAAAGACTAAACTTTTTTTATTTAGAAAAAAACTCACCAAATCGTTTCAGCATATTGTTTCTTCTCCGTTTGAGACGGCTTTTAGTTTCCTCTTTCCCATTGATTTAGTCTCTCTTCGTAAAAGTTCAAACAGCCTGGTTAGTCCTCCAGGCTTCATGAAATACTTTAGCTTTCAGAAAAAACAACAAAAAAACATCAATAACATGATATGAGCTAAAAACACACAAGCACCTCTAAAAACACCAGCAGGATTAGCTTAAAGTAATCTTGATAGATAAACCAAGATCAGAGCAAATGTAAGATAAAGAATATGCCCATATTTTTTCCTGTAATCCCTCAATCACAATAAAAACCTGTATAAATCCCAGAATTACATAGAATTGAAGCATTTGCACATATTGCTGCATAAAAACAAACCCGTGGTGTGAGTGGCGTCCAGACTTTTACGTGAGGGTTAAGTAGATTTGCAGATTCGGTGAGTTATTTTGGGGGTGCGCATGTAAATAAATATGGTAATGCAAAAGGGATTATTCTTACTGAGCATTTAGTCTTTTAGAGCTTTATCAAGATTAAAACAGATGAAGCTGACCTTGTGCCCTGTTGAATTTTGGATAATACGGCGTTTCAGTGTTTCATGTCATGATTTTTATGTTATTACTCATGTTAATGTATTAAAATGTAAGTTTAGGACATAAAAGCAGGAGCCCTGCTTTTTATTTTCTGTCGAAAACGTTTACCTGCAAAAATCCAATCCAAGCAAAAGCCCATCTGCAGTAAGAAAAATCTGATCCATCCCAATCCTTCATTACAACAGACGGGGCATCACAACTGATGACTATGAGACATTTGTGGAGCTGAACATGGGGAAGACTCAGTACTCACAAGAGAGACTATGTCGGGTCCCCCCAGAGGAGCTAGAGGAAGTGGCCGGGGTGAGGGAAGTCTGCGCATCTTTGCTTAGACTGCTGCCCCAAAGACCCGGTCCAGACGAGTGGTTAAAAACTGGACGGACGGACGGACGGACGGATGGATGGATGGGTGGATGGATAGTGATGTTGTGGGATAACGGGGTCCTTTTGATGATGCTAGCTGCAGAGTTTTGGAGAAGCTGCAGTTTCTTGAATGTTTTATTGGGCAAACCAAACAGGAGGGAATTACAATAATCGATCTGAGAAGTGACAAGACTATAAACAAGTACAGCAGTTATTATCCATGGATGGATGGATGGATGGATGGATGGATGGATGCCTGTCACATACTCATGTCGCCGTTGCTGCCTTTCGAGGTGTCAACCTGTAACCATCAGGATCAAAGTGGGGTTCAGCGCCTTGCCCAAGGACACTCCTTTACATGGGCAGACATGTGGGAATCATACCTGCAACTCTCAGATCAGTCTACCGCGACTGTTCTACCCCTGCTTCAAAAGTCTCTTTGTGACTTTCATGACTCAGGCCTGGACTGAGTCCATGAGGTCTGATGAGTTCTGACCTCCTCTCCACCTCCTGACCTCCTGCCTCCTTTTGGCTGCTCGCTCCTGTCAGCGTTCTCCTCTGCTCCCAGTCTTCTCCACGTGTGGAGCAGCGATGGGATGTTTCAGCCGCTTCGTTTCATTGGTGGAGGAGCGGCTGCTGTTCACGCAGCGTCTCTTCTGCTCTGCAGCTTCGTGAGCTTCTCTCCGTTGCCGTGGGTGGGGGGCACGGACTCCGTCTGACCTGTCAGAGTGATCTATGTGCAGCGGTATCAGAGGGGCTCAGCTGCACGACTCACGCAGGACTCCATTTCACCCTCCTCCCCCCACATAAACCCTCCGTCTACCTCTCCGTCTCATTTGACACCAAATTAGGTCCCACCTGAGCTGCCGTCACTCCCATCATGCATCAGCCTGCCACCTGAGTTCCCCTCCGCACGCTTACCTTAAAGCAGCTTCCTTACACGCATGAACCCCCCCCAGACATTATTACACATCCACGGAGGCCTCCGTGCTGGGGGAGGAGGATCACAGACTGCACTTCCTCACAGGCTTAGAATCTGGACCAGCAGCTCCAGCGTGTTAGGATTCTTCTATTTGGTTTGTTTCTTTTTGTTATTTGTAGTTACAGTGATTCAAAAAGCACCAACCTGAAAGGGTTTTAGTCTCTGCCTGGTCTCCTGCATTTTGAGTACTATACTGAATCTTTTACATGGAAATCCTCGCCTCACTAAAGGTGTTCCTAAAAACAAGCATCTGTTCCTGATGTTTGGAAGAATGTTTTAAACCAGTAAACTCCAGGAAACATATTTACACAAATCCAACCATCCATCCATTTTCCAAACCCACTTAATCCCTTTTGGGGTCACAGGGATCATGGAGCCTATCCCGACTCCTGTGGGGTTCACCCATCAGAGACCAACACTCACACCACAAACCTTACGGGTGGCTACAAGCTCTCTGCAGGTGAAAAATGGTGAGTGTTCACACCTCACCAAGGACTAGAGTGCTGCATAAGCACTCTAGTCTTACTTATGACCCTTACTTATGACCCTTACTTATGACACCAGTGTGTCATAAGTAAGGGTCAATGGCCGACGAAGTGTGCGTTATTGCTTTTTAACGCACGCCGTAGAAGCATGAACCGCCCGACGTGAAGTGCGTTAAAAAGTAATAATGCACACTTTGAAGGCCATTAACCCACTTATAGCATGGTCACTTACAAAAGCAATACATTAACCAGTTTTTAGCGCTTAATTCTTGTTTTTTTTTTTCGATTTGGATCGCTTTTCTCACAAAAAGCGGAGTATTTGTTACGTGATGCGGCGCGATGCGGCAGATCACGTAACAAATAGTTTGCGTCGCGCCGCACCACCGCTGCAGTTAAGATTCGGCGATATATCTGCTGATCTTTCCGATGGGTTGAATAAAGCATCAGTTCAGAGAGAAAGTTCTCCTCTTACTGCTTGTTTTTGTCCAAATGATGAAGCAAAAGGATGACCCCCACCCTCACATTGACGTGTTCTCCCTACCATGACAAAGGTGGATAAAGGTGGAAAGATTTCATGTAATCCATGGACACCAGTGAAGATCACAAATCATTGAAGAAAAAAGGTTCAACGCACTGTCTAGTGGGTCTAGATGACCCCACTCCCAACGGTAAAGTGCCTAGGATAGCACAAGGGTTACAGAAGCCGGCGCACTGATACAAAACATTTAAGCTAGGTGACCGGAACTTCTTTTTTATCAGGTTTTAATGCACACCCAGCAGCCAATCAGAATCGAGTATTCAGCCGGACCATGGTATAAGGACGTGTAACTTCCATTAGCCTTACAAATACTTGATGATACATCTACGGTAATGGTACGTTCCTTGACATTGCCATACACCTGTTCTTTTAAGGTACTCCTCTTTAAACCCTCAACGGCTTGGAAAACTCAAAAAATTCACAGCACCTGTAAAGGTCAACCCCTGTACGGGTGCATGTGACTATAATTTAGGATCCTCAAGTTTCTGGACTGTTGGCAGACACTGGAGAAAAGTCACAACGAGGAGAACATGCAAACTCCATACAGAAAGGACCCAGCTGGGATTTGAACCACAGCATTTTAGCTATAAACAGAATGCAAAAATACAAATGAATTCTGACATTTGAACAGAAATAAAAGGTTCTTTTAAAGAGAAATTCAATGATAGGAAGACCTGCCATCTGAGCTGAAGTTCACTTCAGGTTTCATAAAACAACCTTTGTTCAATTTTTAAATGACATAATTAACTTACAACAAGGCGACAAATGTAAAAATAAGCTCTAAAGATCCTTCCGGGTATGTTTGTCCACCTAATAAAAGTCCCTCAGTGTAAAGTTCCAGAATAAAATAAGTACAGAAAAACAAGTCGTTTCTTTTCATAAATAGTTATCCACTGAAACATTTACGGCAAACAAGCAAAATAAAAGTTCAGGAGGTCAGAGCAGAACTCAAACAGCCATAATCACTACAGCACCTTGTTATCACCATGCCGTCCACGTCAGCCCGGCAGCAGGCTGTCGGGACGCGCTCCGGCTCTCGTTAAGCCCAGAGTCCGAGGCCTCATTCATTACCTAATTGGTTGCCGGGAACCTGGATCCCTGAAGCAGGAATATGATCTTTGCCGCCTCGTTCTTCAGCGTGGGCTGCCGCGTGTCAAAGTGTCACAAACGAGGGCTTCACTCTGTCCGTCTCATTGTGTAGCAGGCAATTATCAGTGTAAACCAGGCCGATTATTCCAGTCTGCTGAAGCAGTTGTAGTCTAAATGCTTTCAGTGTGTGGCCTGCGCTGCAAACACTGCCTGTTAGCGCCTAATAGGCTGATTAGAAATGGGGCAGCAGTCAGTTTTGAGCCACTTTGGAGGCAGAGCTGCTGGTTTCTCTCACAGGGAGTGAAACCAGGCTGGGAATGACAGCTGCTCATAATGACAGGAACTGCAGCTGTGTGCCCCCCCCCACAACAAACCAGAAGCAGCATCATGGAAACACGGCAGCCAGTTATCAGAACCCCACTGGAACCTCCTCATTAAAGCACACTTTTCATCATTTTTCATGAAGAACGCCTCTGAAAGCTTTTTGCTCCACCGTCTGCTGTTTGTGAGAACTATTCCTGCAAACTGACCCGGAGGAACCAAACGCAGCATGAAGAGCTTCAGACAGGAGGAGGTTCTGCTCAAGACCGCGTGAAGAAGAGTTTGGAAAAACATCAACAACAGTCTAACAGACCACAGAGGACGGTGGGCACGGGGCGGGGCACGGGGCGGGGCACGGGGCGGGTCAAAGGCTGGACCTGATTCCCAACTCGGGATGGGGTTAGGGATGGAAACCTAGGGGGGGGGGTACAGTCTGGAGGACACGCCCAGTGTGTTTGCCCAACAAGGAAGAGCGTGTATTACTTATGTTAAACATGGTGCCGGTATGACATTCAGCAAGTTACAGATCATTTCACGTTTTTAGGATGTTTCCTGTTTCAGGCCGTTTTCAAATTCAGGCCGTTTCCTGTTACTTCCTGTTTAACCTTTGCACTTTAACGTTGGGAGTGGGGTCATCTAGACCCACTAGACAGTGCTCTGAACCTTTTTTCTTCAATGATTTGTGATCTTCACTGGTGTCCATGGATTACATGAAATCTTTCCACCTTTATCCACCTTTGTCATGGTGGGGAGAACACCTCAATGGAAGGGGGGGGGGACATCTAAGATAGCACAAGGGTTAGTGATGGTCCTGTCATTTCCTGTTTCAAGTCAATTACAGATTCAGGTCGTTTCCTTTTTCAAGTCGTTTCCTTTTTCAGGTCGTTTCCTGTTTCAGGTCGTTTCCTTTTTCAGGTCGTTTCCTGTTTCAGGTCGTTTCCCGTTTCAAGTCGTTTCCCGTTTAAGGTCGTTTCCTTTTTCAGGTCGGTTTCTGTTTCAGGTCATTTCCTGCTGCAGGTCGTTTCCTGTTTCAGGTCGTTTCCTGTTTCAGGTCGTTTCCTGTTTCAGGTCGTTTCCTGCTGCAGGCTATTTTTACATTTCTGGTTTCCTTTTTCTGTTTCAGGTTGTTTCCTGTTTCAGGTCGTTTCCCATTTAAGGTCGTTTCTTGTCTCACGTTGTTTCCCGTTTCAGGTCGTTTCCCGTGTAAGGTTCTTTCCTTTTTCAGGTCGTTTCCTGTTTCAGGTCGTTTCCTGCTGCAGGTCGTTTTTACGTTTCTGGTTTTTTTTTTCTGTTTCAGGTCGTTTCCTGTTTCACGTCGTTTCCCGTGTAAGGTTGTTTCCTTTTTCAGGTCGTTTCCTGTTTCAGGTCGTTTCCTGTTGCAGGTCGTTTCCTGTTTCAGGTCGTTTCCTGTTGCAGGTCGTTTTTACGTTTCTGGTTTCTTTTTTCTGTTTCAGGTCGTTTCTTGTTTGATGTCGTTTCTTTTCTCACGTTGTTTCCCGTTTCAGGTCGTTTCCTCTTTCAGGTCGTTTCCTGTTTTAGGTCGTTTCCCGTTTAAGGTTGTTTCCTTTTTCAGGTCGTTTCCTGTTTCAGGTCGTTTCCTGCTGCAGGTCGTTTTTACGTTTCTGGTTTCTTTTTTCTGTTTCAGGTTGTTTCCTGTTTCAGGTCGTTTCTTGTCTCACGTTGTTTCCTGTTTCAGGTCGTTTCCTGTTTCAGGTCGTTTCCTTTTTCAGGTCGTTTCCTGTTTCACGTCGTTTCCCGTTGTTTCCCGTTTAAGGTTGTTTCCTTTTTCAGGTCGTTTCCTGTTTCAGGTCGTTTCCTGCTGCAGGTCGTTTTTACGTTTTTGGTTTCTTTTTTCTGT
The DNA here is from genome assembly GCF_053564925.1 of Oryzias latipes. Lineage (NCBI taxonomy): Eukaryota > Metazoa > Chordata > Actinopteri > Beloniformes > Adrianichthyidae > Oryzias > Oryzias latipes. The sequence goes on from NC_136246.1 coordinate 34,122,808, forward strand.
TTCAGGTCGTTTCCTGTTTCACGTCGTTTCCCGTGTAAGGTTGTTTCCTTTTTCAGGTCGTTTCCTGTTTCAGGTCGTTTCCTGTTGCAGGTCGTTTTTACGTTTCTGGTTTCCTTTTTCTGTTTCAGGTTGTTTCCTGTTTCAGGTCGTTTCCCATTTAAGGTCGTTTCTTGTATCACGTTGTTTCCCGTTTCAGGTCGTTTCCCGTGTAAGGTTCTTTCCTTTTTCAGGTCGTTTCCTGTTTCAGGTCGTTTCCTGCTGCAGGTCGTTTTTACGTTTCTGTTTTTTTTTTTCTGTTTCAGGTCGTTTCCTGTTTCACGTCGTTTCCCGTGTAAGGTTGTTTCCTTTTTCAGGTCGTTTCCTGTTTCAGGTCGTTTCCTGTTGCAGGTCGTTTTTACGTTTCTGGTTTCTTTTTTCTGTTTCAGGTCGTTTCTTGTTTGATGTCGTTTTCTTGTCTCACGTTGTTTCCCGTTTCAGGTCGTTTCCTCTTTCAGGTCGTTTCCTGTTTTAGGTCGTTTCCCGTTTAAGGTTGTTTCCTTTTTCAGGTCGTTTCCTGTTTCAGGTCGTTTCCTGCTGCAGGTCGTTTTTACGTTTCTGGTTTCTTTTTTCTGTTTCAGGTTGTTTCCTGTTTCAGGTCGTTTTTTGTCTCACGTTGTTTCCTGTTTCAGGTCGTTTCCTGTTTCAGGTCGTTTCCTTTTTCAGGTCGTTTCTTGTCTCACGTTGTTTCCTGTTTCAGGTCGTTTCCTGTTTCAGGTCGTTTCCTTTTTCAGGTCGTTTCCTGTTTCACGTTTAAGGTTGTTTCCTTTTTCAGGTCGTTTCCTGTTTCAGGTCGTTTCCTGTTTCAGGTCGTTTCCTTTTTCAAGTCGTTTCCTGTTTCACGTCGTTTCCCGTTTAAGGTTGTTTCCTTTTTCAGGTCGTTTCCTGTTTCAGGTCGTTTCCTGCTGCAGGTCGTTTTTACGTTTCTGGTTTCTTTTTTCTGTTTCAGGTTGTTTCCTGTTTCAGGTCGTTTCTTGTCTCACGTTGTTTCCTGTTTCAGGTCGTTTCCTGTTTCAGGTCGTTTCCTTTTTCAGGTCGTTTCCTGTTTCACGTCGTTTCCCGTTGTTTCCCGTTTAAGGTTGTTTCCTTTTTCAGGTCGTTTCCTGTTTCAGGTCGTTTCCTGCTGCAGGTCGTTTTTACGTTTTTGGTTTCTTTTTTCCGTTTCAGGTCGTTTCCTGTTTCACGTCGTTTCCCGTGCAAGGTTGTTTCTTTTTTCAGGTCGTTTCCTGTTTCAGGTCGTTTCCTGTTGCAGGTCGTTTTTACGTTTCTGGTTTCTTTTTTCTGTTTCACGTCGTTTCCCGTTGTTTCCCGTTTAAGGTTGTTTCCTTTTTCAGGTCGTTTCCTGTTTCAGGTCGTTTCCTGCTGCAGGTCGTTTTTACGTTTTTGGTTTCTTTTTTCTGTTTCAGGTCGTTTCCTGTTTCACGTCGTTTCCCGTTTAAGGTTGTTTCTTTTTTCAGGTCGTTTCCTGTTTCAGGTCGTTTCCTGTTGCAGGTCGTTTTTACGTTTCTGGTTTCTTTTTTCTGTTTCAGGTCGTTTCTTGTTTGATGCCGTTTCTTGTCTCACGTTGTTTCCCGTTTCAGGTTGTTTCCTCTTTCAGGTCGTTTCCTGTTTTAGGTCGTTTCCCGTTTAAGGTTGTTTCCTTTTTCAGGTCGTTTCCTGTTTCAGGTCGTTTCCTGCTGCAGGTCGTTTTTACGTTTCTGGTTTCTTTTTTCTGTTTCAGGTTGTTTCCTGTTTCAGGTCGTTTCTTGTCTCACGTTGTTTCCTGTTTCAGGTCGTTTCCTGTTTCAGGTCGTTTCCTTTTTCAGGTCGTTTCCTGTTTCACGTTTAAGGTTGTTTCCTTTTTCAGGTCGTTTCCTGTTTCAGGTCGTTTCCTGTTTCAGGTCGTTTCCTTTTTCAAGTCGTTTCCTGTTTCACGTCGTTTCCCGTTTAAGGTTGTTTCCTTTTTCAGGTCGTTTCCTATTTCAGGTCGTTTCCTGTTTGAGGTCGTTTCTTGTCTCACGTTGTTTCCTGTTTCAGGTTGTTTCCTGTTTGAGGTTAGCTCTGGTGTCCATTTTCCTGTTGTCTTCATCTCCTGATGAGCCTCAGCAGAGGGTGGGACTTGAGGAGGAAATGTCTCCTGGGTGGGGTGTGTAGCAGATGAACTGAAGGTGATGGGCCGCCTCCTGACAGCAAAGCTTAGGAATTAGGGGCCCGTTCTGAGGGACATGTGGCCGATTGGGGCCAGTTTAGCTCGTGCTGGTTTGCGGCGCCTTCCATCCGTGAAACCCGGGTTCGACTCCAAGCTGCTCCCTGTTCCCTTCTCTACCTCTGCCGGTTCCAAGCCCGGTTAGAGAAGGTTGCGTCAGGAAGGGCATCCGGCGTAAAACATTGCCAAAATTTACCATGCGACTTGTTCGCTGTGGCAACCCCTGATGGGAGAAGCCGAAAGTGGAAGAAAGTCTGAGGGACATGTGGCCCCCTCACCAAAGATTTGATTGAGAGGAAGAAGGCTATGAAATGACACCGGTTTACCGTGAATTTATGAACACGGCTGTGAATCCAGGAGGAGGAAGAGTGTCGTGTATGTTATGTAGGCTGTAGTCTACAAACTAATTTGGACTTTTCAAAGTTTATCAGACTGACTTTTGTTTGTTGGGAAACCTGTTGAGATGCGAATCTAAAACAAAAAGGTGCCGTTTTGTCGGTGGCTCAGTGTCTTTTTTAAGTTTTCAGAGAGAAAAGAGTTTGGTTCTATTTCTTTAACTTCACTGTTTTGTTGTTAAACATTGAAATCTCTGTCTAAAGTGTGCAGAAGACCCCCCCCCTCCAGAGACATAAAGTGCAGATTCACTCAGAGGACGAAGAAAAACCCTTCAAACTTTGGCTAAGCCTTTGCTTTGTAGCGATTTAAGGATCTTTTCTGCAGTTTGTGTAAAACTGTTTGTGCCTTCCCATCGTCGTGTTTCCCTCGTCAGTCTTTTAGATTCAGAACACAAACCCTCAAATCTGCTTCAAAGTCAAGTTTCCAAACGGTCTGGCTTCTTGATTTAGAGGAAACAGCGACAGGTTCACAAAAAGATGGAGGAAACTGAAGCATTTTTTTTTTATCAGCATTTGGATTCAAATGACCATAAGTAGATTTATAAAACACAAATAAAAATAATTTCCATTTAAACCAGAGTTTGTGAGTTCACTTTCTTTATCCTCCTTCAAAGTTTCAAAAGAAAATGTTAAAAACCCAAAGCTATATTCAGGTTACCTTAGTTTTGCCGTTACCCGTGACCCTTCAGCGTCCCCCCATCCCTGACTTCTTCTTCCTCGGATCTGTCTTCACTACAGAAACAAGTGGCAAAGCTCCTCCAAAACACGGATGGACAGTTCGTGTTTTGGTTAAAGAAACACAAATGAGAAGCATGAAGTAACAAAACATGTGTTCTACCACAGAGTTTTGGTTTGAAAATCAATAAAAAGCTTCTCTAATCTGTTTTTTTTCACACCTTGTTCAGGTTTGGACCCTTATCTGTCCTCCTGGTCCAGCCTGATAAATAGTCTGGGATTTACACTATTTGTGCTCCTCTAAATGGAAATTAATAAGTGTCAGGTTAATGGAAAGATTAATGAATTCGAGCAGTAACCCTGCGACTTTGCATTATGCATATTTACATTAAAAAAAGGCAGTGGGGCGGGGGAGCGGCGTTCAGCAGCACTATCTCTGCTACCTCCTATCAGTGGAGGGTGTTATCAGGCGGCGGCAGAATGAGCGTATCTGCTCAGCGCAGAGAGCAGCGTGAGAATTAGTTTGCTTTTAAATCTGTATTTATGCATTTTTCACTAAGTGTGGGGGAGGCTGACTCAGTGCTTCTTCTATGGATTTTCCTGGAAGCGCCGCTCGTCTTGTTGGTGAAAGAAGCGGCTGCTTTTCATTTGCATCTTTCTTTGTTTCTACAGAGCGAACAGTTTAGGTTACAAAGGTGTTTTCTGGCTCCATGTCGTCTCTGCGCCTCTGTGGATAAAAAACCCCCCACAAAACTGAGGCCGAGAGGACGGACGCTGCACCCTGTGCCGCCCATTATGTCAGCATTAAATACAACAGACCTCAGGCATCTGAGCCCAACGCTAGGGGGAAACATTCCAGCAGATTTTTATTTCAAGATATAATGAAATGAGTATGTTCCCCCTAACAGGTTGAACCTAACGGGTTTAAATCAAATGTGAACAAAATGCAGTTTTATTGATCATTGAATGCATCAGCAGAAAAAAAACACGCCTGTTTTTGTAAAAACAAAAAGGTGATTAACTTCCGAGTTTATTGACTGTAAACACAGAACAGAGCACTAAAGATTTTTTCTGGTTATAAAAAAATATGAATCTATGATTCCATAGCGTGGCAGAACCACACCATTATACTGCCACCACCATATGTGGCTGTTGATTTGCTGTTGTATAATGTTGTTTGTTTAAAAACTAAGTCTAGAGAAGCCTGAACTTTAGTACGTCTGCTTGTTTCATGACCTTATGACCTCCTGGCTGAGTCCTCTTTGTCCTCTTTTACCACTGTGTAACGTTTCTAGACCAGGGTGGGTAAACTACAGCCTGCATGGGGGCCTATGTGGGCCGGAGATTCTGGTCCACCAAATTGGACTAAATAAATAAATGTATAATCCTCACTAATGATTTATTTTCCCTGCCTTCTGGTGTCTGTCCATAGATTTTTATCTTATTTCTATTTAACCTTTATTTAACAGGTCAGCTATTAAAACAGGTTCTGATTTATAATAATGACCTGGGAGATGATGATGTTCTATGAAGATACTGATCTCTGTTTAAGAGCAAAAATCAGAAGATTTGTTATTTTTCTGACATTCGCGTGTTTTTGAGTCGGACGGTCATTTTCCCGATTCCACGTTTTTTCATCTCTTATGAGGTGGATTACCAAAACATTCTGCTCCTGGTCTGGACCTTTAATCAAATGTTTGGACCCTTTGTGACCCACAAGTACAAAATGAGCCCACCGCTGTCAAAGACCCAAACGTTTCGGCAGTAATCAGATCTGAGTGCCGAGAGAAACTCTTTTTTTAAAAAATGAATCTGGGGGGTAACAACATGTTCCCGCTGTTACATGCAGGGTTTCAGAGATGAGAGAATTTTATATCCCTTTTTTCTAGAAAACCATGAAGGCTTGGCCTTTTTATCTAACCATTAAAATGTTTTAGTTTCATTTACAAATATTATCCATGTGTAATATCATTAATTGTTTTATAATTTGACTTAAGTGACAACATGTGTAAAAAATAAAAATTCTAGAAAATTTAGAAAGAGGTTCAAACAAATCAGTATGTAGATCACAATTGTAATCTTCTACATCTGAACAAATGGAACAGAGGATGCAGCCGTGCGTGCACAGCGTTTGCCTTCGTTATGACTTTTCTTTTTTACAATCATTCATCCTTTGTAATGAATAATCCCGGCGTCCTGAGTTCTGGCTCCAGGGTCATGCAGAGCGCGATCCTGTCCAGCGGCCATGGATGTTTCATTTGACGTCATCGATTCACCGATTTCAGACATTTGAAATCCAGAAAATCACTGAAAAAAAGTATGGATGAATGAATTTATGTGCATCTGTCTCTTCAGCAGCTACCAAGTCAAAGCTTCCACATTTCCACAGAATTCTCCTTCCTGGTTGGAATTTTCCTTATAGACGTTCCAGCTGGAAAAAATGTTTCTCTCTGCTCGAGCAGATGTGTCATCTCTGACTCTCCTCGCCGTCTCTCTGCCTGGAGGCCAAAGGTCACGTTTGTGTCTAATGAGCGAGATGTTTGAGGAGGCTGCTGGCTACCGCAACCCCAAACGACAGCGAGAGGCACAACGCCGCCCGAGGTGGGACTAAACGGTCAGGAGAGGCGGGGCCTCTGTGGCCAATGTGGGTCAGCACTAATGAGTGAAATGGATGAATTTCTTTTCTTTTCATAATTTCCGTTTTCCTCTGGGAAATAACGTGAAGCTCTCAATATTGTTGCAGGTCTGTTTGTTTGGCAAAGACTCATTATCCCTGTTATTACAGTGGCAGGAAGCCAGGAGGGAGAGCACAAATGAAAATATTGATGACCCTGCAGCCAAAAGTATTTCACATCAGCACAGTTGCAGTAAACATTTCAGAGGAGAAGTTCTTCTGTCTGAGTTTGGAAGTTCCTTGAACTACCAGATTTGGCCTGAGAAGAGCTGCTGGCGTCATAACCGGGCCGTAAATTCTGAACGTGGTGCAGAAAAGGACCGACATTGTCTGCTGTCTGCCACCCCAGATGGGAGACACAAATGTTGGAAGGAAAATGGCAAACCCATAAAATCTTACTAAATATTTGAGCCACATGCAAACTTTAAACAGTGACAGATCAATATGAAGCAGGTTAAAGGCTTGATAGAGTCTGCAGCCGAGGCCGTAAAACGACTGAATGAATCGTTCAGTCTGAGCTTGATGAAGAGCTGAAAGATCAATAAGGACAGTCTGGGATCTCTGCAGCAGATTCTGCTCATGTTTGTTGGCGGCAGATGAAATGCGGTTGCGTTCATAGAGAAAATTATGCAACATAAACATGCAGCATGAAAAAGAGAACTGACGTGTGTAAACAAAGGTTTCCAGACATGAAGTAAATAGTTTGGATCCTGCTCTGGTTCCCTCCTCAGCATCCGGGCTTGCCTTTGTGTTCTTACCGACCACCATGGATTTCTGTGCTGAAATGTTGGACTGACTGTCTGCATGCATGTGACTTCAGTAACAAATCTGGATTTGGATTCTTTCAATGGATGTTTTTGCACAAAAGTCTCAGTCAGAAGTATTTGTATTCAGTTATAGAACATGTCAAATACCGTGTCTGATGGCCAGGACTCTGAGGCACCTTCATCCACACCTCCGGTGGTCGTGCTCATTGCACTCACATGTTCTCCAGTGTTCATACACCCTGAGCTTCTTTCAGTCTCCACCAGAGTGGTCCTCTTCTTCTACAACCTTCCAGCCTTCTGACCTCAACATTTGTCTTCCAGTTTTGGACCTTGCTCATAGATGTTGGCTTTGGATTCCTGCATCAGCCCTGACCACCATCTCTGCCATGATTTGTAAGATCATCTGTTTTGGTCTTTTGATCACTACCCAGAACTGTAGGGGTTCTGCTTTAGGTTGACATGGCTTCCTGAGCTCTTACCAGCTCTTTAGAGCACAAAAATAAGGAGAATCTACTCCTCCTACACAGCATCTTTGAGACATTTCCTGTCCATGGTAGACTCAAATACACACTACAGACCGAATCCAATAAAGAAGCTATTTTTAAAGTTATATCATCTTATCTTTCAAACCCGTTTAGATCTATTTACCCTTTCAACACACATGTACTCGACAGTAAGACAAATGTCTGCCTTATCAAAGTGGAAAACATTTATGTGTATGTGATGTAAACAGCTCTTATGTTTACATCACATCACGTCTGTTTTTTTCATCTGCTCCCATTTCCATCGTATGCGCAAACTTCCAAATCAGAAATACTTTATTGATCCCACACGTGGGAAATTTGTTTGTCACCATAGCAACTGACAGCAGAGGGGAAAAAAGATTAAGAATAATATAAAACAAAAAAAAAAAGAACAAAGAAAATGTAGCATAAATGCAAACAACAAGGTAGTATAATTTAAAAAGCTATTTACAGAACAGTGCAGGTAAAAAGATGTGCAAAAGAAATGTGTGCAAAATAGAAAAAAACTAAATAAATAGATAATAAAAAATGTGACCTGATAAAAGTTTCTGCTGTGTTCCTGTCCCTGTCCGTGGAGCTCCTCTCTGCTCCCACACCTGGCTGTGGATCCTTCCTCTGGAGCCCCCAGCCGTCCCCCCAACTCCATGTGGATGGAGCTCATCTGCTGGACTTTAAATATGTAGTTGTAGAGTTAAATAATCTAATTCTTCTTTGAGTTCTGGTACATCGCCTGTCTGTCCTGGGGGAGGATCCCTCCTTCATGCAGACACCCCTGAGGTTTATTCCATTATTTTAGAAGTTTTTCCTAAACAAGCAGGAGGGTCTGAGGGCAGAGATGCTCACTTTAGTTTAGTCTGTTTAGTTTAGGTTAGCCATTTCCTATTCAATTCTACAACTTTACATTCTTCATGATTTAATGTTTATTATACAATAACTGGTATGAAGCCCATTGAGACGACTGTTGCTGTAAATATTGGGCTGTTTAAGTAAAACTGAATAGAATTTTTAGCTTCATTCAAAAATTAAACCATCCAGTTTCTCTCTGGACCCACTGCAGAGCTTTTTAATTAGGCCCCATCTTTCATTCTCTATGAACACTTAAGAAATGTTCTTTGGTCATCTCTCCTCTGGAGTTTTCCCACTTTCATTATAACTGTTTTTTCCTTTTTTTTTTTTTTTTTTCCTTCTCAATCAACTTCAATCTCTGTCCTGGGTCCCGTATTTATGATCATTGTATCCACTTGGCAAAATTCTTATCTGACATTTTATTTTTTTCTCACAACTTCTTTAAACATAATGGTAGTAAAACAGACAGTTTGGATGTAGGCTCTAAATCAGCAACTTTCAAACCTTCACTCCGGTTAAGATTCTCAGTATTACTCTTAACTCCATACTATTGGACCTCAGTTACCTTAGTGATATCACTTAAAAAGCAGTTTTCCACCAACTGTTGCCATCCTGTTGTAATCCAAGATCTAGACCAGGGATATCAGACTAATTTTCACTGAGGGCCACATCAGCATAGTGTCTGTCCTCAAAGGGCCAGATAGAACTTATACATGTAACTAAATGTAATGAAAAATAAATGTAACTACTCCTTAATGTTAAACAACTCATTATTTATTTACTATAACATTTGAAAGTGACAATTACAGTTGCATAGAAAACATATGTTTGCTTGTTACTTTAAGGCCCGTACACACCGGGACGAATATTCGCCAGGCGTTATTCGCCAGCGTTTTTCGCCACGTTTTTTGTGTTCACACCCAGGTGATTTTCGCTGACGATGAGTGGAGTGAACATGCAATTTCATTCCCTGACATTAGATGGCGCTTAATGTAAAACAGAAATACTCCTGTACACAAGGTGGCGCTGCGCAACTTTACGCTTCTTAAAGTCGCTTTTCACTCAGAAGAAGAGAGCAAGTATTTACACGCTTGTCAGAATCAAACAAAGAAAACGTGAATATTTCAAGCACCAGTAGCTCCAACTGGTGCTTGGTTCGGGGATATTTTAGAATGTCCGTCATTATTGCTTCGCGGCAGTGTAGACGCTACTTGTCGTCTATCTTCTTCGCTGGTATGTGTGCTCAGCAAGGCAGTTTTGTGTTTGAGCGCCCCCAAGTTGTGTTTTACTGTAACTTCAGAAGCTCCAGACACGTGAGCAAAAGCGCCATTCTCATTGGTCGAGTAGATTTCGACGCGACGCGTCGAAAAAAAAAAAACGAACCCGAGGCGTTTTTTTTTTTTTTGACGCTTTGACGCGTGGCGTTTTTTCGCGTCGGTGTGCACACTCTCGTTGGTGCCCTTTGTTTAGTCACGAGGCGTTAAACGTCGGCGAAAATCGCCGGCGAAATTCGTCCCGGTGTGAACAGGCCTTTAGCATAAATCCTTTTACATTTTGTCCTCTTATTAAATCCCACATTAATGAAGGTTCAAACTGTCCAAGTAAATAAAGAAAAGTAACATAAAACTCAGCTAGAAAGAACATGTGTTACACGTGTGACATTTTACAATTAAATGCTGCACACAGCCTTGATGGTTTGATGACAACAATTTGTCTGCATACACACACAAGACCTGTTAACATTGAATAATTACAGCAGCTACACATACATAATATGTAATCAACTAAATAAAAAAAAAATTTAAGAAATTAAAAACTTTTATGTCCTTGGGGGCCACATAAAATGACATGGCTGGCCACATTTGGCCCCCGGGCCTTGGGTTTGACACATGTGATCCACATGTGATCACATCCAAGAGGTGATCACTATTGTTTTTTTTTTCAGTTCTATTTACAACTTAATTTCCAGCATATTATTAGGGCCCGAGCACGGAGTGCAAGGACCCTATTGTAATTCGAATGTTTATTATTATTAGGGCCCGAGCACGGAGTGCAAGGACCCTATTGTAATTCGAATGTTTATTAGGGCCCGAGCACGGAGTGCAAGGACCCTATTGTAATTCGAATGTTTATTATTATTATTATTATTATTCTACCGGAAGAGTCGCCTTTTTGAGGCCTTTAACATACCCCAAAACTCACTAAATTTGGCACACACATCAGGAGTCGCGAAAAATTCTGTATTTTATAGGAGATTGGCATGGGCGCACAAAAACGGCTCGATAGCGCCACCTACAGTGACTTTTGTCCCGACGCCCCGCATACGCTTTAACGTACAAGCTTGATTTTTACAGGGCATGTTCTTCAGATGGAGACCTACAAAAAAGTCTGAAAGGACCCACCTGTCACTCGCACAGGAAGTCTGATATATTGAGGTCAATATGTCATTTTTGCTTCATTTTGGACATTTGCAGGCCTCGCTCTAGAACGAACTCCTCCTAGAGATTTTGGAGTAATGACTCCAAACTTTGGTTTTGTAAACTAGACACATGTCCGATGTTAAATTGTGAAGCTTTTAAGTTTTTACGGATGTTTGTGACCGTGGCGGCACGTCGAAAATGGAGGTCGTTTTGAAAACACGCCATGAAAAGAAAAATGGCCATTACTCAGCCATGCAAAATCCAATCTGATCCAAAATTGATATGCATGATTGTAGTCTGACCCTGACCACATCAGAAGTGGAAAAATCCAGAACAAGTGTAGCGCCACCTGCTGGCAAAAGGAAATGACATGTTTTACTTGGAGCATCACTGCTCCGAGTAGGATGAGCCGACACACCTCAAAATGATGTCCACCTGTTGAAAAGCCATTGAAGTTTACTCTGATAAAAAGCCATATCTTTCAATGCAGGGGTGTGGTCGTGACAGAGCGGTGAAGTTGGGCGTCTCGCCATGCAGACAAAAGTTGCTCTCACGTGCACATTCCTTGTCCAATCTCACTGAAATTCAATAGAGGTGATGAGGCTTCCATTCTGAACCAATGGATATGACAATCTTGGACGAACTCCATAGCGCCACCTAGATATTGACAAATACATTTTATGTCACATTCTGACCTATCTTTTCTCTGTGCTTTGTCCAACATTCATAAAATTACAGCAGGAGATACTCATAAGGGTCTTCTCTCATCGTCTAAAGTTTCATGGGTGTACACCTGACGGTGCCTGCGCAAGCCACCACCAAACAGGAAGTGGTTGATTGCGTTGCAGTCAGATAATTAAAAATTCATAAAAAATCAGCCGTTTGTATCACGAGGCTGATATTTCAGAATGAGATGCCTCATAAATATCTCCAACTTAGATATACAGCACTTGCATGGGTGAACAAAAACGGCTCAATAGCGCCACCTACCATGTTTGTTTTTGAGAGCCCCGCCATGTTCTTTAACATACAAGCTTGATTTTTACAGGACATGTTCATCAGATGGAGACCTACAAAAAAGTCTCCTGGTACCAAACTGTCAGTTGCACAGGAAGTCTGCTATATTGATGTCAATATGTCATTTTTGCTGTATTTTGGTCATTTGCAGGCCTCGTTCTAGAACGAACTCCTCCTAGAGATTTTTGAACAATGACTCCAAACTTTGGTTTTGTAAACTAAACACATGTCCGATGTTAAATTGCAAAGCTTTTAAGTTTTTACGGTTGTTTGTGACCGTGGCGGCACGTGAAAATTGGAGGTCGTTTCGAAAACACGCCATGAAAAGAAAAATGGCCATTTCTCAGCCATGCATAATCTAATCTGAACCAAAATTGATGTGCATGATTGTAGTCTGACTCTGAACACATCAGCAGTGAAAAAATCTGGAAAAAGTTTAGCGCCACCTGCTGGCAAGAGGAAATGACATGTTTTACTTGGAGCATCACTGCTCCAAGTAGGATGAGCCGACACACCTCAAAATGACGTCCACCTGTTGAAAAACCATTGAAGTTTACTCTGATAAAAAACAAATCTTTCAACGCAGGGGTGTGGTCTTGACAGAGCGGCAATTTCAATGGATATGATGAAGCTTCCATTCTGAACCCATGGATATGACAACTTTGGACGAGCTCTATAGCGCCACCTAGTTATTGCATGGGGCACATTCTGCCCTGTATTTTCTATGTGCTTTTTCCGATGTGCATGAAATTAAAACTGGAGATACTCAGAAGGCTCTTCTCTCATCATCTCAAGTTTCATGGCTGTACATCTGACGGTGCCTGCGTAAGGCACTGCCAAACAGGAAGTGGTCGATTCCGTTGCAGTCATATAATCAAGCTTTATAGGAAATCAGCCGTTTGTCTCAGGAAGCTGAGATTTCAGAATTAGATGCGTCCTACAAAGCTTCACGTTTGAAAAGCAGCACTATACGTAGGAGAAACATTTAACCACCTTAATCACCCTATTGTGCTAAAAGCAAATTTTTGGACATTTTGACTCAAGAAAATATTTTTATCATAACTTCTGTTTAGTTTATCAGCACCAAAATAAAAAATATTTACATTTATAAAATGAACTGGTCAACTCTAGGATTTTATTTATTCAATCTTACATCCTCAAGCTTTTCATCAGTTTCCCCTGCTGCAGGAGTGGAGTTAGCCCCCCCCCCCCAACCCCCGGCTGTGTGCTCACATGTAAACTAGCCAGGAGTGGCAGACAGAAAGTAGAACAGTTAGAAAGCCTAGTTCAACACTAAAATACAGCAATTTCCTTTGTTTTGTTTGTCTTTTATACATCCTTAGCACTAATCATTGCTTTTTTATTCATCCAAAATACAATTAACTTTATATTTTATCTTTTTTTTTTTTTACAAACAAAACATATGAATGTGCTCCAAAACAAAACCCAGCCTCAGTACACTCCTACAGATGAAACATCAGACAGTAAATGTCTCTTTTATGCTTTTTTAATCAATGCTGCAACTACATTTCCTTTCAATACATCCAAAGAAATTAAACTACAATGACAACAAACACAACATATAGCAAATGTCTCTAAGAAGATTGTGTATATACATTATGTACCACCTTTAAACACCAAATAAATAACAAATCTTTCTAATAAAATCACAAAAAATGGAACACAAAATGTAAAACCCAAATTAGAAATTGCAATTTTAAAAAGATACATTTTTCAGCAGCTTTTCAAAATCAATCACATATTTTACTCTTCTGTGGATGAAACAAAGAAGTCCAGAATAATGTAGCCACTTCTCCAAAGTCTCTGTCACCTTCAGTTTTAAACAAAGTCTGTGAAAATCCATTATACATTGGTCACATGTATTCAGAGACCTGCTAAAAGTGCACAATTGTAAAAGCTCTTTTATATAGACAACTGTTTGTTTTCTTAGAGCTCTAAATATAAAAAAATGCTTTTCTATCACCTAGACACAGGTGGAGAACCACATCAACTGGATTAGTAACAGGGTGGCATGTTTAGGTTTAAACTTACATCAATAGACAACATGAAGCTGTTCATCACATTTTTGACCTAAACATGTAAACACATCCTTGGCTCTGCGGTTAGGAAATGGTACTTGGGAATCTCTTCATACCAGGAGCCAGCCTGAACATTGGAACATCACCACAGTGCCCATCCAGACTGGGAAAGCAACGGGGTCCACTTCAGAGCCGTGAGCTGCTGTGTTTAACTCCAGCTGTCCCAGCAAGGGAGACAACTTCAGCAACATCCACTGACCAAGCCGGCAAGCCCTGGCAGAAAAGATCCCCACAAGAAAAACACTGGCTCAGGCAGGCTGTTCCATAAAAATATATAGTTTTGCCATTGCCTTGCAGCTCGCAGTTCAAGTGGTTTAGTTTTCCAGTAATGTCAGTCAAGAATACAAGTTCAGATTCACCATATTCATATTCACCATATTCAGCAGATATCTCCACCAATAGCACCTTAAAAATCCTGTTCTGTTTTGCTTTGCAGCTGAGGTTTTTTTTATGATTTTCACAATAGGAGTCTTTATGTGTCCAGAGCCAATCACTTCTGCACATAAGGCCTGCTGGTGAATGACGCAGCAGTAATACAGACATTTTGGAAAGTCTGCGTCAGCTTTACAGCTTACAGTGAATGATGAAACCTGTCTGCAGTCACTGCTACCAGCTTTTCTAATGGTACCTTTTTCTGCACAAAAACTCCTTCACCGTGTAATACATTTCAACTCCTCTTGTAGTTGTCTGTTAGGGCAGATGTGTCAGGAGTTCTTCTCTTGTGGAAACCAAAGGCTATGCTGTACTGTTGCCGTCCACAGACTCATCACACTGGACGTTAACCACCTGCACTTTGCAAGATCCCGGTCCAGCTAATTGGCCAAGTTATCAGACATAGCTGACACTCATCTAGACATTGTAGTGGAAATTGAATGAGTTCTATTGTTCTCATTCTTAGGAACAGTGATAGCAATTATCATCATTGCTTGTTTCTTAATCTGATAAAAACCTTCTTCTACTTGATGAGAAATTGAGCAGGTCTAAACGAGGCTTAGATTTAAGAATTTTTTTCATGCTATATGCATAAGTCTTTGTCCTTTAAGGAAACAGATTACAGTCTCCCCCCCCCCCCCCCCCCCCCCCCCACAGGCTGCTGTCATATTAACATTATCTTGGAGCTCCAGAATGGACAAGAAAAAACAACGAGAATGGCTCGAGCAGGGCGTTGCCCACGGGGCGGTCGCTCGTGCCAGGCGGTCGCACGTGCTCGGGCCCGCTAAATGCTACTTGTAGCTTTAATTATTATTATTATTATTCTTCCGACTTTTCCGTCGCCTTTTTGAGGCCTTTAACATACCCCAAAACTCACCAAATTTTGTATACACATCAGGAGTCGCGAAAAATTTCATATTTTATAGGAGAACGGCATAGGTAAACAAAAATGGCTCGATAGCGCCACCTGCAAAATTTGTTTTCGCGAGCACCTCCATATGCTTTATAGTACAAACCTGATTTTAACAGGGCATGTTCATCGGATAGAAACCTACAAAAAAGTCTCTTGGGACCAAGCTGTCAGTCGCACAGGAAGTCTGATATTTTGATGACAATATGTCATTTTTGCTGTATTTTGGTCATTCGCAGGCCTCGCTCTAGAACGAACTCCTCCTAGAGATTTGAGAGTAATGACTCCAAACTTTGGTTTTGTAAACTAAACACATGTCCGATGTTAAATTGCAAAGCTTTTAAGTTTTTATGGATGTTTGTGACCATGGCGGCGCGTCAAAATTGGAGGTCGTTTCGAAAACACGCCATGAAAAGAAAAATGGCCATTACTCAGCCATGCATAATCCAATCTGATCCAAAATTGATGTGCATGATTGTAGTCTGACTCTGAACACATCTGCAGTGAAAGAATCTGGAAAAAGTGTAGCGCCACCTGCTGGCAAGAGGAAATGACATGTTTTACTTGGAGCATCACTACTCCGAGTAGGATGAGCCGACACACCTGAAAATGACGTCCACCTGTTGAAAAGCCATTGAAGTTTACTCTGATAAAAAACCATAACTTTCAATGCGGGGGTGTGGTCGTGACAGAGCGGCAAAGTTGGGCATCTCGCTATGCACACAAAAGTTGCTCTCACGTGCACATTCCTTGTCCAATCTCACTGAAATTCAATGGATATGATGAAGCTTCTATTCTGAACCCATGGATATGACAATCTTGGACGAGCTCTATAGCGCCACCTAGTTATTGCATTGGGCACATTCTGCCCTGTATTTTCTCTTTGCTTTGTCCGATGTGCATGAAATTAAAACTGGAGATACTCAGAAGGGTCCTCTCTCATCATGTAAAGTTTCATGGGTGTACACCTGACGGTGCCTGCGTAACAGGAAGTGGTCGATTATGTGATCCCAAATAATAGAAATTTATTATAAATCAGCTGTTTGTCTCAGGAAGCTGAGATTTCAGAATTAGATGCCTTTAAGAACCTCCAGCTTTGATATGTAACACTATAGGGTCTACGAGAAACTTCATCACTTGATTTTTTTAATGAAATTTTGGACTGAACAAAGATTTTTAGCATAAATTCTGTTTAGGTTATCAGCACCAAGAATTCAACTTTCATAGGCATTTATGTGCTACTGCTTCCTAAAAAAATTCAGAATGATTGAAGTTACAGGTGAACTTTTAGACAACATTTCATCCAAAAAGGTCCGAAAACGTCTTTTTAGGCAAAACTACAAACACCTATTTTTTTTCATAACTTAATCATCATATATCAACACCATTTATTTTTTTAAATGTAGGGATCTGTGTTTGCTGCCTTCCATATTTTTTTCAGAAGTCCAGGTGAAACAGATGATTTAAAAAAAATCCTGATTCATCCCAAAACCTGTGCTTTTTCCGTCTGGACTCCAAACAAGTGTGTTTTAAAATTACTTATGCTTCAAATATCCACACCAAGTTTCACACGCATATAGCTGAACATGTCTAAATGCTTCTTGAATATTCTTTACAGATATAAAATGAACTGGTAAACTGTAGGATGTCATTTCCTCTTACATGCTTCAGTCTTTTCCTCATGCTGCAGCCTGCACCTCAATATGCCCTGTTGCTGGAGTCAAATTTCACCCCCCCCCCCCCCACACACACACACACACACCAGCTGCCTGTTCATATGCTAACTAACCCAGAAGTGAGGTGACAATAGTTTAGACACAAGAGGGAGGGCAGACTGCTTTTTCATTTGTTTTGTATGTCTTTCATAGATTTTTATGAATAATCATTGCTTTTCTAGTCATGTAAAATGCAATTAACTTAATATTTTATCTTTTTTTTTTTACAAACAAAACATATGAATGTGCTCCAAAACAAAACCCAACTCTCAGTACAGTTCTACAGATGTAACATAAGACTTAGACAGTAAATGTCTCTTTTATCCTTTTTTAATCAATGCTGCAACTTCTTTTCCTTAATATAAATCCAATGAAATTAAACTACAAAACCAAAAAACACAACCTATAGCAAATTTCTCTAAATAAATTATGTGTATATACAATATGTAGCACTTTTAAACAAAATAATAACAAATCCTTCCAATACAAGCACAGAAAAATGGAACACAAAATTTAAAACCCAAATTTGAAATGGCAATTTTAAAAAGATAATTTTTTCAGCCTGCTAAAAGTGCACAATTGTAAAAGCTCTTTTATATAGACAACTGTTTGGTTGCTTAGAGCTCTAAATATAAAAACAATGCCTTTATGGACGTGGCACGGATGGCACGGATGTTCAGCAGGGTAAACCCCAGGAAAGCGGCGGGACCTGATGGAGTTCCCGGAAAGGTTCTGCGGGCCTGCGCCGATCAACTCTCCCAGGTCTTCACAAAAATCTTCAACCTGTCGCTAGCTCAGGCTTTCATCCCTGCTTGCCTGAAGTCATCCACTATCATCCCGATACCCAAAAAGTCCTCATCCACAGCCTTCCTCACGGACTTCCGCCCAGTTGCACTCACTGCTGTCATCACAAAGTGTCTGGAGCGGCTGCTCCTGGGACACATCAAAGACTCCCTCCCTCCAATCTTCGTCCCCCACCAGTTTGCTTACAAAGCAAACAGATCAACGGATGATGCCATTTCCATCACCCTCCACACTGCGCTGAGCCACCTGGAACACAGAGACACCTACGCCAGGATGCTCTTTGTGGACTATAGCTCAGCCTTTAACACAATCATTCCTGACATTCTGGTCAACAAACTGTCTGACCTAGGACTCCACCCACTCACCTGCTCGTGGATCAAGGACTTCCTGACAAACAGACCACAGACAGTCAAACTTGACCCCCACCTCTCCTCCACCCGGACGCTGAGCACAGGCTCCACACAGGGATGTGTGCTGAGTCCTCTGCTGTACACACTGTACACAGCAGACTGCAGACCAGCCCACACCAGCAACACCGTGGTGAAGTTTGCAGACGACACTACTGTGGTGGGGCTGATCTCTGGGGACGACGAGACGGCCTACAGAGACGAAGTCCTGAAACTCTCAAGGTGGTGTCAGGCTAATAACCTCATCCTGAACACCACCAAGACCAAGGAGATCATCCTGGACTTCAGAAAAAACAGAACAGATCCACCCCCACTCTACATCGATGGAAACTGTGTGGAGAGGGTCCACAGCTTCACCCTCCTGGGCACCACCATCTCTGCTGACCTCACATGGTCTAACAACACCATGACTGTCATCAGGAAGGCCCAGCAACGCCTGCACTTCCTGAGAAAACTTAGGAGGAACGACGTCAGCCAGGAGCTGCTGGTAACGTTCTACCGCTCAACCATTGAGAGCATTCTGTCCTATGGCATCACAGTGTGGTTTTCCCACTGCACTGAAGCAGAACGGCAGAGTCTCCAGAGAGTGGTAAAGACAGCGCAGAGGATCATCGGCTGCCCCCTCCCCTCACTGAAGGACATTTACCAGTCTCGCTGCATCAGCAGAGTGACTAGCATCACCACTAACTCCACCCATTCTGCTTTCCCTCTGTTTGAACTGCTGCCCTCTGGAAGGAGGTACAGGTCCATCAGAACCAGGACAAACAGACTAAGAAACAGCTTTTTTCCATAGGCAATTATCATACGGAATGCACATACGTCCACCAACCACACCTCACTCTAATTTTACTACAATGCGTGCAATATCCTGACTGTCTAACCGGGTCACTGTGCAATAACTTGATATTTATTAAGCTGTGCTCACAGCAACTCATGTAATTCCTTTCTATTTTATTCACAAATATTTAATATTTAACAGTTTCTGTCCATATTGTTCATTTTTTGTTAAGAGTTGTAAATACAGTATTTCTTTTTCTATTCTATTTTTATTTTTATTTTATGTAACTCCTTCACTCCAAGGCTGCTGCAATTTCATTGTATCCCCATGTACAATGACAATAAACAATTCTGATTCTGATTATATCACTTAGACACAGATGGAGAACCATATCAACTGGATTGGTAACAGCAACAACCACCGACCAAGCCGGCAAGCCCTGGCAGAAAAGATCCCCACAAGAAACACTGCAGGCTGTTCCATAAAAAATATAGTTTTACCATTGCCTTGCAGATCACAGTTGAAGTGGTTTAGTTTTCCTAAAAAAATTCAGAATTATTGAAGTTACAGGTGAACTTTTAGACAACATTTGATCCAAAAAGGTCCGAAAACGTCTTTTTAGGCAAAACTGCAAACACCTATTTTTTTGCATAACTTATCTTTCAAATATCAGCACAAAAAAATTAAAAACGGTAGGGATCTGTGTTTGCTGCCTTCCATATTTTTTTCAGACTTAAAAGTGTAACAGATGATTTATAAAAAATCCTTTTTCATCCAAAAACCTGTGTTAAATCTGTCTAGACTCCAAACAAACATTTTTTTATGGTAACTTATGTTTCAACAATCGACACCAATTTTCACACACCTATAGCTGAACATGTCCCATAGCTCCCTGAATATTTTCATAGATATAAAATGAACTGGTCATTCTAACATCTAGCATTCTAACATCTAACATCTTACATGTCAAAGCCTCTCTCAGCCTGGCTCTGCTGAAGGAGTCGTGTTACAACCCCGCCCCCTCCTGCTGGGACCCCTGCTATGTAAATTAGCAAGCAGTGAACAGAGAGATGAGGAGTAAGAATGGCCATTACTCAGGCATGCATAATCCAAAGACAGCCAGTTAAACACTGAAAGACATATTTTTTCGGTATGTCTTTCATACATCTTTAGTATTAAAAACTCTCCAAGATGAATGTGCCTGACTCCACCTGCAGGTGGATCACAGACTTCCTGACGGACAGACAGCAGTATGTGAGGCTGGGGAAGCTCGTCTCAGATACTCGGACCACAAGCACCCGATCCCCCCAGGGCTGTGTCCTTTCACCCCTGTTACTCTCCCTGTACACAAACAGCTGCACAGCTGGTCACCTGTCTGTCAAACTCCTGAAGTTTGCTGACGACACCACACTCATCGGCCTCATCTCTGACGGAGATGAGTCGGCCTACAGGAGTGAAATAGCCAGGCTGGTGTCATAGTGCAGCGCTAACAACCTGGAGCTTAATGCTTTGAAGACAGTGGAGATGACAGTGGACTTCAGGAAGGCCCCAGCCCCCCTCCCCCCTGTCATCCTCTGTGACTCCCCGGTGACCTCTGTGGAGTCCTTCTGCTTCCTGGGAACCATCATCAGCCAGGACCTCAAGTGGGAGCAGAACATCAGCTCCATCACTAAGAAGATCCAGCAGAGGATGTACTTCCTGAGGCAGCTGAAGAAGTTTCACCTCCCTGAAAAGATGCTGGTAGACTTTTACACCGCCATCATCGAATCCACCCTCACGTCCTCCATCACAGTCTGGTTCGCTGCGGCCACGGCCAGAGACAAGGCCAAGCTGCAACGCGTCATCCACTCAGCAGAGAAGGTGATCGGCTGCCACCTCCCGTCTCTCCAGGAGCTGCACATCTCCAGGACCTGGAGGCGGGCAGCCAGGATTGTAGCCAACCCCTCTCATCCAGGACATAATCTCTTTCGGCCCCTCCCTTCTGGCAAGAGGCTCCGGTCCATCAGGACCAGGACCTCGCGCCACAAGAACAGCTTCTTCCCCACTGCAGCCAGCCTGCTGAACAGAACCCCAACTCCCCCAGGTGACACCCCCCCCCCCCCCCCCCCGCCCACCAAAGGACTGTCGGTGCCACTTACAGGCCCCACCATCCCAGCCCATCTGTGCTCCCACTTTAATTCACCTTACTCTACTGTATATAGTGTGTTGTTGTTGTTAACTTAATTTTTAACTTATTCTTAATTGCACTATACACCAAGTCAAATTCCTCGTTTTGTAAAGTGCGCTCTACTGAACCTGGCAATAAAACTTTTTCTGATTCCTGATTCTATTAATCATTGTTTTTTATTCATTCAAAATGCAATTAAATCAATATTTTATTTTTTTTCTTTTCCTTTTTCTTTTTTTTTTATCTCTTATATCCTTTTTTATAATCAATGTTTGAACTTCTTTTCCTTTCTATTGTCATGGTTTCAGTTTGTTGTCTTTTTTTTCGCTTTAGTTCTTGTTCTGTCTTGTTTGGTTCTGTTTCCTGTTTTATTTTGAAAGGTTTCCTGTCTTGTCATGTTTCTTGAGTTTTACTTCCTTTGGTCCCCATCTGCCCTAATCGTGTTCACCTGTGTCTTGTCTGCCCTGTCTGTATATAAGTCTTGTCTCTGCCTTCCTCCTGTGCTGGTCCATTAACTTCTGCTCATGTTGATCACGTCTTCTTGTCTGGCGTCCATGTCCCTTGCCATGCCACAGTAAGTTTTTGTTTTTAGTTTTGTCATCCTGCTCTGCAGCGCTTTTTGTTAGTTAAATAAACCCACTTGCCCTGAACCCGTTTGCCTCCCGTCTCTGCGCCTGGGTCCTACCTGCTCTCGAGCCTCCCCCCCACACGACATCTATACATCCAATGAAATTAAACTACAAATCAACAAACACAACTGATAACAAATGTCTCTAAAAAATGATGTGTATATTTGCAGAACCTTAAAAACACCAAACAAATAACAAATGCTTCCCAATTAAAGCACAAAAAATGGAACACAAAATGTAAAACCCAAGTTAGAAATTGCAATTTGAAAAAGATACTTTTTTCAGCAGCTTTTCAAAATCAATGACCAATTCTACTCTTCTGTGGATGAAACAAAGAACTCCAGAACAATGAAGCCATTTCTCTAAGTCTCTCTCACCTTCAGTTTTAAACAAGGTCTGTGAAAATCCACCATACATTGGTCACATGAACTCAGAGACCTGCTAAAAGTGCACAATTGTAAAAGCTCTTTTATATAGACAACTGTTTGTTTGCTTAGAGCTCTAAATATAAAAAAAAATGCTTTTCTATCACCTAGACACAGATGGAGAACCTTATCAACTGGATTAATAACAGGGTGGCATGTTTAGACAACATGAAGCTGTCCATCACATTTTTGACCCAAACATGTAAACACATCCTTGGCTCTGCGGTTAGGAAATGGTATTTGGGAATCTCTTTATACCAGGAGCCAGCCTGGCCATTGGAACATCGCCACAGTGCCCATCCAGACTGGGACAGCAACGGGGTCCACTTCAGAGCCGTGAGCTGCTGTGTTTAACTCCAGCTGTCCCAGCAAGGGAGACAACTGCAGCAACATCCACTGACCAAGCTGACAAGCCCTGGCAGAAAAGATCCCCACAAGAAAAACACTGGCTCAGGCAGGCTGGTCAAAAAAAAATAGTTTTGCCATTGTCTTGCAGCTCGCAGATCAAGTGGTTTAGTTTTCCAGTAATGTCAGTCAAGAATGCAAGTTCAGATTCACAATGTTCATATTCACCATATTCAACAGACATCTCCTCCAATAGCACCTTAAAAATCCTGTGCTGTTTTGCTTTGCAGCTGAGGTTGTTTACGATTTTCAGAATAAGAGTCATTATATGTCCAGAGCCAATCACTTCTGCACATAAGGCCTGCTGGTGAATGACGCAGCAGTAATGCAGACATTTTGGAAAGTCTGGGTCAGCTTTACAGTGAGTGATGAAACCTGTTTGTCTATTGATCATAGCAGGAGTCCCATCTGCAGTCACTGCTACCAGCTTTTCTAATTGTACCTTTTTCTGCACAAAAACTCCTTCACCGTGTTATACATTTCAACTCCTCTTGTAGTTGTCTGTTAGGGCAGATGTGTCAGGAGTTCTTCTCTTGTGGAAACCAAAAGCTATGCTGTACTGTTGCCGTCCACAGACTCATCACACTGGACGTTAACCACCTGCACTTTGCAAGATCCCGGTCCAGCTAATTGGCCAAGTTATCAGACATAGCTGACACTCATCTAGACATTGTAGTGGAAATTGAATGAGTTCTATTGTTCTCATCCTTAGGGACAGTGATAGCAATTATCATCATTGCTTGAATTTTTTTCATGCTATATGCAAAAGTCTTTGTCCCTTAAGGCAACAGATTACAGCCCCCCCCCCCCCCAGGCTGCTGTCGTATTAACATTAGCTTGGAGCTCCAGAATGGACAAGAAAAAACGACGAGAATGGCTCGAGCAGGGCGTTGCTCACGGGGCGGTCGCTCGTGCCATGCGGTCGCACGTGCTCGGGCCCGCTAAATGCTACTTGTAGCTTTAATTCTTTCATGTATTTCTACTTTCTGATGTCCTTCGTCTTCCCGCCTGCATGTGCTGTCCTTTTTTGTCCACTCTTCCCTCTTCTGTCTCCTTCATTTCAGATCCCACCTTTTATCTGCTCTCTTTCCAAAAATGTTTGTGTAGAGTTCAGAGTTTATGTCCATCAAGACAGAATTTAGACTGACTCAGACCCCTCCCCAAATCCATCCGAACTCCCTCACAGGTCAAAAAAGCAGAAAACCAGCCCCACCAGAGCAACCAGCTGATCTCGGGTTCACACTCGGCTGCTTTTTGCAGGACTACCGGGGAAATCCTCAGTTTAACGCCTCAGCCCCGTTCTGGTCACTTGTTTCTGAAAAAAATCCCTGCAGCACCCTTGATAACTGTGAACCCCATAAGATCCTCTTACTGAACGCACCATAGAGAATAAAGCCAAAAGCTAGTTTTTAGGTGAGCAGATGCTTTAAACTGGAATGTTTCGGATTTCCCCACAGAGACCTCTGATTATTT
This sequence comes from Oryzias latipes, assembly GCF_053564925.1. Classification (NCBI taxonomy): domain Eukaryota; kingdom Metazoa; phylum Chordata; class Actinopteri; order Beloniformes; family Adrianichthyidae; genus Oryzias; species Oryzias latipes. The sequence continues at coordinate 34,146,591 of NC_136246.1, forward strand.
TGCGACTGTTTTCAGAGTCCAGAACTAACCTTTACTCCAGGCACTTTGATATTCCTGACCTGTTTCTATCTGTCAGGTTGAGCCGACATAAGCATGTATCCACCACCGGACTTCACAGTCAGATGAAGTAGACATTCCTGCTCTGATGGGTCAAAACCTCACATGTTTCCTGGCTTTGAACAGATGATCTCTCTTGGCATAACTACTGTGAAGGCATCTTGCACACTGTCAGTTGGGGCTTTGAGCTTGATGTACTCATGCATCTTGGATGTTTCATCCTGGATAGTGGCTTCTATGCTCACTAGTCCTCGGCCCCTTTCCTTGCAGCTAGCATACAGTCTCAGGGTGCTGGATTTGGGAGGGAACCCTCCATGCATGGTGAGGAGCTTTCGTGTCTCTTCCTTTGGCCATCTTATTATTCCTGCAGGGTATCTGATAACTGGAAGTGCGTAGCTGTTTATTGCCCGGTTCTTATTTTTGCCATTGAGCTGGCTTCTCAGGACTTGCCTTACTCGTTGGAGGTATTTAGCTGTTGCAGCTTTCCTTGTTGCCTGTTCCAGGTTGCCATTTGCCTGTGGAATTCCAAGGTACTTGTAACTGTCCTCGATGTCTGCTATTGTTCCTTCTGGGAGTGAGACCCCTCCTGTGTGGACTACCTTGCCTCTCTTTGTCACCATCCGGCTGCATTTCTCGAGCCCGAATGACATCCCAATGTCAGTACTGTAGATCCTGGTGGTGTGGATCAGGGAGTCAATGTCACGCTCGCTCTTAGTATATAGCTTGATGTCATCCATGTAGAGGAGGTGACTGATGTTGGCCCCATTTCTGAGTCGGTATCCATAGCCAGTCTTATTGATTATTTGGCCGAGGGGGTTCAGACCTATGCAGAACAGCAGTGGGGACAGAGCATCACCTTGGTATATCCCACATTTGATGGACACTTGTGCAAGTGGCTTCCCATTGGCTTCAAGGGTGGTTTTCCACAGCTTCATTGAGTTTCCTATGAAGGCTCTTAGAGTCTTGTTGATGTTGTACAGCTCCAAGCATTCAGTGATCCATGTGTGTGGCATTGAGTCATAGGCCTTCTTGTAATCAATCCAGGCTGTGCACAGGTTGGTGTGTCGTGACTTGCAGTCTTGAGCGACTGTTCTGTCGACCAGGAGTTGGTGTTTGGCTCCTCTGGAGTCTCTACCAATGCCCTTCTATGTGTTACTCATGAAATGATCCATGTGCCTATTTATCTTGGTTGCAATGATTTCTGACATGAGCTTCCATGTTGTGGACATACAGGTTATTGGCCGGTAGTTGGATGGGACTGCACCCTTTGAGGGATCCTTCTGGATCAGGATCGTTCGCCCTTCTGTTAGCCATTCGGGGTGAGTCCCATCTCTTAGCAGCTGGTTCATTTGTGCTGCCAGGCGCTCGTGGAGTGCGGTAAGCTTCTTTAGCCAATAGGCATGTATCATGTCAGGACCCGGTGCTGTCTAGTTCCTCATACCTGAGACTCTTTCTTGGATGTCTGCCACTGTGATGGTTACTGGATTCTGTTCAGGGAGGTTGCTATGTTCTTTTCTCAGAGAGACCAGCCATTGGGCATTGCTGTTATGTGTTGTCTATTTCTCCCATATGCTTTTCCAGTACTGTTCAGTTTCTAGCCTTGGTGGGTCTGCTCGGCTGTTTTGACCCTGCCACTAAGCGTACACTTTTGCAGGTTGAGTAGCGAAGAGCCTGTTTATTCGTCTGGCTTCATTGTCTCTTGTGTACCGCTTTAGGCGGCTGCTCAAGGCTAGGAGCCTTTGTTTGGCAGTTTCCAGTGCTTCAGGTATGGACATCTGGCTGTATCTCTTAGGTACTTGGTTTCTCATTGTACCTCTTTGAGCCTCTGTCAGCTTACTCACATCCTTCCGGGTTGCCTTGATTTTGGCTTCTAACCGTTGCTTCCATGGTGGTTACTGTTTTCTTCCATGTTTGCTCTTGTAGCCAAGCATCTCAAGGATCACTACTGCTGAAGTGTAAACCAGTTCATTGGTTTCTGTGATTGTTGTGGTAGGAATTGCTCTCAATGCTTCATTCACAGTTTCCAGTAGACTTTCAGGCGGTACGTCACTTAACCGTTGTAGCTGGTGTCGGGGTTGCCTAGTGTTCATTGTAGACATGATCTTGTCTTTCAGGTCAGTTGCTGCCTCGCTCAGCATACCTGTGGTTGTTGGGGCTGTGTACCCAAGCTCAGGGTGGGAGTGTGGTATAACCTCCTCTCTGACATGCTGTTCTGGCTCTCCCGTGGCATTGTATTGTATCGCTTCAATCTCAAGTTGTGATAGGAGTTTCTGTTTGTGTATGTTTGAGCACTGGGCTACCAGTTGTTTGGCAGTTAGCTTGATTGTGGGTTTCGAACATCCAATCATTCCACATTCTCTGCATGTAACCCCTCTGGGTGGGATTACTTAAGTAGGATTCTAACAGAACCTTGTTCTCACATCTAGCCTATTTCCGTCTTGTTCCAGTAGCCCACTTTCCATCAGGGTGCTCTGGTCCCTCAGCACCTGACGCAGACCTTGTTTGGCCGGGCGACGTCTGAGCCGGCATGATATGTGGTTCATTGGCTCTCATGTTTTGAGGTAGGCATTAGCGTTAAGGGCCTTGCCCAAGGACCCTCACTGGGTGATGTTAATTGCCCGTCATTGTTATGGTAATTGCCCCATTTCCATTGCCATTTTTCCATTACCATTAATTGTTCATTCCACCCTGGGAATATATATATATATATATATATATATATATATATATATATATATTTTTTATAGGTAGATCTTCAAAACATTGTCGATTCAAAAGTAGCTCACACGGCAAAAAAGTGTGAGCACCCCTGGTTTAATGTGTAAATAAATCAAATCATGTAAAATAAAAAGACAACAGCATTACTGTGGTAATTAAAAAAATATTGTCTTGGGGTTTACATGATTGATCTAAATATTTACAAGTATTATCAGGGTTTTACTTCACATCTGTCATTCTCTACCCAGCTTGTATCATTTTGGTCCCATTTCCCCCACCTTACCAAAAATAAAATACTTGGTTAGTAATTTCACCAAACCACCCTGATTCAAATACAAAGTTCTCTGCAAGTTCTGTCAATAAAGATTATTTAAATCATATTTTTCTTTTAGGTATTATTATAAAATTAACTTCAAATAATACAATTAATCATATATATTCATCTAGTATAATTAAACAAATACCAGAGTGTTGACCTGTATAGGATTACTTATTATTAACAGAGACAAGTCATATCTACTGCAAACTATTCAAGTGTATGTTGGCAAAGTCATAAATAAATGTTTCACTGATTCTATAAGTTAATTTTATGTCATCCTGAAATGTTTGACATGAAACATTTCACAGTTTATTATAGCTAGAAACTGATGGTGAAAGAGCCAGAATGGTAAAGAAAAGACTGGGCTTGATGGTTGGAGCTACAACTCAGTGTGACAAAGCCATAAACATGTAAGGTTCAGCAAACAAAGGGAGACAAACCAGTGGTGCAGCAGAAGAGCGGCCTCTTAAATACGCTGAGGATGATTAACTGAACTGAGAACAGCTGTGGAGGATCATCAGCCTGAAGCTGCTGTGACTGACAGGAGGAACAGAACCTGAAGAACCAAGAAAACATCTGGGAACAAACCAAAGGACAACATCAGTACAATAATGAATGCCCCGTCGTAACTCTTTTGGTTGTAACCAATAACAAATTCCCAAATTCTGTGTGACTATTTTTACATTTTCTCTGAAAAGTGAGAAAGATTTCATGACACCATTGTTTTAGGAAGGTGTCGATCAATAAAATGCTCATCAGTGTGTTTTTCTGCCTCAGAGTAATGTTCTTTGCATACACTGGCACATTTTTTATGAAGATTTTGTGTTTTGATTGGTGTGTTCTCATTTGATTTGTTCTGTACAGGTTAATGATGACATTTCCTGGGTGTCCTGCCCCCTCCTGGATGGATTCTCCTGAGAGGGTCACAGCTGCCTGGAATGATTCAATTAAGACTCACTATTTAAGGAGGTGTCTGGTCTGCCATCATGACTGCATCTGGTGCATGTTGTCTGCTGAGTAACTTTATAAAAGGTTTTCTGTGTTTTTGAAGTGTGCCGGTGGTGATTTTTGTTATTAAATGTTTTGAACTCCCTTCCTGACCTGGGCCAGCCCAGCTCTAACATTATAAAGGTTGTTCAGCTCCAGTATCTGAGCCTACTTACAGTCATGGCAGTTCTTTTAAAGCCCCCATTCAAAGCTTTTCCTTCTGATTTGTTCTGTTAAAGTCAACATTAGCCGTGCTAACTGAGGCCTGCAGAGTCTGAGAGGAGCCTGATGGGTTGTTCGAAGCATTTTATTTTTTAAACTTTTGGGACAAATACTTCTGGATAGTGACACCTTAACATAGTTTAATAAGGTATCGTCACTTTAAAATTGTGAATTAATCAAAGTTTGTAGGAGACTTTTCTTTCAGCTTTTTCTCCTCAGTTTTGTGAGAATTCTGTCTTTAATCAACCAGGGCAGCAAACAGATTTTGCAGGGGTTCTATGATACATTTAACATGTTTTTGACACATTTGCTAACAGGCAATGGAAACAAACAAATAACAGGTCTTTAGCTTTTACGTGAGGTGGAAAATAAAAGTATTGCAGCCATGATGTGAGTAAGTCATGAACTGCTTTTGAAAAACAGTATTTTAAGTCTTTCCTTGACCAAGAAGCTGAGAAAGTTGGATTTGCTGAGGCGGGCCAAGCTTTTGGGAATAAATGCGATGATATGGGATAGAAATAATAAAACGCTGTGTAATGAAGGAAAGATCCCAAAGACGAATGCAGAGGCCAATATCTCTGAACAAATCCTGATATGAAGGAGCAGCGAGAGCGCAGAGCTGCTCTCAGAGCGTCTGCAGAGCAGAAAGAGTCTCCCTGGAAGGAGCGTGGACGCCGTAATAAAGTGATTCCCAGAGAAATTCTCTTTGCCGGCTGCTTATTGGCTGCAGACTCTGTATCAGACTTAGCTGGTGATTGATGATGTCTGGCTGTAATCAGAGAGGTGATTCATCAGGGCTTTATTGCAGGAGTTCAGGTGTTTGTGACACACACTTATTCATTTCTAATCAGGCAGAGATTCCTGCCTGAACCTTCATATCTGCTCTTCTCATCTCCTGTTTGATTAGTTTCAGTAAAAAAAGCATAAACTAATCTCTGCTGGATCATTTTCTAGCAGCTCAAAGTTTCTTTTATTTTATTTTAGTAATTGATCCCAAATCCTGCAGGGAATCAGTGAGATACCAATCTCTGTTGGTTGCAGTCGATCAACAAACAATAATTCAGCCTTTTTGCTTTTTGCTTTTCTGTGTGGACAAAAAAAAGAGACTGTTTGTTTGAAAAATGAGCTGAATTTTTGCTTTGAAATCTGTTAAAACATTACAATCTTCTGCCTGGTTATAGGACTGAGTTTCTTTTTAATGAAACTTTTTCTTTGCTTTCTTTATGCTTCAGTTGGACCTGGTCTTATTTTTAAGTGTCCCTGCTTCAGGTTTGTTCCCTGATGGCTGCCAGCAGCTCTCAGTTTGTTGATTGACGCCCAGATGTGTCAGTTCCATCACCTCTGTATATGAAACCTGAGCTCATGCCCTCGTCACCAGAGGATTCAGACTTCTGTGTCTTGTGTGTGTGTGTGTGGGTGTGTGTGTCTGTGTGTGTGTGTGTGTTCTTTTTTTGTATACACTTTTGGAGATTCAGCCTACTTTGTTTCTGTGTTATCTTCAACACGGATTTTTCAGCTTTTTTTGTATGAAGATGTTCAAAAAACGTTTGTTCTTTGCTTTAAATAGGAGACAGTCGGCTTCAAATCAGACTATTATCGCTGTGCCTGTAAGGCCGCTTAAAAAAAGGACTCTTGCTGAAAAGAGTTGAAAAATGCGTCTCATGCAGCTGGAAATTATTCTCCAGTGCCCAAAACATACAGCTGAGTGAAGGCTACTATGAGTCATTTGATATTCTAGTAATTATTAGCGCTGTGACTATCTAAAAATGTGACTTGCTTCAATAGAAAGTTATTCAATTACTGCACGTTGACCAGATTTCTGCCTTTCCTCTGTGGCCATGACAACCATGGGTTAAAAGACTCTCCTTACAGTAGCAGTTGGTGAATCAGCAGTAAATATTCTGGGATTCTGCTGAGTTAATGTTTGTCCATCTCAGTTTTGGAAAAAAATTTACAGCAGTCACCACTTCATTCAGCAAAAACTACAGCGAGCACAGAGAATTGAGGTATCCATTCAGACGACAGTTTTACAGCAGCCGCGTTCGCTCGGCACTAAATCCTCCCGACTCTGAGACTGACCTTATTTTCTGAGGAAAAAGCAGTGGGGAGAGGCGGAAGAGTTGAGCTCAAATTTAGTGTTTCATTTGGTTAATATCATCGTTTGGCTCTGTAAATTTACAGCAGCCCTCCATTTGAATTAGACTGCAGGGAGCAGTTAGAGCGAGGCCGTGTCCGCGTGGATAAAGTGTGTACGCTAATGCAAATGCACGGATCAATACTGCTGTGTTTGCTTTTCTGCTGCTGCCTCTGTTGGCTCACAGTGTGTGTGTGTGTGTGTGTGTCTGTGTGTGCATGTTTGACATCTGCATGAGCAGCGTGCACAAGCGTTTAACTTTGACCTCCTCAGGTGACCGTGCCACTTGAAGGGACCACCAAAACCTTGATAACAAATCCACGACGATTCCACTGAAACGGCTCAACGCCACCGACACGTTTCAAAGATCACATTAGCATAAAACCACATTTCATTTAGCATACATCTGAACTGATTGCACTGGAGTTCAAAACACTAACATTTGTTCTTATGGTTGAAAAAAAAAAAAAAGAGTACAAAGGAAGCTATCTTAAATCCTTCAGGGAGCAGCTGACCCTCATCAACCATGAGTTTGTTAGTGGACTCCTGCTGAAGTGTGGAGAGCTTGTCCTCCAGCTCCAATTCAAGAGCAGGACCGGAAATCCTTCAGTAAAACTGTAATGTTCTGTCAGGGAAGCATGAATGTCCGTCAGCAAAGACCAAAGGTTTGTGCTTTATGTGCTCGATCTCTAATCTGTCCAAATCCCATTTACTTATTGATTTTTTTTTTCAGTGCACACCTTTGTACTCAAGAGCTTGGATGATGTGGACTCTGTTGGGATACACTCGTTCCTCGATGTGGAATGCAAACTTTGATTCAAACACCACAGTTGTTGTGGTCCAGGGATTTAGGACCAAACGTCTCTCACAGTTCGTCCTCCGATGACAGACGCTTGTCTGAGTCAGACAGGATTTAATGGAGAGCCAGAGTCACGATGAAACCGGCCTGGATGCCGTTCCTCCACTAATTCTGACGCCTCACGGCACAAATCTCTTCATTTTCAGCTGCCCTTCATGTCTGTTAACGGTGTCTAACATGGTACCACTGACCATTCGGTGCGCTACCCCGTGGACAAAAGGCCGAAGTATGAGTAATAGATGACACTTAAAATATTGATTAAGTCCACATCTGGTAAAATATGTGTGTTTAAATGTAGGACGTACCTAAAATCCTTGCATATTTTCAATTATAAATGTCATTATTTGGTGCACCTAAAGACTGAATTCTGGTTGTGCTTGACAGGTTTCCTGTGGCAGACGGCGCTCAGAAATCCGCCATTCTTTGGGTTGAACTTTGATGGCTTGTCTGATCATTACGGCCAATGTAGTGTGGCGCCTGGCGGAGTGATCCGTTCTGCTTCAACTGTTTGTAAATGAGTTGAACAGAGTTTGATGTTTTCTGTGTTTCTTTGAAATATTGAACGTTTTTAAATGTTCTTGAACCAAAGTGTCACAGCAGAGGGATGAAGATCCACATGTGGCTGCAGAGCCTCAGGTTGGAGACCCCTCTGTCAGATCACCAGCTCAGCCTTAAGGAATCCAGACTTTGATTTCTGACAGAGCTAAACATTAATGTGGACCTGGGTGAGCCGAAATAGTCCTGCTAGTCATGACACACTTATGTGATGAACTCATTGAGTGATTCTGTGGGAATCTTCGGTCCAGTGTGCCAAATGTAATTCATCTTCGAGGTTCTTTGTTAAACTGCTGAGGGGGGACAGAAATAATCCCCCTGGTCTATTGGAACTGCTCTCAGCTGTTTGCTAAAGGGATAAAAAGGCCCTCAGTGATCAAATGTGAAGACAAACCGAGAAGAGGAAATTACAAATTTGTGCAGAGCAGAAATGAAAGCATGAGTGAGCTTCACGCTTAAATGAAAGGCAAGAAACTTGAAAACTCTGACGAGTCACAGCGCCGCTCGGCTCGATAAGGAGGGAGCGCAGCGTGGGGGGGAGTGGAGAGGCGCGTGGAAAATGACAAAGCCCAGGAATAAATGAGAACCGCCTCGGTGTGAGAAACAAAATCAGAGCGCCGACAGACACGAGCGGTCAGCAGGACAATAAAAGTGAGCAGGCTCAATCCAGCCCCAACATTATTCTGCTGTAAAAGAGCCCCTTATCTCCACAGCGGGGGCCGGCACAGCTCATTTGGGAATGCACATTCAATAAAGAGTGGACACGGAAAAATTTGTCAAGCTGGAAGTTTCTGGATTTGCCCAACAGCTGAACTGCTGCTCCTTTAATATTCTGCATGCTCTTCAGAATCCAAATGTTCTGCTTCAGGGCTTCACACTTCGATTGTAAACGTATAAAATGGCAAATATGTTTTAGTTTCTGCAGGTTTCATGCTCTCTTTCTGAATCAGGACCAAATATCAAAGCTGCATTCAATCCAACGCCATGCTGGAAACACCTCATGCCTCTTTCACCATCATCGCTGACATCAGTCCAGTTAAAATAGATTTGACATCTATTTTTATAATAAAATAGAAGCAAAACACTAAAGATTGAAGCTTTAAATGCTTTTAAATAGGACAGCTGTTTGCAGGGTTGTTGCCTTTGGTCCTTTTCAGCTTTTTGATCCTCACGGTTTTCTGTAGATTCTCTTCATGACAGTCCAGTTCATGTTCTTCACCTGTGATCTTCTTCATCTTCTCTCCAGGTGGGCTGGAGCCTTTCTTCGTGTTATCAGGTTGCTGTAGACCCCCCCCCCCTCTTGATTTGGGATTCCTTCCACTCAAATAAAATTTTTCTGTTTTTTGACTGATTCTGTTGTTGTTGTTTTAAGTGGACGTTTGTGCAGGAAAACGTGAAGACAGAAATTCAGCTCAGCTGTTAACTTCCTCTATGCACAGGTGTGTGTGTTTGCATGTGTGTGTTTGTGCATGTGCACAACAATAATTGCCACATTTTTCTTTTATTTATGCAAATGAGACATTTTTTTTTTTTCTGATTGCTTCTTTTTTTAATAGCGATGTTTGCATAAGTTTCAGACACTTTTGGTTTGACCACTGCAGAAATGAAAACCCTGATGGTTTCTTCTGGGGGCTGATGTCTCCTGATGTTTTTAACTCCTGAATTCCATGATCTTTACATCATCAGAGCTTTATGATCTAAAACTGCCAATTGTCGCATCTATGATTGATAGTTTTGCTCATTTCTGTTTGCAAACTCAAACACCTTTCAGGTCGGTGTGACCATGAAATGAGTTTTAGAAATGCCTGCTGCTGTCGACACAAACAATCGGGTGTCACCGCCCAGATTCTGTTCTCGCTGATTCCCACACTGAAAGTGGATTCATCACACCTCTGATCTGCTGCCTTCAGGTGGTGGAGGGGTTTGGGAGCCCAAGGGATGCTGGGGGCTAAGCTGATCAGGGCTAAGTCCTCCGGTAGAAGAAAAATAAAAACAACTAAATAAAACTTTCACCAACATTTTTCACACGTGTTGATCAAATCCACTTCAACTAAAAATTCACCTTTTAATTTTAATTGGAAAAATGTATATAAACATAAAACTCCTCCTGTCAAGATTAGCATTTCAAGCATCAACAATGATTAAAGAGAACCAACAGTTAGATTTGGAGCTAAAGGCCAATGAAAGAAAACACTTTGGGCTCATTGTTAAGCATGGCTGTGGTAGTGTGATGGTTCGGGCCTTCTGTGTCACTCTGCCAACCCTGACCGCTGCATTCCAGACCTCTACACTCGAACATCAGACAACAAATCTCCATGAGGATGACAAAAAATGGCCCAAATGCAACAAAGTCTTTGTGTGTGGAGGCATAGTGTTTGTGTTTGGTCATGTGATCGTACATGTGTGTGTGAGTGTGTGTGTGTTCATTAAACGCACACACACAAAGTAGCACCACAATAAAGCTTCACCCTTCATTAGGTTTGTTTTTGCTTGGTTTTTTAGGTGTCAAACCTTGCAGTTGTGTATCTTCACACCATCGGGAGGCAACACACACACACACACACACACACATACAATGCTGTACCATATGGAAAAAGCTCAGTCTTTGCTGACAGAGCAGCTCACACAGCTGATTCAGACATCAGTTATCACGCCACAGAAGTAGAGATCCACGCATGAAAACCATCGCACAAAGAAGCTGCGAGATCTTCCTGTGCAACACTAAAGACGCACAAAGATCAGTGGAGCTCGGCGTCCTTTGTTTTTGCCACATTCAGGACGCATTACCTTCTGCTCTTTAAAATGATGTCAGATGTTTCTGTAGCAGCAGCCTTTGACATGAGTGTTGTTCAGGCAGGTGGCCCTACAGCTGCGTTCACACCCAGCGTGATTTGTGCATCAAAACCATGTCTACTTTTTTTTTTTTTTTTTAGGTGAAATTCTGACACTAAGATGAGTGGAAAACATCTGTCCATCAATACACTGTGGGTTAGGACGAGGGATGAACCAGACAGGGAGCAGTGTGCACGTTCACGTGGGGGTGGAGATACATGCATGCTGCCGAAGGGAACCGTGTGTTCATTAAGGGAACCAGATCCTACCCAGCCAGACCAGGAGAGGGGAGGAGAGACCCCCAGGCCAGGAACCCCCCCGGCACCGGACCCAGGCAGCCCGGGAGGGGGGGAGGAGGGGATCGCCCCCCTACGCCCAAAGGCATAAGCGAACCCGGCGTCCGGCCCCAAGGCCACAGGACAGGAGCGCTTAGCCGTACCAGGCGGCAGCCATGGGGGCCACTGGGCGCCGGACACCGAGTCAAGGGCCAGAGACGACGCCAGGGTCCCGAGAACCCATGGGCCGCCGACCACCCAACCGGCCCCCCGCCTCCGCGAGCCAGCCTCGGCACCCAGCAAATTAGACTCTCCCGCCATGTGTGGGAGGAGCTACTTTCAAATTATATTTTATTTTTGGGCTGGAAGAAGCCCAGGAAGACTGTTGTAGACCCGAGTACAGCATGTGCTCTAAATGCCACGCCCACAGTTTCAGTCTTCAGTGTCACATGTCATTTCTAAGATTCCCTGCACTTCTCTTGAATAATTAAATCCCAACACGCTTGTGTAAAACGGTTTTGAAGCCACGATGTTGGAATCTTTTTACTCACTGTTCTACGTTGGAATAAAAGGAGATTTACTAGTTAGTGGTTAGTTTGTGAACTGGCTGCAGTTATTTCTGTTTACAAACCAGTTTGGAGGTGGAATTTCTGTTGTATGAATATATACTCAGCTAAGTACCTTTTTAAGAGAAAACGACCGTAGTGAAACTATGTTCCAACCCTGTAAAAATAGATGCAGAATCTCACCTTCCCAGTCATTTCTTAGCTTGAAAATGGTAAAACGCCTCTACATTCTTCAGTCCTCCTCACTCCCTCCCACAGCTGGCTGGTATTGAACAGACAACCTTCCTGCCATCGTTTCAGGCAGCCTGCCTTCCACCCCGTCACAGTTAAATCTTCCACCTGTGGATTGTCTCTCAGCGCAGGTCCCCGTCTCCTCCTCAAGTCCCTGTGGGGATCATTAAAGCTGCTCCTCACACTGAAATCAGGCCCGTGGAGATTTCCTGGACCTGCTCTCTGGGAGGCCTGATTGGCTGCAGTGTCTCTTCCGGTAACGGGGTGCAGAGATGGACGGAGAATATGAAATCTTTTGGGTAAAGTTCAAACCTCTTTAGGAACAACACTTGAAAGTCTCCCATCCAAATGTTGTTGTGGGGGGGGGGGGGTATATGCAGTTAAGTGAATACGTGTTTCCTGAGTGGAGCTGCCTCTCTGGTTCACTTTTCTGTCCAGATTTATGATGATTTGCCTCAAATGTTCAGTGAACATTTGTCAAGTCATGCAAGCTTTCACCGATTTTGTTCGATTTCCTGGATAACGATGAACACAGACAGGAGGCAGCCGTTCTCCATCTGAGGTTCAGAACTGCCCCCCCTAAGGTGTTCAGAGGGGTGGGTCGGGCTGTGACACGCCGTACATCTTCTTATCTCTTTCCTTCACACACAGAGGATGGTCACCACTGACCTCCACTTGGTTAGATGGAAATCTTGGCTGTTTCTTTGTTGGCGTGAGCTCACACGGCTGTGCGTCTTCGTGGACCCAGTGCATTATGGTCCGCTTTAAAACCCACCCTTCTTCTCCACTATAAGAAACATATCTTAGTAAACAGCTCGCCTCTACGTAAACAGATATTTGTATGCGTAAAGATTGGATTGCTCCATGAAATATGTATAGCCTCCATATCTGAATGCATCAACATGGGTGTACAGTTTTGTTGTGTGGGCCTGCATACATACAGGTGTGTCCTCTGATAGCCGAATGTCCTCTGCCTGTTTGAGTCTTCATGATTGTAAGTGCGTGTCGCAAAAGTCCTCTTTCCTGTGATTTGACGTTTATCACGATTCATAATTGAATGAAATGAATGAATGAATGAATGAATGAATGAGTGAATGAATGAGTGAATGAATGAATGAATGAATGAATGAATGAATGAATGAATGAATCTGAATCTTTTTTGCTGAACAGCTAGAAAGTTTGACAAAGCTGTAATTGAATGCAAGATGGGTAGTGACAGGAGACGAGTGAAGTGTTGTGTGAGGATCTTGCTGATTAGAGTTAATGTAATGTTGATTTTGTTGCAACAGCTCCAACATTGCAGTGTTTACCTTTGTTTGCATCCCAGCTGTCAAACTGCTCTTCTGCAGGTTTTCCACCAAACCTGCAGCTTCTCAAACCTGTCGTCCATGTTGCCAGGAGCAGACTTTAACTAAAGTCAGAAGCTGTATCCATCTTTAGCCTTAGACCCATGAACCTGTTCAGGTGCTGTGGGTTTTCAGGCTGTCCGGGTCCAAGGAGGTTGTCGAGAGGAGTGGCCGTGACTTAAGAGGAGCTTTGTCCTGCTGGTTCCTCGTACGACCACCTCAAGACGTGTTTGATAATGAACGATCCATGGACTTCTGACGTACAGTACGGCTGATGCTCTCGTACGGCGTCCTTACACAACACTAGTCATTAGTGAGGCGTGACTTCTGGCTTCTTTCTGACCGAACAAATGCTGCACGCACGGGGTGTGCACGTGATACGTAATTTCCCATTGGACGTCCACACAAACTACGCTCTGATTGTCTAATTTCCTCATTTCTAACAGTCAGGCTGCAGTGAGGAGCGTGCATGTATCACATGAACAGCACTGACAGGCTCCTTATGCAGTCTGCAGGATCTGGGGGGTTGAAAAAATGAAAAATCCGAACGACATTCCTGTATCTCACCCACTTCCCCCTTACTCACCCTTACATGTTGAATACATGTTGACTAAGACCTGTCACCTGCTGCATGAACTTAGAAAAATGTGCAAACACATTTGTTCCATCTTGATATGTCCTGTGGATCACCTGTGTGCCCTGTACAGACCCCCCCCCCCCCGCAGAATCCCGTATCCACCTGTAAGGCCAACTGGGAAAAAGACTTTATCTGAGCTCAACACTAGTAAAAATAATCCGATTTCCAAAGTTACTGTTTGAACACAGTTTCCTTTTAGGGTAGAAGAGCAGGTTTGGTCAAACACAATGCAAAGTAAGTCACAGCAGCCTTCTTAATCAATGACAAAGCTCTTTTAACTTCCCACGGTTACATCCGACCTAATAATCTACATTTAACTTCAGAAATCACCAAAACAGTTTCTTTTTTCTAAACCTTTCATCGGTGTCTCACACATCTACAGGTTTCTTGGAGGGAACTACCCCGAGGCCAGACGACCCCCAGCTGAGCCAAACAGCGCTGAAGTCCTAAAACCGCCTCTGAGCAAGCTTTCAAAGCAGCCCGTCGCATCCAGATGAACACTGGTGATGCTCCACCATGAACAATGCTTCTGAGCTCAGGCCTTCGTGATTGTGGAGAAACATGAAGGATCACTCACTGTAATCCTAAATGCAATTTAGATTTTTTTCCTGTGGATTATAGGGTTTCCCACCATCCTCTGACAAAACAAGCATGAAGAAAGCTTCAGCCAGAGCTGTCTTTACTGCTCAAAGGCAGATAAAAATGTAGTCAGAGTTTTCCCCGCGGCTCATTGTTCCGCTCTATGTTGAAGGTGATGTGAAGGAGAGCAACGTCGGGCGGCTGAAGTCAATTCTGACACTTCTTTGTGAGTCCGGACTCTCGCTTGGCGGCCTTTTGTTTGCAGAGATTCTCTCCGAGTGGATTTTGCCGCTCCACGTCTGCTGCCTGCTTTATTGGACACCTTTCATTATCAGGCACAGTATGTGTGTGTGGTGGTGGTGGGGGGGGGGGGCTTTATGAAACTTCTGAACTTTAATCCAAGTGCAATTCCCTCTGCTGAGTGAGGAGTGGAATGCCACATGAAGATGGAATCAAGCAGAACAAGACATCATCAAATGTTTCTTTTCTAGATACTGCGATCGATCTGGGAGGCCTTCGTCCTCATCCTCTTCCCTCCCTCCCCTCTGGCTGCAAACTGTCATTTCTCCAGAGTTTCTTCGGCTGAATCAGGCTCTTCTCCTGGTGGACAAAACCTCAGCATGTATGTCTGAGAAGCACCATGTACCAAACGGCCTCACCGAGCTTCTCTTGGTGTAACTCCATCAGCACATTATACCACTAAGATCTGCAGCCTCATCCTTGTCTGCCTCACTATCAGGGACCAGTGACGAACAGACCCAAAACGCAGCAGAACGGGCTGAAGAGGGGGGGTCACAAACTTTATGAAACTTCAAGAAACTGATCCAAGGAAGAAAAAGAACTTCTGGCAAAGTGAAATCCAGACACTTCAACAGACGGAGGAGGATTATGTAAGGTTTGAGTTTGTTTTGTCTTGGTTTTTGCTTTAGTTCTTGTTCTGTCTTGTTTGGTTCTGTTTCCTGTTTTATTTTGAAAGGGTTCCTGTCTTGTCATGTCTTGAGTGGTACTTCCTTGGTCCCCATCTGCCCTGATCGTGTTCACCTGTGTCTTGTCTGCCCTGTTTGTATATAAGTCTTGTCTTGAGTTGTACTTCCTCTTGTGCTGGTCCATTGACGTCTTCATGTGTCTTCGTCCCTTCATGCCATGTTCCATGTTTCTAGCCACGCCACAGTAAGTCTTGTTTTATTTTGTCATCCTGCTCGGCAGCGCCTTTTGTTTGTTAATAAACCCTCTAGTCCTGAACCCGTTTGCCTCCCGTCTCTGCGTCTGGGTCCTACCGGCTCTCGAGCCCCCCTCCCCGTGACAGATTACCCCAAACAAAGACGTCTATGGATGTTCAGAAACCTAAACCTAGCAGGACTTTGGATCAGGGCTGGGTAATTCCAGGCCCTGGAGGGGTGCAAATGTTTCCCAGGTGTCCTTCCTCTTCTCACGGCTGATTACCTGGATCAGGTGAGCCCAGCACAGGCGGGAATGTGCCCTTTGATGCCCACCCCTGCTCCAGACTAAGCTTATGCTCCGGTTGCGCTGAAGCGCCTAACCATTTTTGTTCTTTGGTGCCCCCCACAGTGCTGCAGGGTCACTGTGCTCTTTTGTCCATTTGCTGCTGACAGAACGCTCGAGCAGGACGTTTGTCGCAGCAGGAAATGTGCTTTTATAGATGCTTTGAGTTTTCAGTGTTTCCACTCTAGATGGACTGGATCCAGAACCAGAACCAGTCAGTACTGCACTGTCGGCAGCCATCGTCTTCCCACAGTCAAACACACTGCACTATGTTATGGGCTGTTGTGTATCTGAGCAGGAAAACTGGTTCCAACTACCTTAGACATGAATACACCAGGGGGATATTAGGATCACACCCCCTCAGCCCCCCCAATGCTTCCACATAGTTTACCAAATGATCAGCAAAATGTTGGATTGTTTTTCTTTTTTTCTTCTGTAAGTCTGGATTTGTCTTCTTTCCTCCCCCTCTGCACTGAAATTTACATTAAAATCTGTTATAAATAGTTGAATTGCAGTAAAATAAGGCAAATCCAGCATTAATTACGTCATAAACCTCATTTTTCTGCTCCTCAGACGTCTTCATTCTCTTCTCTCTCTTCTGTTTCCTCTCTCTGCTGTCAAAAACAGAAATGTTGTCATTGTTGTATCATAAAGACATGTCTGTCTTTCTCACCTGAATCAGTCAGTCTGTGTAAAAAAACGAAGACATTTAATTTTAGCCATCATTCTTGTCAGGAACTTCCATCCGTTTTCTTAACTCGCCGTTTTTCCGTCGAGGTCGACATCACCTGTCTGACAAACGTGGATAAAGTGCTCATCGAGGAGTTTTACTGCTTCACACTGAGTTCACACCAAACATGAGGAACCTCTAGTTTCAATGATAAGTCAATACAGACGCCATCCGAGGTCCTGTGGCGTGATTTGAGCTTCGGGCGCGGTGCGAACAAACAATCAGTGACTTAGGTTTAGGCAGCGAGTAGAATCCAAATCTAACGTGGCAGATTGATGACGTGAACATTTTCACCCTTTTCTCTGTTGTTTAAACTCTCAAAGTTCAAACCTTCACAGAATGTAGAATGAAAACAAAAATCTGATTATGGTTGAACATGTAAATGTGACGAGGCCGGAGGAGACTGATTGACGAGGTCTGCAGCCAATCAGGACGCAGAACAAAATGTTTAAAAACAGAGATTAAAACATGCAAAGCCGCACAACCAGAGTAAAAACCAAATCCAAGGACCAAGCATGTGTGATCTCATGAGTTTCCTCTTGGAGCGCTGCCATGATGTGACCACAAAACCCAAATTCAGAACACAACGAAGTCAACCCAGGTGAAAGCAAAGCAAACCAGTCCAATCTTTCCAGAACCTTTCCAAAACTTCAGATGCCCCAACACCCCCACAGCAGGTGAGAGGAGGAAGGAAACTACACCCCAGAACATATTCTAGGTCCCTGCACCTAACAGGGGTGGAGGGTATCATGGGAAACCCCTTCAGGATCAGAACAAGAGGAGCCGTCCTGAAGACCCTCAGGGGCAGAGACTGTGAGGAAATGTGAACCCGGCAGTGGCTCACAGGAACAGGATGGAGTTCAGGGGTGGGATTAGGTGAAGGTCTTCACTTTCTACAGTCTGCCTCCATTGTGCTGCACTGACACACAGACACGCACACGCACACACACGCACACACACACACACACACACACACACACACACACACACACACACACACACACACACACACACACACACACACACACACACACACACACACACACACATATACATACACACAAAAAAAAACTTCCTCTGCTTCAATTTGCCGTTCTACAACTTTGGGAAAAAAGGGGATAATGCGTTCCTTCTCCACGCTTATCCGTCTTCAAAGCGAGCGTGCGTGTGCTGGGGGAGCGGCGGCGGGGTGATAAGTGTTGGGGATGTTGTACATTTAAATACAATGACATAAACTGAAGCCTGGCGTCACGCTCGGCGGTTCTGCTTTGGCGGGCCTCTCCGTCTGCTCAAAGCTGCTCGACACGGTTCCGGATTTGCCAAATCCTCTGAAGACGGAAACAAACCCCGCCCCCGCCCATCCACCCACGGGCTCTGGATCCTACTCTCAATAGAAGTCGGGGGCGGCAGACAGCAAACTGCTTTGTAGTGTTTGGGGTCTGGTTTCGGTTTAAAACTCAAATGTGAAGAAGAAAGTCTGTAAGGAGCAGCAGAGTCCTCCGTGTCACCGGAGACGGAACAGAGGAGATGGAGGGACGAAGAAAACTGAAGACAAACAAACAGACTTAATAATAATAATAAAAATCACACAGTGAAAATGAATCTTCAAAGGTTCTTTAATGAAAACGTTCTCAGCTGCTCTGCTCAGACAAGTTTCTCCATGTGGGAAACATTCAGATGAGATGTTAAAGGACTGAAAACAAAAGACGTTTTACAGGTTATGAAGGATTATACTATGGTCCATGTGAATTCTTAATTCTGATTGGCTGCTGGGTGTGCAGTAAACAGTGATATCGCACAGTGATAATGCACACCTAAAAAAGTAGTTCCGGTCAGACATCTTAAATGTTCTGTATCACTGCGCTGGCTTCTTTAAAACAAACTTTATCTCTATCATCTGGACAAAAACAAGCAGGAGGTGAACTTTCTCTCTGAACTGATGCTTTATTGAACCCACCGTGATCATCAGCATAGATATCGCTCTCTTCGCCGCTGCGCTCGAGGTCTGCGCCGGCTAAGGGGCGCGTTGTCACGTTGTTACACACCACGTAACACACATTTTTTTTTCACAAAAAAATAGTCCGCTTTTTGTGAAAAAAGCGATCCATGCTGTAAAAATAGTAAGAATAAAGTACTAAAGACTGATGATTTATTTCCTCTGTAAGTGACCATAGTATAAGCGGGTTAAAAGCCTTCTAATTGTGCATCATCAGAATTAACGCACTTCGCAGAAGCAACCGTCCGACGCAAAGGCTTCCACGTCTTACTTTAATTTCAGATAATGCACACTGCGTCGGCCATTAACGTAAAACTCTTTAAACAGACGCTGAACTTCTGGAAGAACAAGATCTATGCAGGAACGTTTTCCATCTTATTGTAGTTTATGAAGCCGGACCTTCTCTCAACGCAGCAAAGGATTTCCTGCAGCGGTGGATGACATTTTCAGCTCCAAGCTGCCTCTAAGGTCGACTGAGGAGGAGATCTGCTGCTGAACCCACATTTCTTCTTCCATCTCTAATCCTGCAAAGCCCACACAAATGCATAAAGCAAGAGGGATCTGATGTTTGACTGTCGGAATGAAATCTCAGTTTGTTTTCACATTATCAGATTTCTTTCAGAGAACCAACATGGGTTTTAAATGTTCTGCTCTTGGAACATGTGGTGTCAGCGGCTGTCTTTGCTTATCTGGGAGCTGCTGCTTTACTCTGAGGAAGAATCTCCTCTCTTTTGAGTTTTGTTTTCAAACACGCAGATGTTAAACTTCTAGTAAATTGGATAAACATCAATGCATGCTGGGAAATGGAGGCTTTCAGGGAGAAATCTAGATGTGTTAATCCAAAAAGGATACTGGATTATCATGTTGGTCACTTAAACCAGTGTCTCGTTTGTTTTGTGCAGGAAAGACTTAAAAATGTTGATCGGACAGTCTGACAGTGGTCAAACAACATAGGGACATGTGCTTTCTTGATAATAAAAACATGATGACTTTTGTTTTTATATTTTCATTCATAGATCCAAGCTAACAAAGTTTCAGGAACAACGTCAAACATTTAAAGGTGATGCTGGACAAAATCAGCTGATTAAATACAAAGACGGAACGATTTTAGATCAACTTCAGGATGTGACTCAACTGAAGACATGTTCTACCTTAAATGGATAAATACGACACACATGGGCTGATAGCATGCTGATGGAGTCTTTCAACACAGGTGTAGAGGAAGAAACTGTTGTTTGAGCATCTTAGAACCGCAGCGATGAAGAGCCGAGTGATGTTCTGACAGCAGGAGCGAGTCTGGATCA
Source organism: Oryzias latipes (assembly GCF_053564925.1). Lineage (NCBI taxonomy): Eukaryota > Metazoa > Chordata > Actinopteri > Beloniformes > Adrianichthyidae > Oryzias > Oryzias latipes. The sequence continues at coordinate 34,166,441 of NC_136246.1, forward strand.
AATCCAAACAGTCTGAGTGGAGCAGACAGCCAGAACTTCAGAGGAGCAGAGACGGGGAGTAATTAAAGGTGTTTCTGAAGCTTCCCAGCAGGACTCGCTTTAACGGCCAGGACAGGAAAAGACTTAACATGACGCCTCCAAATGAATCTGAAACCACTTTTGTTTTGTTCCTGTTCGGTAATGCACACAAAGGCGCCGATTCTGACAGGATGTCAGCAGTCTAAAAATACTCTGCTTTAATTAGGCCAGTGATGACCCGGTGAGATTTCAGGGGGGTAAACAGCCGCTTTCATGCTTTCAGCCTCTTTTTTTGTTGTGTGGTTGCAGATCCAGCATCTCAGGTAGTGGAACTGCCAGAGCTTCAGGAGCCACTTCAGCTGCAAAGCAAAAAAATAAAAAAAGCGTCTTCGTGTTTCGGTGGGAGGGCACCACTGCCGTTTATCTGCCAGCAATTAGCAGGAAAACGCTGAGACTCCACTGGTGAATACATTAGCAGCAGAGGAATTCAGAGTAGAAGCTCTACATGACAACAGAGGAGAGCTGGAAAACAAACGGGATGTGGACTCTGAGAAGACGAGAAGTCACAATGCAGGACAATTACACCTCGATATCTGGAGGTGCATCATGCTGAAAGACAAAAACGGCATCATATGTTCATCCTAAGATGATAAAATGTAGCAAATTGATTTTTTTTTATGAACATTCTCAAACCTTCAGTGATTATTTAATTTTGAAATTATTTTATTTTGAGTTAGCACGTTATATAAATATTTGGTTAATCTCATTATTTCACAAGAAAAATGTGTTCCACATGGTTACCTGTTGCGCAGGGAAGGCAATTAGTGGGACACACCCTGCCTTCACCATGCGGCCGCTGCCCCTCCCTTACCAGTTGGAGTGAGCGGTCTGAGCTGGTGAGTCGCGTTTTCTGCAGTCTCCCAATATTTTTAGTTAGCTGTTAAAATAAACGGGTATAAGTTTCTTAAATATGTTTAAAAATGGATGCAGTTGACAAGAAACTGCTCTCGAATAATTTACATTTACTTTTAACTATATTTTTATGTGGTTTTTGGTGCCGGTTTTGATCGCGCTCTTTTTCCTTTGATCAGGGAGCTGCAGTTGTGATGATGCTATTTTCTTTTGCGCTGTTTTAAAGGTTGGTCTCCGCCATTTTGTCTTATTCTGTTTAACAATGTTTTATTTTAATGCTGTATTTACCAAATGTGTGTTTTCTTTTTGTTTTATTATTGTATGGCATTGTGTCTGAGTATATTTTATTCTGAAAATTGTACATTTATTGAACTTTTTGGATGAATGTAAACAACTAGTTGGAGTGAGCGGTCTGAGCTGAATTAAAGACGCAGTGACCAGAGTTGAGTCTCCCCCTCCTCATTGTGCATCGGCGACCGAACTGAACCTGTTACAAAAAGGCATTCACCTATATTGTGCAGCTGCACAGAATCTGCATTCTGACAAAAAACAAAACGTCTGTGAGCTGGAAGGTCACGACGGACCTGCTCCCAGAAACTTCAGAGACTTTAGCTGCACAACCCAAACCTGCAAAACCAAGGATCTTCATCAAAAAGGATCATCTTTGTCATAATCTGGTCCAATTCTCTGCAACTCATTAACTATTTTAAACTGTTCTGGGAAAAAGATGTAGATGATTCAGGCCACTGCAGAGATGAATACTCAGGATCTCATTTTTCTGGGGCATCTTTTGTGATCAAATGCTATCACCTCGCAGGTGTCCACTTCAAGGACATCTGGCTTCCAAGACCTTTTTTCTGCCACATTACACCATACATATTTCGGTTCTGAAGACAAGAGAGAGATAGTTTTATCTAAACTAAAGAATTACAAAAACTTCTCAGTGTGTGAGAAACCTGGGTGTCATTTTTGACTCTGAGTTGAATTTTATCCCACAAATTAAAAACATCACAAAAACAGGATTTTATCATCTAAAAGATATATCCAGAGTCCGCCCATTTCTCTCTCTTGCCAGTACAGAGGTGCTAATGCATGCTTTTATTACCAGCAGATTAGATTATTGTAATGCCCTGCTCTCTGGTCTTCCCAGAACAAGAATAGCAAATCTTCAACTGCTGCAAAATTCAGCAGCACGCGTTCTGACGAGGACCAGGGGGCGGGAACACATTACACCAGTTTTAAGATCGCTGCATTGGCTCCCTGTGCAATTCAGGATTGATTTTAAAGTTCTTTTATTGGTTTACAAATGTTTTTATGGTCTCGGGCCTTCATATTTATCTGACATGATTTTAAAGTATGAGCCCCCGCAGACCCTGAGGTCCTCTGATACAGGCCTTTTGGTTATCCCAAAAGTTAGAACAAAAACGTACGGCGAGGCCTCATTCAGTTTTTACGGACCTCGCCTGTGGAACAGCCTCCCAGAGAGCCTCAGGGCCGCAGAGACTGTTCATGTTTTTAAAGGAAGGCTTAAGACCTACCTTCTTAATTTAGCTTTTAGTTGAATTTTAGGATTTGTAATTGTTTTATTTATATATTTTTTATTTGTTTATTTTTTATTTGTTTATTTGTTTATTTATTTATTTTTTATTAGTATTATTTTTTTTTTAATTTATTATTATTATTTTTAAATATTTTAATTATTATTATCTTTTTTCTTTTAACTAGTTTTATATGTGTATGTAAATACATTTATTTATTTATTCTATTAATTTTTAAGTCGCTCTTACTATTTCATATGCCTATTAAGGTTTATGTAATTATTTGTTTTTTGTCTATGTTTTATATATATTTTAATTTTATTCCTTTTACATTTAATTACACTCCAGTGTTTTCCTCTGAGGGATCCTCCACATCGGTGACTGACCCTTCTCAGTGAGCGGGGTCGCTGCAGTGGGATCTCCTGGGTCTGATTTGGTTTGATCGGGTCTGGGGGGTTCTGTGGTAGTGTACTCCGTGAACTTGGGTTGGGGGGTCGCTGGTGTGGACATGTCCCCAAACTATCGTTTTCCCACCTCAGGACAAAGCCAGGTCTCTACATTCTATCACTCTTCTATTTATTTATTTATTTATTTATTTATTGATGTGTGTGTGTGTGTGGGTGTGTTTTGCGGGGGGGGGGGGGGGGGGGGTTGTAGCACGGTTTGTCTTGTCATCTTGTTTTTAAATTTTATTGTATTTTATGCACAGCACTTTGAGTGACATCTGTTGTCGAAAAAGTGCTATATAAATAAAGGTTGATTTGATTTGATTTGATACATGTGCCATAGATCTTAAGTTATCTTCTTTCTCTTTCGGCTTTTCCCAGTTAAGTTATCAAATCCAACAATCCAAATCAGGATCCTAAATTCAAACATGATCAAGAACATTTCACCAAAAAGTTCACAGAACAAACTGAAACAGATTGTACAGCATTAGAACTGTCAGAGACAAACGATGAGGTCCAGCCTCCATTGGTGAATAAAAGATGAGAACCTTAACAAAAGCAAGAAAACAAGGAGGACTCATCCAAAAGGTCATGACAGAAGATAGGTCAAAGTTCACAATTAAACCAAGGAACTGCAACACATTAATCTGAACAGTCCAAAGATGAACCTGGAATCACGCTAGAAACAGAGTAGAGTAACAGTTAAACATGGTGGTGGTAATGTGATGGTAGGGGCTATGTTGCAGAATCAAGTCCTGAATGGCTTCCTGTTTTGGGCTCAATCAGTCCTTCACAAACCTGAAGAAGCTTCATGTCACAACAACTGTATCTGAAAACCTGACTTTTGGTCAACTGGAAGGAAAAAGGATGATGACGCCACGGTGTCATGATCTTCTCTGTTGATGATGTCCTGATATTTTCTTTTGATGATGTCATGATCTTCTTTGTTGATGATGTCATGATCTTCTATGTTGATGATGTCATGATCTTCTCTGTTGATGTCATGACCTTCTCTGTTGATGATGTCATGACCTTCTATGTTGATGATGTCATGACCTATGTTGATGATGTCATGATCTTCTATGTTGATGATGTCATGATCTTCTCTGTTGATGTCATGACCTTCTCTGTTGATGATGTCATGACCTTCTCTGTTGATGATGTCATGACCTATGTTGATGATGTCATGATATTCTCTTTTGAAGATGTCATGATCTTCTTTGTTGATGATGTCATGACCTTCTCTGTTGATGATGTCATGACCTTCTCTGTTGATGGTGTCATGATCTTCTTTGTTAATGATGTCATGATCTTCTTTGTTAATGATGTCATGATCTTCTTTGTTGATGATGTCATGATCTTCTATGTTGATGGTGTCATGATCTTCTTTGTTGATGATGTCATGATCTTCTATGTTGATGATGTCATGACCTTCTCTGTTGATGGTGTCATGATCTTCTATGTTGATGATGTCATGGCCTTCTATGTTGATGGTGTCATGACCTTCTCTGTTGATGGTGTCATGACCTTCTATGTTCGTGATGTCATGACCTTCTCTGTTGATGGTGTCATGATCTTCTATGTTGATGATTTCATGACCTTCTATGTTGATGATGTCATGGCTTTCTATGTTGATGGTGTCATGACCTTCTCTGTTGATGGTGTCATGACCTTCTATGTTCGTGATGTCATGACCTTCTATGATAATGGTGTCACGAACTTCTATGATGATGGTGTCACGATCCTCTATGTTGATGATGTCACGATTTTCTATGTTGATGACGTCATGACCTTCTCTGTTGATGATGTCATGATCTATGTTGATGATGTCATGACCTTCTATGTTGATGATGTCATGACCTTCTATGTTGATGATGTCATCAGGGCATAATTCTGATAGATCTGGAAATTCAAACCAAAATAAAAAAGAAATAAAATTACCTTTCCGTTTCAGGGGTGTGTCTGATGGCGTGACTGAAGGCTGCGATCAGAGCGAGACACCTCTTGTTTTGCAGTCTGGACAGCCGTGTTGAAGCTCGCCAGCGGAATCTGACCTCGTGTTTGTTCCTGGACTCTGCCCCGCTGCTGTCTTTGCTCAGCCTCGTGTACACAAGATAGTCGAGGGAAAGTCGCTTTGAATTGCAAACGACCCCAGAGGAGCAGTGATGGCGGCACTGTCCGTCTGTTAGAGGGATGGAACACGGCAGAAAGGAAATGTGTTTCCAAAAGATTTGATCAGCAGATTGAGTGACGTGACAAAACAAGAGGCGTCTTCTCTGCATCATCTTCCTCACTGCTTTTTCATGATTCAAGTGCTTTATTTGACCATTTCACTCTCATTCTCCCCCCCTTTTCTCCATCCCTGTCCTTTCTCCCCTTCATTCCTCCCTTTGCTCTTGTCTAAAATTGAGAACAGAACAGCTGGTAATAGAAGATCATTGTCTCTCCTCAGGCCCACAGGATTTGCAATGCCTCTCGCTGCAGCTCATCTGTGCCAGGCAATATTTTTGGCCATTTGCTTGCATTCTCTCCTCCTCTTTCCCTCCTATTTTTGTCCTTTTTGGTGTTCGTTCCCTTTTCCTCCTCTTCTCGCTCTCTTTTCACATAAACTCTGCAAGCCTTTTGAAATTGGATTTTCATTTGAGGTGGACCAGGAGCACCCATTGTTTATCCCGCCTTCCTCCCATCAATTTCCCTCTGTCTTTTCTTTTCTTCACTTTATTTCAGCCCGTTCCCTCCTCCGACTCCTTCTGTGAATTATCTTCTTTCTGTCCTGCTTGGACAGGAGCTCCATTTTCCCGTCAGATGGATCCTAAAAAAAGAAACTTTGCAGTTTGGACGGAGCCTCGTTACTCAGTGCAAACTCTGGGAAAAGGAGTTTAAATGGAGCGAAAAGTGTTCAGCGTGCACAAACAGGTTTGTGCACATGTGGTGTTGAGATAAATTCCCAACTTAATAATGAATCACAAGAAAATATAATAAACTATATTAGGATTTAAATGTTTGTTGCCAGTTGGAGGCAGTTTTCCTCACACATATCAGTGAGGCACAGTGTTTAGCTGAGACTTTTAATGACAGACTCAACACAAAAGTTTTGAATTTTTTATAGAAACCCTAAATAATATCACATTTGATACAGGTATTTTGGAAACCCTTATCCCATTAGCACAATCCAAACTTTCCTTAAGACTAATTGTATAGAGCAGTGTTTTTCAACCAGTGTGCCACGTGGGATATTGCACTCATTCACTGATCTAAAAACATTTACATCTCCAGGATATCAGCTCTGTGTTCATCCAAACAGGCCCTCATAAAACACTGAAAAGTTAGGAATATGAAAGATCTCTTGTTAAAGTAAAATCTGTCCAACACAAGAGGCCCTCAGCTCTCATCTGTCTGCCCAGCTGTTGGACAGGACAAGTTAAAAAAAAAAAAAAAAAAAAAAAAAAAAAAAAAAAGGGAATATGAAAGATCATAAACGACTTTTTTCTTTGTGTGTATTGGATTCTATTTAAACCATTGTGTGGTGTTCATATTTTTGTTACTCAGCCAGTGTTCGTGGGTCTGGTGGACCCGTTGCATGTTGTGGTTTTTAATGCCTCACAATCAAACACTTTGATATTAATATACTCGACAGATGTTTACCTCATCCAATTACAAGCAGTATATTTGGTTAATATTTGCCCTTTACCTTTGTTAGATCACACTCATAACTCATTATTTAAAACGTGATAAAGAAAATCAATTAAAATCAAGATATGAGTGGAAACAAATTTTCAAGTGAAGCAAGGGTTTTTCAAAACTACTGACTTTTATTTATGTGAACACAGAAACTGAACCCATTCAGGTGCACAACACAAGCTGAACACAGAGTAAACCTCTTAGTCAAGACAACACATCAGCCCCATTGAACACATGGCCTTCTAGCCACTAGCCTTTACAACACATGACGTCATGTTGTCTCTCCCCAATTTGTGGTCTCACCAATGCCTTTTCCAGATGCTCTAGAAAGAGGCGTCTCTTCTGGAGCTTCCCTTTGTTCCACTCTGGGTTCAGTGCCATCCAAATTACAAAGGCATTGTATGCTGAGATGTCCAACATGTTAAAGAACATCACCAGTGGCCAGCGTAGTGTCCTCCGTTTGCAGCTGTTGGCTTTTACCAGTTTATCCATGTTGTCTACCCCTCCTTTGTGGCATTATAATCCATGATCATCTCTAGTTAGAGATGTTCCTGGTCACAGATTCTTACATCCCCATGCAGTGTACTCAAGAGTACCACATTCTTGCCTTTCCTTGGTACATAGGATACTAGGGATGTATCAGCTGTGTATGCAGACTTGATAGTCCTGTTCTTTGAAGTCAACGGTTGAGGTGGGAGCTCTGACTTGTTTTTCCGTATTGTTGTCACCGTGGTCAGCTTCCTCTTTAGGAGCTCCTGTCCCAGCTTGTGCGAGGTAAAAAAGTTGTCGCATGTGATATTGTGTCCACTGAGTCCCTGAGACATGTCCAGGACAACTCTCATGCCTTGGTTTTTCACAGGGGCTCCTCCATCAGGTTTCCCTGTGTAGACTAGTAAATTCCAAGCATATGAGGAAGTGGCATCACAGGCAGCCCAGATCTTTATACCGTACTTTGCAGGTTTAGATGGTATATACTGCTTAAAGGGGCAGCGGCCCCTAAATGGCATCAGCTGTTCATCAATGGTGACATTTGGCCCAGGGTTGTACAGCAGGGGCAGGCGGCAAACCCACTTGTCCCACACTGTCCTGATTGCAGATAGTTTGTCTTTCTCTCTCTGCCACTCTCTCTCTCTCACTGGTCACTCACACACACACACACACACACACAGCAGGCCCAGACAGGTGGAGGACAGAGTGTAGGTACACAAAACATCAATTTCCACACTTCTATTAGCCCCGGGTCCAGTGGACCCGAACATCTTATATGTAATAGAAATGTGTTGGGGGGGCAGTGGCGGTTTTTGATATGGGCGATGTGGGCGGTCGCCCAGGGCGGCAAGTCATAAGGGGCGGCATTTGCCGTGCCTGATGCCTTACACATAATGTGATACATACCGAATTCAAAGAGGAAGCTTGGAGCATTTCATTTGAAATTGCTTCAGCAGCCGACGCTTAATGCTTTTATTTTGACACATCAGACTATTAAGAATGTCTTCCTCCTATTTCCTCTTCACACTTATGGTGCAAAAAAAAAAAAAAAAAAAAAAAAAAGAATACCTCAGAGTGAAACAACGTAAAACAGGCACATGAAAAGGAATTAAGCAGAACAAACATCCGTGCTCAACCCAATTTCGAAAAAAGCAGGCAATGGAGATTATTTCCCACAAGTCTTTGCTCCAACACAGCAGACCCGATGCGCACGTGACCACCGCCCTCTGCTACAAGACGCTTGCGGCCACACCTCTTTGCGGTAGTCTTTGGAACATAAGTCAAAAAACTCGAGAGGGGGGCGCAACTCGCCGGTGGCTGGCTGAATCACACTAACAGGTGATTGGGAGTCTTTTTCTATCTGACAATCAACTCTGGGCCGCAGCTGCGCCTCCCGTCATAGAGACGGAGCCGCGTGTGTCAGAGGGAAGGGGAGGGGGAGGGGGATGAGCGCAGACCATTTTTTTAGGATTGAGTTTTTTTGGAGGATTTCTACTGTTGGTGTTGCAAAAATTTAGGGAAATGCCAAATATTTTTGGAGTAATCCCATTGAGGAGTTCTAAGATTTAGTCTTTAATGTTTTATAAGACCTAAACATATTAATCACAATAAGTTTTATTTTTTAGATCTAATCCCTCTGATATGTTTCACAAAGACACACACAGGACGTCACACATTAAGAAATTATTGCTAAAAATGAAGCAGGAGTCCAGCTCTAAAAAAAAATGCTCTAAAAAATGATGAAAGAGCAAAAAAATGGGAATTATTTGATATGTAATTTCTTATTAATATTTCCAGGCTTTCTTTGTTTTTTGTCCTGCAGCATGTTCATATTTGTATAATTTTGACAGAATATATTTAAATGGAGAACAAAATATTACAAGTTATTTAAGGTTTAACTTGAGTTATTCTGGATTAAAATTCCTGTTTTTATTCATATTTATGTTCAAAAAGTTCAGTGTAAAAGGTTTAAAAGTTTAGCTTTAGTGTGTAGTTCAGTAAATCTTTATCTTCTTCGGCTCAAAACCTTAAGCGTGTTTTTAACTTAGGCCCCTGTGTGACTGAGTTTGACCCCCCTGTAATACGAGTCTAGAAAATTCATGCATTTTTTGAGTAAAATGGCTAAATAGAAGATAGGGAACACAACAGGATGTTGTCAAATTTTGTATGCGTGCGCGGGGGGGGGTGTACGGTGTGTGGTCATTAAAAATTTCTTCTGATATATGTTCTTCACAGAAAATGACCCAAGGCCAGTGAGTCTGAGTTTGAAAAATTAATTAACTGTATCGTTTTTCTTTTAATAAAAAATGAAAACGGGTCCCACAGACCCGAACACCATATAAGGGTTTTAAAGACACTTCGATTAGAATGACGGTACCGCGATTTAGCCGTAGCTCCAGCTGTTTTCTGAAAAGTCCCGCCCCTTTAACTGTCTCCACCAATCATTCTTGGAGGCTTAATCACACGTCATCAGTCTGACCAATCAGAAGTGGTTAAAGTCTTCACTTCCTTGTTCAGATTCTGCTCATAAAGTCTCTCAGTTCCAACAGAAATACCAGCTAAAGCTTGTCTTTAGCGGTGTAGCTTTCCGCAGAATCCGGTGTCAGACCGTGGAACAAGTGAACAAAACCATGAAGCTCAGAGAAGAGTCTGTCTGGCGTTCGACGGCAGTTTGCACTACATCTCCCATGATGCATTGGGTTAAAGTGACAACATCTCAGAGAGTCTTCCTTTGACGTCTTGAAACCACAACGAAAACACAACAAACAGTTTTTAAATCTTCCAAATTAACTGTCATTACATTGTAATGGTTACCACCTAAATACTAAAAACTGTTTCTATCCATGACAGCAAGCTTGAAAAACATGTGACTTTATTTAACATGTTGTGATGCAAGTGGACATTTGTGGTCATGTTTTGTCTGTCGTCATCCCATTGGATGAACGGGACCAGCTGACAAATGACAGCCAGGTGACAGGGTGACACACCTATTTTTTAAATGACGCGGGTGCGCGAAAGGAGGACAGCTGACGGCAGACCAGGAGGCGGAGGAGCAAGCGAGGCTCGTACTGTGGAATACTTTTCTGGAACGATTTGGATTACCCCAGACATTTTCAATTCCTGGCGGAGTATTGTTTCCAAGAGGCTCGGATCGTTCCGGTACGAGGATCAGCGGCTGGCTCTTTACAGGTGGAATGCGTCCCGACGAGTGAGGCGGGGCGGCCTCCCACCTAAGCGTGAGACTGTCGAACATTTTTTTCTTTTTTTTTTTCTTATCAGACTGCGGGGTTTCGGGATTACACTTTGGTTTTGTGATTATTATGGATTTTGGGAAATCGGGCGTTTGTACATTGGATGACGAATGTGATGGTTGATGATTGATAATAAGTTCATGCACGCGCAGAATACACGGCTGCACAAACAAGGGGCTATTTGTGTTTAGAGAGCAGCAATTATTTTTCTTTCGTGTGTTTGCATAGGTACACGTGTACATCCATTTATTTGTGGGTTTGGGTTTCATTGTTGGCGCACTGCACCATTGACTTTGAAAAAAAAAACCACATTCATCTTTACATTACAGATTTTTTCTATATACATACATATATTTACATAACTCAATTTTTACAGTTGGTCTCACACATATATTACAGGAATCATGTCTATGAGCGACCAGCAGGGTCCACCCAGTGACGTTGGTGCTGCCGAAGCAGGTGCATCTCCCCTCGTGGACCTAACACCTGATTCCAACCCGATGACTGTCCCCAGTTCTCCATGCTTTGTCACCATCAGAGGCACACATGGTGAAGTGGCAGAATTAACCAGTAGGCTGGAATCCATGTACCTGGATGATAATGAGGATAAAGATAGCGAACTCCAGGAGGCAGTGGCAGATGGTGAGAGCATAGCAGATCTTCTCCAGACAATCCACATGAAGATTGATGCCTTGGAGATGCGTTTAAGGGAGACGGTGGACAGCACGCTCAACAGAGAGGATGGACTAAGAGCTGCGATTGATGCAGTGGGACAGCAAGCTAAAGAATACATTGATGGGAAGCTTCAGAAACTGGATGAGACTGTGGTGGCATGTTTAGAACGGCGTGATAAACAGTGGGAAGACAAACTGAAAAAAGCTGTCAAGACACCATACTCATTCTGGGGCCCCACTGGATTTTTTACTCCTTCATATCTACCGCCTACTCATTTGCCTGACGGGGATGTTACCATCACGCCTTTTCATACAGCCACACCCAGACCACCCATCAGAATGGAATTCCCGCAGTTCGGCGAGTCCCGCGAATCCACCGATGTCACAGAGTTTATAGAGCAATGTGAAAACTTTCTCACTCTCCGCCCATTGAGTAACACCGAGTTCCTTGGCACACTGAACACTGTCCTGAAGGGGTCGGCTCGGAGCTGGTGGATGGCTGCTCGTGGAAAAATACAGAACTGGCATGATTTCAAAACTGCTTTCCTTGAAGCCTTCTTGCCCTCTGACTATTCGGCTGAAATAGAGGAACAGTTACGCCAGAGTGTACAAACACCAACACAAGCCTTAAGAGACTTTGCTTACGACCATCGAGCACTTTGCCTGAAATGGCGGCCGGACATGCCAGAAGCTGAAATAGTTCGACGGATTCTGGATTCATGCAACCCAAGGCTAGCCAGTGGCCTGCGGGGCATAGTCTCCAACGTTGAGCAGTTGGTCAGAGTGGGCTCCATGATAGAAAGAGACTGGAGTCACACTAAAGACTACTGGAGCCGTGTTCAGCAGGCTAACCCAGCAGATCGAGCATCAAAAAAACCATCTCGGAGGCCACCTCAAGGGCCAGGTCGTGGACAGAGTGCGGACATGGCGGCAGTGCAAGGTACCCCTACTCTTTTGGTGGTGCCAGTGAAGATACAGGAGCATAGTGGTGACGCTGTGTTAGATACAGGCTGCACATATTCCCTGATGAGCATCTCCTTGTGGAATAACATCAAAAAGCCAGATGAAACATTGGGTGCTAACAGCAACCTCAAGTTTGTCATGGCCAATGGACAAGAGAATAAAGCCCGGGGAAAAGCTAACTTGCTGCTCACCTTAAACAAGGTTCATTACCATATCTGTGTGTATATCCTTGAAGAAACCCAGTTATGCATGCCACTGCTTCTAGGCTTGGACTTTTTGTGTACAAGCCAGCTCACCTTAAAACCTCATCTTGGAAAATATGTGATGACTGGAGGCAAAGAGTACACATTCCTGCGGAAAACAAGAGAGACACTTGAGTGGAGGCATGTAGAGCCTTCCGTCTATTTTTATTTGGCTTTTGAAGACTCTACTAACCAACCTGCTTCTCAACTTTTGGAGGCTCAATCTGAGGTGGTCTGGCCACTGCTGCAGAAGTGGCCTACAGTTTGGACAAACGCCACCGGTAACACCAACGTCATCAAACATCACATCATGACAACGGACGAGCTTCCTGTGCGGAAAAGGGCCTACCGGGTGTCTCCGCAAAAACAAGCAATAATCGATGAACATCTCGACAAGATGCTAACCAATGGCATCATTGAACCATCATCATCGGCATGGGCTTCTCCAGTGGTCTTGGTCCCAAAGAAGTGCGGTTCACTGCGGTTCTGCGTGGACTATAGGGGGCTCAATGCCAAGACTCACCATGACGCCTACCCAATGCCACTAGTGCATGAAATACTTGAGTCGATGCAGGGGGCCAAATACTTCAGCTCACTTGATCTGCAAAGTGGATATTGGCAGGTTGCCATGGATGAGGGCAGCAAATACAAGACAGCCATGACCACCCATCGTGGACTTTTTCAATTCAGGGTAATGCCTTTTGGTTTGCGTAATGCTGGGGCCACCTTCCAACGATTGATGGAGCGAGTTCTGGGAAACCTTAACGGTCGCGTATGTTTTGTCTACATAGACGACATAATTGTTTTTTCCAAGTCTCAAGAACAACATCTCCGTGACCTCGATGCGGTTTTTCATAAACTCCACCATGCTCATCTTACCCTCAATGTCAAGAAATGCCATTTTTTCAAAACTGAGCTCACCTTCCTGGGACATGTAGTGTCTGCACGGGGCGTGGAGGTGGATTCAGCCAAAGTCCATGCCATCACAACCTATCCTGTTCCCAATGATCTCAAAAGTCTCCAGAGATTTTTGGGGCTGGTGGGTTGGTACCACAAATTCCTACCTCGGCTGGCTGACATTGCAGCACCCCTCAACAACCTCAAAAAGAAAGATGTCCCGTGGGTGTGGTCTGCCGAGTGTCAGATGGCTTTTCAACATCTCAAGGATCTGCTACGTTCACCACCTGTTCTTTCACAACCTCAATTACACCTGGGGTTCCAAGTCAGCTGTGATGCGAGCGATGTTGGTTTGGGTGCTGTACTGACACAATCCGTGGAGGGAAAGGAGGTTGTCATCGCCTATGCCTCAAGAGCACTCCGTGGACCAGAAATTCGCTATTCCACATCAGAAAAAGAGTGCCTGGCAGTGGTGTGGGCTGTGGAGAAGTGGAGACATTACCTGGAGGGCGACACCTTCGACGTCTTCACTGATCATAGTGCCCTAGCCTGGGCCTTCAACTGCCCAAAGACAACATCTCGGCTGACCAGATGGACACTGCGGCTTCAGGCTTTCTCCTTCCGTGTGCATTACCGAAAGGGATGCTCCAACATCGTCCCCGACGCACTTTCCCGGGCTGTCGACCAGACTAACCATCCATCGGCAGAAGGATGTGTGGCCCTTGCTGCTGTGAAGTCATACTGGTCAGACCTGCCAACATCATTACAGGAAGTAGAGAAAGCCCAAGAAAAGGATCCTTTGTGCCAGCAGCTCCTCCTCGCCATCAGAGAACCAACCCATGGTCGTATTTACTATAAGCTCCAGCAGGGTGTGCTTTACCGCTGTGTGCCATCCAAATATAGTGGATACAATTACCAGATGGTTGTTCCAGCAGTCCTCATTCCTGAATTCCTCACATTCTACCATAACAGTCCTTTTGGAGGTCATTTGGGTCGCATGAAGACACTCCTCAAAGTCCTGGATGTGGCCTGGTGGCCAGACATAAGAAAGGATGTTTGGACTCATGTGAGATGTTGCCAGAAGTGCCAACAATACAAGTCATCCAATGAAAAGCCTGCTGGTTTGCTCCAATCAACTGATGTCAAGATACCTGGTGAAATGATTGGTGTGGATTTTATGGGACCTTTTCCATCCAGCAAATCCCAGAACACAGTACTGATGGTGGTTGTGGACTATTGCAGCAAATGGGTGGAACTGTTTGCTCTTAGGGATGCCAAGACACCAAAAGTATGCCGCATCCTTAAGGATGAAATTTTCACCCGCTGGGGTGTCCCGGCATACCTAGTTTCTGACCGTGGGCCTCAGTTCACCAGTCAGCTCTTGACACAGTTATGTTCCTCTTGGGGCGTTACTCAGAAACTCACCACTGCATATCACCCACAAACGAACCAAGCAGAACGTGTGAACAGGACGTTGAAGACCATGCTGGCGTCTTATGTGGAAGACCATCATCAAGACTGGGACCGGTGGCTGCCTGAATTCCGTCTCGCCATCAACACTGCGGTGCACGAAACCACTGGTGTGACCCCTGCCGTGTTGGCTCTTGGACGCAGTATAGCGGGTCCCTTGGAACGTCTTATTCGCCAGACACCCACTCCTGACACACCTGCATACAACACACTACACACACATGCACAACTCATTAAAGAGGTGGAAAGGCACGTTGGGTTGGCCAGGTCTAGACAAGCCAGGTACTACAATGCCCGCCGCAAAGATGTACAGTTTGTGGTCGGGGATCTGGTCTGGATTCGGTCACACCCACTGTCTAAAGCCTCCACAAAATTCTCTGCCAAATTAGCACCCAAATGGGAAGGGCCTGTGAGGGTAGAGAAGAAATTGGGACCCGTCAATTACCAAGTTAAATGGTTGACTGGCAAGGCAAAACAAGATACGGTGAACGTGGTGAACCTGAAACCCTTTTATGGTTCCGATAAGCCGCTGGCTGGGGGGGGGGCGGAATGTAATGGTTACCACCTAAATACTAAAAACTGTTTCTATCCATGACAGCAAGCTTGAAAAACATGTGACTTTATTTAACATGTTGTGATGCAAGTGGACATTTGTGGTCATGTTTTGTCTGTCGTCATCCCATTGGATGAACGGGACCAGCTGACAAATGACAGCCAGGTGACAGGGTGACACACCTATTTTTTAAATGACGCGGGTGCGCGAAAGGAGGACAGCTGACGGCAGACCAGGAGGCGGAGGAGCAAGCGAGGCTCGTACTGTGGAATACTTTTCTGGAACGATTTGGATTACCCCAGACATTTTCAATTCCTGGCGGAGTATTGTTTCCAAGAGGCTCGGATCGTTCCGGTACGAGGATCAGCGGCTGGCTCTTTACAGGTGGAATGCGTCCCGACGAGTGAGGCGGGGCGGCCTCCCACCTAAGCGTGAGACTGTCGAACATTTTTTTCTTTTTTTTTTTCTTATCAGACTGCGGGGTTTCGGGATTACACTTTGGTTTTGTGATTATTATGGATTTTGGGAAATCGGGCGTTTGTACATTGGATGACGAATGTGATGGTTGATGATTGATAATAAGTTCATGCACGCGCAGAATACACGGCTGCACAAACAAGGGGCTATTTGTGTTTTTTGTTGTTAATATTATTGTGCAGAGATTGACAAGATATTCAATGCCCCTGCCGTAGAACGGCGTTGTGACATTCCCCTCTCAGAGTGGAGGATAGTTTGTTACAACATATTTTAGAAAAAAACAGCTGCAGCTTCCAGCTTTTTTGTGCCACAATTATCACAAAAATGCATGTCAGATTGCAGAGCGACTGTAGATCAATACAGATTATGAGTTTTTCCTTCTTTTTTTTGGGGGGATGCCGGTGTGCCGCAGGATTTTTGTCAAGGTTAATGTGTGCCGTGGCTCAAAAAAGGTTGAAAAACACTGGTATAGAACACGCTTCATGTTTTCAGCCCTGTAGTTTATCATCCTTCCACTAGGGGCAGTAGAAGAGCTGTATTTGCTCATTTAAAAGGACATGCAGAGCAGCAGGAGGTTATCAAAATGTCACCTCTGAGTTGAGGGCAACACCGCCCCACTTTCTATCACCCATAACTCAGAGCTCTCTCTCCCGCTAGCTTACAGCCCCTCACACCCCCAACCTAACATTATTGGTGCAACAGAAATGGCAGCAATCTCAGATCTATTCAGTCAAACAGTTCTGATCCAGATTCCAGCTCAGACTACGAAAACAAAACGTTCATGGATCTATTTGTCTGCAAGTGGATGATCAGAATGGACCAGAGCATGGAGCCAGTGGCCCCGTCCATTGTAGTTTGTACGAAACAACTGCAGGCTGTTTCCAACAGCATTTTTTTCGGCTGCTCCTCATTTAATCTAAACAAAGATATACTTAAAAATGCGGTTTTGAGCTTGGCTTTCTTTATACGTGTCCTCCATCCAGAGGCGGTTCTGGCCAGTTTGACCCCCAGGGGCAAAACACTGAACGGCTCCCTCATCCCACCCTCACCCCCCTTTCTAGCCCCGCCCATACATGACTGTATGTGAGAACAGAGAGCTTAGATGAAATCCACCAGTAAGATAATTAAAATGACTAGTTTAATTAAGTGAAACCTTCATTAGCCAAATTTTACTCCTCCAACAGTACATTTGGTCGTATTTGGCGCCTATGAGTCTCAATTTTGGACCCCGCCTGCATTCCTTCATCCTTGGAGTGTTTTTCTTCTTTCTAAACTGGACGCTGAAGTTTCCTTTGATCTTTTGTGCATTTTCCACAACCTTGAATAGACTTTTCCATCTGTCAAACACCCAGACTTCAGATGAGTGAGATGATGGAAACAAATTTTGAAGCAGAGTCCTTTTTTATTTCTTTCACTTTTCAAAAAGTCCACAAACCCAATAAAGTAAATTAAACTAAAACAGTCAAGACCTGAAAACGAAATGTCGATCATGAGGCCGGACTGCTGCACCAACAGAGCAAACACAATTTAATGTTTTTGATGCAATGATCTGAACAGAGAGTTGATGGAGCCTCACCTTTAGGCTCCTGAGGGTTGGAGTTCTGCAGGGTTTGGTGCTGGGCCCTCTTTAGCTCCTTTCCAAATCCGTTTGAGCAGGATAAGGATCTAAGAGTATTTAGAGAGGAGGTAAAGACACTAGCTGTAGTGAAGAGGTCACAGCAGCCTGTCTGTTGAAGTCTACAGGGTCAAGTTTTGTATTCGTGTTGTGTCTCATTAGCCTCCGTCCGCTGCTAGCATCTTCATGACGGAGCCGTTTCGTTGAGCCTCTGTTCTCACCCCTTCAATCCTTTTGAGGCTTGTTCCTGTCTGAAGGAGGCGCGGCCTCATTCTGAACTGACCACCAAAGCATGAAACTGCATATTAGCCGGCGCTGCGTATGGAGCAAACGCTGCCCTGACAATCAAGCTGACTGACAGTTTATGGCAGCATGAAATTAAAAGGACTGTGTTTTACTGCAACCAGAGAGCTCGTACCAAACCGTGCAGCAGCGCCGGCCGCCGCTCGACGCAGCCGCCGGGATTTCTGCAGGAATCAGCGATCCAAGCGCTGAGAAATTAACTTGTCTCCCTTCTTCACTGTTATTGATCACCTGACTTCCATATACATTTCCACATAATAGGCAGCACTGACTTAATTAGTCAAAAGACAAGCTGGGTAATTACATGTCACTTTAACAATGTGTTTTATTGCTACAAGCTCTGGTGGTACCAAGCGGATCTAATGGGAAGTTTAATGCAAAGCAGATAGAGAAGAGGAAGAGAGCGGGAAGATTAGCGTTATAGAAATGTGATGACCATAAAACACGGCGTCATATCTTATAAAACTTGTTTGCGGTGCATGTTTGATTCACAGATTGTGTGGAGCTGGAGGAGCTCCAGTCTTTCTGAAGGTGTTTTTTTAACGCCTTAAACTTTTCCGCCTGGGGCCAAAAGGCTGAGGAGGATCTTTGCTCCTCATGCTAGAAACTTCAAGCGTGTCTAAACATCATGCCTTATTAATAGAGCGTTTTCATTTATACCCAGTCAAGCAGCATCAAAGCACTCCGAACAGAGCAGCTAAAGTCTTGACCAAACTCCGTCTTGGCCTCATTGCGTTGGCTTCCGGCCTCTTTCACAGTCTATTTTAAACTGGAGCTAATAACGCGGACTGGCAGCAGGGACTCTGCCATGCCTGTCTCCTGTGCTCCAGCGAGGCCCTTAGAGCCAGCCTGTTCGGGTCTCTGACTGTTGGTGTGTTTAAGAGGAAAGGGTGACAGAGCCCCCCCTGGCCCCCGTCCCTCAGAGCTGCCTTCAGCTCAGCATTTGGCTGTGGTCAAAGTAGTTGGCGTCCTGAATGCAGACTGTTGTGCAGCTTCTGTCCAGACGCCGTTATGAGCACGGTTATGGTCAAATGCATCCATAGAAAACCTGAATAGAGGCAGACTCTGTTTCCTCACTTTCAGTATGATCTGTGCTGGTGGAAGTGAAAAGCCTCATTTCCACTTCAATGCTTTTGGCCTTCATCCCTGTGTACAGGGTTCAGAGATGCTAATAAACCAAAGATCCACACCAGCAGAGTCTGTAATGGATCAGGTGCTGCTGCTGGAACCTCTGACAGCCTTGGTGGTTTTCACACCTTTACTTTGTTTCTCACTGTTCCTCATTTCTGTGCTTTGTTCAGAACGGTTTCCTTTTTATTTGTTTTACTTGTCCTGTCCAACATCTGGGCAGATGGATGAGAACTGACGGCCTCTTGTGTTGGACACATTTTACTTTAACAACAGGGGTTATTAATCTTCAGACAAACCAGAGGTATGTCTGAATAAACCCCTCTTGGAATTGAGGCCAGACTTTATTCATTTTAATCATATCTTTTGTGTTGGACCGGACGGAAAAGGAAAGAAAGGAAGAAGAGAGAGGGATGTTAGAGAGAGGGGGATAGGAGGGTGATTATGGGGGGGGGGGGGGGGGGGGGTAAAACCATGAAGCAGAATAAAGCAACAAGTTTCTGGATGGATATACTCATTACAGTGAGGTTCAGATGTAATACAAGTCTATAAGGGCGGGGCCTATCTGTTGGCTCCAAATACTGTTTGTCCACATGTCAATATGTACACAATAATAATAACGGATTTGATTTTTCTGCGCTTTACCAGACGCTCAAGGCGCTTACATTGTGTCCATTATTCATTCACTCCTCATTCGTACTTGGTGACGGTAGCTACTGTTGTAGTAGTTGTAGCCACAGCTGCCCTGGGGCAGACTGACAGAGGCGTGGCTGCCAGTTCGCGCCTACGGCCCCTCTGACCATCACCGGGATCATTCATGCACATTCACACACCAGTGGAGCCACACTGGAGGCAAGGAAGGGGAAGTGTCTTGCCCAAGGACACAACAACATTTGGCTGGTGGGAGTGGGGATTGAACCGCCAACCCTTCGATCATTGGACGACCCGCTCAACCACCTGAGCCACTGTCGCCCCAATACAGATAGTGTTCACACATCCACACTTGTGACTTCAAACCAACTAGTGTGAAATCTTTCATTCATTCACACAAACTATTAGTGCAAAGGTGAGCTAACACCTGTGCTCAGGTGAGTGTTTATGTTCTTCTAAAATGGATGGTGGAACGTGACAAGAAGGAGGGAGAGTGCCCAGCTTGTGGTTTTTCTGTTTTGTGTGTTTTTTTTATCACTGCATGCATTTTCACATTTCTTCACATAAGTTCTGTTCTTCAGTCACAGTAGGGGGGGGGGGGGGGGTGACACTGTGAATCTGAGTATCGATCCGATACTAATTAATTACAGAGCCAGAATCATTTCTTGGTATATAAGTGTATCATAAAACACAGGAGAGAGAATTTTGGCAAATAAAAATGTTAACATATTACAACAATCTGAGCTGAACCTGCATCAAATTATGTATATTAGTAATGGCATGATACAACAATGGTAAGAAAGAAACAGTAACTAGAGCAAAAGTTTACAAAAGTTATTACAGTGTAACAAAAATAACAATAAAAACCACCACAAGCATGTACTTTCAAAATTATAAAATAACAAAGCCCCATTATTTGTGGGACATTTTCTCTCCGCATTCGACATCTCCCCTCCCAGGGGAGGCCATCCAGGAGGAAGGCCACTGACACAAGGTGCGCTCCCATCACACATATGCGCATAACAAGAAAACGAGAGTGTCTGTGCACAGTTACTCTCAGCTGAATCTGCACAACAGCTGATTTGTATGTAGGTTTAGTCATTTAACCATGTATAGTGATATTGTGAATTTTTCAGATATCCTGTAAATTTTCTACCCTATTTTTATTTTATTTAACCCTTAACCTTCTGGCATTCAGAGCAGATGGCAAGGTAAGCATCTCATTGTGCAGGGAAACCACTTCCTTACTGTTGATATGACAATAAACCCTTTGAATCATTTGAATATGCGCATCACTTTATTGAAATTCTAGAAATGTCGCAAATACACTTTCCATGAACTCCTAATCATGTGAATAAACACAAACAACTCACACCATGAGTCATTCAGAAACAAGCCGACGAATGTGAAGAATAATTTGATTTACAGCAGATGCATTCACCCTTTCTGCCACGGCACTAGCGCTCATTATTATATATTAACGCCGTTTCTGTTGGCGTGGAGGAAACTGCAGGAACGTATGGAAGCGTGTTGCATTCAATTAACAAAAAATTTAAAAAACCTATGACTTTGATTTCATTTTTGATCTTGATTTTCATTCTAAAATTTTTGAGAACTCGCTGATTTTTGACAGTCAGGACAAAAGAGCTTCAGATAAACTGAATCTGTTCTATTTACTGTCCATTGATTGGTAAGATTGCGGCGCGTGTACACTCTCTGTTTTTGTTTGTTTTTTCGTATTTTTGCTGGTGCTACAGACACTGGAAGCGTTTATTGAGTACAGCAGTACGGAACTACTTCAAATCAGTCGGAACTGTCAATTTAATGCTCCCCCTAAGCCGGACTTAATACCACCCGAGATCCAACGGACTATCACGGACTTCACCATACCCCCCCCCGTGGCCAAGGAGACAAAGGAAATCGAGGGAGGAGAAGCGGAGCACTCGCTAGGCTACATGCTAACCCGCATCGACCAGCTCTCCCTAGTCTCTTCCTCGCTAACGTAAGATCACTCACCAACAAACTAGACGAGTCTCGTTTACGGATTGTCTCACGGTGGATGGACAGCTGTGGGCCATCATAGCAGAAACCTGCTTGGACAGTAACGCACCTAACGCCGCGGTGGAGCTAGCGGGCCGCTCTTTGTTCCGTGCTAATCGGAATGCAGAGTCCGGTAAGGGCAGAGGCGGCGGACTGGCGCTTTACATCCACAACTCCTGGTGTGTAGCCAAACACATCATCGGAACGCACTGCACATGGATGCTGATCGTAGCTGTTTATATCCCACCCCTTAGCTAACGCTAAGCTAGCGCTGGAGGAGCTCTAGTGTCTGATCAGCAGGCAGATGAGCTCCAACTCAGAAGCAGCTGTGATTGTTGCAGGAGACTTCACTCACGTGGAACTCAAAGCAGTGCTCCCCATATTTCAGAAGTTTATCCACTTTACTACCAGGGACAACAACACACTGGATCAAGTTTACTGCAACATCCCAGGTGCATACAAGGCTGCAGCAGCTCCTCACCTGGGCATGTCCGATCACATCTCTGTGGAGCTAACCCCCACATACAGACGTCTGATCTGCAGGACCAAACCAACCATCAAAACAGTTCAGGTATGGACCGAAGAGGCTTCTTCAGCACTACAGGACTGTTTTGATCTCACTGACTGGGAGGTGTTTAAAGATGGCTCAGACCATGAGGCCTACACAACATCTGTCCTGAGAGCTATGTACAGTTTTGCACCGATGCTGTTCTCCCCACAAAGTCCATCAAAGTGTACCCAAACCAGAAACCATGGCTTGATGGCACAGTGCGGTCTCTGCTCAAGGCTCGGGATGCAGCCTACAGGTCAGGTGACAGGCTGGCCTACAGCAGGGCCCGGGCAGAGCCAAGGAAGGGAATCAACCAGGACAAACGCAGATACAGACAACGGGTAGAGGAGCACTTTGCAAACAACAACACAGGAGATGTGGAGAGGCATTAGAACCATCACAGACCACAGGAACAACACGCAGCAGATCACCCATGACCCCACCTTGCCTGCCACCTTAAACACCTTCGTTGCACGCTTTGGACACTCCCGGCAGCAGAGACACTGGTCATCTCTTACAGCCAGAGGAACAGTCCCAGCCTCTCATCCTGCAGCTACATCAGGTGAGCTCCACTCTGAGGAGGATTAACACCAGCAAAGCAGCAGGACCAGATAAGGTGTCAGGTCGGGTTCTGAAGCTATGTGCACATCAGCTGGCTGGAGTTTTTCTGGACATTTTCAATCGGTCCCTGCTGCTCACCTCAGTTCCTGTGTGCCTCAAATCCTCCATCATGGTGCCAAAAAAATCATCTGTCTTGTGCCTCAATGATTACCGGCTGGTCGCTCTGACACCGGTGATCATGAAGTGCTTTGAGAAGATCATCCTGAGCCACATCAAGGACATCATCCCTGCTACTCTGGACAGTCATCAGTTCGCTAACAGGGAGAACCGGTCGACAGAAGAATCGTTAACCATGCTGCCCTATCCCACCTGGAGCACACTGACACCTACGTCAGGATTTGTTTGTAGACTTCAGTTCAGCCTTCAACACTGTGATCACGGACAAGCTGAGGCCCGGGATCACAGCTGAAGCTTCACAACCTGGGACTGCCGGCCTCCCTGTGCCTCTGGATCAGGGACTTTCTCACCAACACGCCCCAAGTGGTGAGAATCGGGGACTCAACATCATCCACACTAATCCTGAGCACAGGAACACCACAGGGGTGTGTCCTCAGCCCCGCCTTCTTCACTCTGATCACGGTGGGAGGAAGCTGGAGATCCCGGAGAAAACCCACGAATGCACGGGGAGAACATGCAAACTCCACACAGAAAGGTCCCTCATTGGTGTTCTGGTTCAGGGCCCCCAGCCGGGACTTGAACCGGGGGCTTCTTGCTGTGAGGCAAGAGTGCTAACCACTGTACCATTGTGCATTAAATTTAGGCAGTTTTATTATCGCTAATCTAATTTGTGCAATAGTAAATGGAGAGTCAGCTACTGTTATTCACAGACGTGATGCTTTCTCCAAACTATGTCAAGTGGAAACGAACATCTGTGAAGCTGGTTTGCAAACGGAGCTGCAGTTCTACACTCAGACCTTCCAGGAGAGTTGGAAGAAAAGATCAAGAACACAGCAGGAAGAAAGTCTGTCAGCTGATGGGATGTCATCAATGTGTGTTATACGGAGTCGGTGGGAATGGTTCCGACTGACCCGTCCAGAGTCTGACCTCGGCCTGAACATAGGGATGAGGATGAGGAGGAAGTCTTCCTCCGTGTCTCAAAGCAGGGCCTCAAGCTGTGTTTGAATGTTTCCAGATGAACTCTTAACTGTGAAGTTAAATAGTGACTAAAGTCCCCCCCCCCCCCCCATTTGCTGGTGTTTGATTAGACAGGAAGTTCATGTTAACGCTCCCCTCATCAGCACTGTGACCAACACTCAAGCGCCTGCAGGCGGGAGCGGCAGCAGATTCTCTCTGCCTCCACTCCACAAGTGTCACGCGACGTTGTGACACGTTAGTCGCTGCCAATTAACAACGGCGGAGGCGAGCGGGAGACCAAGGGCAAACCACAATCACACGCTTTCTCTCCGTCTTCTGTGTCACGGCACCCACCCAGCCTCCTCTCTGACAGGAGATGATTGGATTGCCCTTGATTTTTTTTTTTTTTTTCTTCTCTACATCATGTCAGATCTGTATTTCTGGGGCAAGACCGAAAGGAATTAGGTACAAAAAAGGCCCATTCCATATTCCAAAACTCATTTTATCCTCAATTCCTTTTCTGAGCTCCACAGCCTGCAGCCAGGAAGGTTTAGAGAGGCGGCCGCTGCGGTCCTTGCCCTCCCATCTCCGTCTGACGAGTCGCTCCATTTATTCAGAGGATCAGCTGTCAGCGCTGTCAGTGTCAGGAAGTTTTAAATGAGCTCATCGACCTGGACGGCGTTTTCTGAGGCGGATTAGGCTCCATATTTTAAGGAGAGCGAGCCGTCGGAGGGTCGCGCGCCACAGCAGTGGAGGGTAAAAGCCTCTCCAAAGTTTATTTTCTTCCCTTCTCTTCCTAATCCTGATTAAATGAATTAATTCCATAAATTTACATAAAATGTGGCACCTAAAGAGGCGGTGTCAGAGCAGAAAAGGTCACGAGAGCAAACTCAAATCACACACTCGCTACAGCTTTTACCTGAAGATCCAGGAAAGCATTAAGTGGAGATTTTTCTCTCTCTGAACTTTTGTTCTAAAGGTCTGAGGTCTTTTCCTCCCAGCACATGTCAGGTATGCTTGATTAGAGGCTTGTTAACCTTTAAAGGCCCAAAAAGTCTGTAATTGCTCATTAAAGCTACAAAGAAGTAAAAAAAAAAACAGACTATCAGGGGGCTGAGTCAAATATGAGATTCTTTGTTTCTTAAAGGGTTTCTCCACAGGAACGTGCAGCCCCCCCATTCCGTTCCGGTATTAGGTCAGCAGATGTGAGCAGCTGGAGATGCTGATCCCAGGTTTTTTTTTTTTAGATCCAGAAGAGCTAAACCCTTCCACTGATGTCCACTTAGAGATGGGGCTGAGTTCGAAGCTGCTGTTGGCTCAAACATCCCTGGGGGGTGGAGGCCTAAATCCTGTCTGATCTCTTCACACCTCCCAAACCCAGCAGGTCTGAGGTCTGCCGCCAGCTGCTGAGCATCGGGTCAGAACCGAACCGGCTTCAGTTTAAAAAAGCAAACTTTGGGCTTTTTTTAGACTGTTTATTATATTTACTTATGGGGGGGGGGGGGGGGGGGTCTAAACCTGCTCTGACTTTAACATTTTTATTTAAATAGTTTTTATTTATTTTTCCTCCATTCTTTGCTTTCTGCAGTCAGCATCATTGCATTGGGGAGGCTCCTCTTCAGCTACAATAACTAACAAACCTTTGAGTGACCAACCTCAGTAATGTAGTCAACCTTTCTCTTTACATAAACTTTAGAATTTTTTTACCAAAAGTTATGCAATAAAGCAATTAAAGCAATAAGATTTCCAGAGGAAAAAGTTTATTTTTTAAATTCACTCTGGTCGCTCATGTCTTCTTCATCTGATTTAAATATCCAATATTTCTGCTCCGATTGTTTCTTAACATTCTATATTTTCTTTTAATGCTTTCCTTTAAAGCCCTCTAAATCTTTTTGCATAAATGGTGCAGTTCCAAATATGTCACCATTCTGACTCAAAAATCTGACTCAATTTTTGTTTCTGTTTTGATTTTTCTTTATTGTGCTGGTGGTGATTGTCACCAGAAGTTACCAGAGTCCTGAGTCCTTCTACTTGGATCTGAAAGGACAATAGAAGTTGATAATTGGGTTTTATAGTCACTGTCTGGTAACTTCTTAAACTTGTTCTCAGAAAAAGAACCACAGGAAGAAAAGCTGAATCTTCTGTGGACTGAAGAACTGAAACGTGTCCTTCAGATTTAAAAAAACTGGAGAAGGTTTCTGAACCTGAAGGGGTTGGAGTTCACCTCCTCTCTACTCCTTCATTCGATCCGCTCTCAGGGGGGTCAGATGCTGACCCCCCTCATCCCCTCCTGCCCCTCTCATTACATCCATTAGCAGGTCCTGTGGGAGGGATGGTGACCTGTGCTCTGGACCAGTAACGTGAGGAAGTGAAGCAGAGAGGCGGAGCTTTCTTCTCAGCTCACCTGTCAGCAGGTGGGCAGCGGGACGGCGGACATTCTAGACCCCCTTTATCTAATCTGCAGTCTCCTAATGAGTCATTGAGACGGCGGCTCATCGAGGAAGGGCTGTTGAAGCCTTTGTGGCTGTGGGACTAATTACATCGTGGTCGTTTAGCGCAGGACAAGCCTCGGCTTTTGGGTGGGAGATCCTATGGCGGCCGGGAGAGCGGACGCTTTGGGACCGGAGGATCTGGTTACCTGTGAATCCCCCTGAAAACAGGGCAGCCCTTGTTCTGCTCCTCCTCAGACTGAAGACGGAGGATGTGGGCTGGTCTGATCCGGCGCATTCCTCCCAGATTCTCAGGAGGATTAGGAGGAGAAGTGCTGCACTTCTTACAGCTTTAAAGTGATCGTTTAGCCCCACCGCTCAGACTGGGGGGGGCAGACAATCGCTTCTCTCAGGGTTTATTTTCCTCATGCGTTCATACATGCTATGTGAGAAAACTGAAGATCCTTAAACCAATGAGACGGACAATCTTTTCTGCAGGCCCGGCCTCCTGCTGGTTCTCCAGAATCCCGGCCTAACCTGCTGCTGATCACCTGGATCAGGTGTGTTTAGCCAATAGGGAGCTTCAATAGTAGGCTGCTTGGAAAACATGTAGGACGCCAGGCTTCCAGACCTGGATTATTTGGGGAGCTTCATGAACATGCTAAGAAAGCGCCAACGCCTTTGAAGCTCGACAGACTCGTGCCTGGAGCAAGACGGCCTCGGTTCATCACGAGAAAAAAGTTCTGACCTTCAGCGAATCAGAGGATTCTATGAGAAACCCTTTTTTGATTTTAGCTTTTGAAAAATCAAGTGCAGATGTTGTGTTGATATGACGTCTATAAATAATTCGGCGCTGAATTAAGGTCATCAAAGCAGATGTTGATGTCTGACGTCGTTCAGACGCCGCCTTCTCGGTTTTCTGTCGTCTGCAGGGCTTCAGGAAGAAGACAGGTGTTGACAGCAGCTGGATGCTGCTCAAGATTCCTTGAGCAAGGCAGTGTGCTGACAGTGGCCTTTGAACCCTCCCCCCACCACCCCACCCCACCATGAAGGCTTGATTTTCTGGACACAAACACACAAAAGATCAATGGCTCCTTCATGACTGCAAAGACACAGTAAGATGCGTGACAGACTTGCTCAGAAGTGTGCGGGTGGGACACAGCCAGGAGGGGGACCACAGCACCCCCTACTGGAGAGGGCTTTATTTGCAGGGAGGAAACAAATCCTCGACTTTACACAGAACTGTGAAGTAGGAGTGTCTGTGAAACCCAAACCAGTGTGGGTTCAGTTGCATTAAGTAATGAAAACGTTTAAATTTGTTTTTGTTTAAGCAGTACAACTGCAGACTTACAAGAACATTAAAACCACCAAGATTGACCAAAAAGATGGAGGAATGTCTCCACAGATGTTTCCCAGTGAGATAAAGGTCCTTTCTGATCCCAACCTGGGGAGTTTGACTGTTGCAGCAGCAGCGTACATGCGTTCGTTTGTACAACAAACTAAATCTGTAACAAAAATAACAGGCGCAGATCTGCCTGATTGCAATTTAGTCAACATCCGTTGACCCGATGTCTGAGTCCTGGTCAGCATGCCACGGTCCACGTACCGGGTTGAGGGTAAGGGGCTGTTTGGAACATTTCCTCTAAGGTCTGGTGTACTAGTACCCCCACCACCACCACCACCACCACCTACCCACCAAACTGGCTCACCAAAGGCACGGAGTCCGCATCCCCAGATGGATCACTAGCTGAAAACGTCCTGCCATGCGCCATGTCCCAACCTTGCACAGTTACAAAATCCAGTCATAAAGTCAAATCCGATAGATCACACAGAAAAACAAAAACACAGGCACTCGTACAGCAATTCCCAACATCAAAACCATGTGGTTCATGAGTATGACTCCTGTCTTTGAAATAGACATCAAAACAACACATCCGAACAACAACTGCCCATCGTATTTGTTCTCATCAAGAGAAATGCGGCTTAGCCCAGTCCACAGATGGGAAAAGAAACTCTCAGAGAAACATGCACAGTCCAAATGAAAATACCTGAACGCCGGTCGTGGCAGCAGAACTGCTGCTTTCTACAGGAGCTGCTCTACTGCAGGCCTCCCTCTACACAGCTGTGCTGTTTGTCTCCCAGCTCAGTCTGTTGATGAATACGCCCTGATACTGGTCCTCCTCCGCCTCTCACTCATCCCTGGGAAGCTTGTCGTTTCCCTCTGAAGTCCATCGCCATTCCTTTGGTCTTGTCCACATTGAGCACAGCCATTTGTGTTGACATTTCTGACGAATTGTGTATTTTGTGGGACACACAGCAAAGTTTCCATGGACGTACCTTAGGATCCCTTCTTACAGAAAAGCATGCAAAGCCAAACAAAAAATCAGACTACATTCAATTGACATTTTCTTGTTCTTGTAACCTCTCTCCTTCCTTTCTCAAAAGGTTTTGCCTTTTGCCAGGCCACAGTTGTAAAAAAGAAAGTTGTTCTTAATCTGTGCTGTCTGGATAAATACAGGTTATTAAATGAACAAAAAGTAAATAAGTTGTAAAGATGGCAGCTATAAACTCAGTTGTTACAAGAATATGTGGCTCAGCCTCAAACATCTGTTGTTCATGCTCAAAATGCAGCCTTTAAACTAGAGGAGTACCTTCAGAATAATACTGTATTAAATATATTTTATATATAGATTAATATCTCAGATTATCTGGAGGCTCCTGCAATGTTCTTTTCTGAAAGATGGGATCCTTAGGTGTCCACGCCAAATGTTGCACTTGCGCTATAAAGTGCATAATTATTTGAATAACCGGCTCCACTAATTCAGCAGCAGCCAAAACTGACCAAAGCCCAGCCGTGACATGCAGATGAATCAGATGCACGTCTGGAACGATTTTCTATTTAATTCTCATGAATGAACATGGACTAACATAAAACATATCCCACACATTGATGGTGGCAGAGTCACCATGCAAGCTGCTCACCTCACCACGACCGTGGGGCTCAGTGCCTTGCCCAAAGACACTTCAGCACAGAGCAGGCAGAGCAGGAGCCAAACCCGGAGCTCTCAGAGTCCAGGCTGACTGCTCTGTCTCACGGTCAGGACTCCTCCTCTCCTGAGGCAGGGAACATAAAATATTGATCAATAGAGAAAAATATATACCAGTATGCCACATTGTGTCCACAGCTAATGTCATGTAACCTATTTTATTAGCTGGACCAGCCCACAAAATGCTGCCCCCGCCGTCATGTGGCCCCCAGAGTGGCCGTTAAAAAAAACCTGCTGGTGGCCCCGGGCGAGCTGTGCTCCAGATTTATGGATCACATTTGTTTCTGCCCACAGCAGAACTGAGTGACGAGAGCTCCGGCCGCGATACAGTTAGTCTCCCAAACAAGCTGTCCAGCACACAGAAGCGCGGTAAATATGGCTTTCCTGGGGCTGGGCAGCCTCATACATAAAAACATAAAGTCAGTATGACTTAGGACTGCACTCTTCCACTTGCCACTGTCACAACCAAGCCAAAAGTCCTCACAATGACACAGATGGAGCAAAGAGACGTCTGCATTTGCTCATGTTACAGATTTGCAGATCAGAACAGAGGAGGCCAAACCTGGACTTTAACAAGCTGGAGAAAAACCACAACAACCTCTCAGCCCCACCTTGGGCTCTGTGGGGGGGTCCAGTCATATCACGGCACATTCTAGTAAACACAAACTCACCTGAACGCACCTGCCAGCTCATCTCTGCACAAACACAGATGCTGGTGTGCAGATAATGGACCAAACATTGTTTGTGTTGGTGAGCATGTCCAGATGCATGTGAGTTTACTCTGTATACAGTACAGTGTTCTGTGTGGACACAAGTGTGCAGACAATGGATTTACAGGGAAGAATAAGGATTTGAAAGTCGCCTATTCTACGGCTTGTTTTGTTTAAAAGAGGAGTTTGTCTGTAGTGTTCATCCTAACTTCAACTGTGAGACAAAGAATGTAAAGAAGAATCACTGTCTGGTTTTGAAATAATGTTTTTTTGTGTTTCAGTAAAGAGAAATCTGAGGAATGCAATGACAGATGTATTTGTGATATAGAAGTATGTGCATGAATTCAGTCCATATCTTTGGTGGTTGGGATCCAGAGCAGAGGGATAAACTCTGACCATGAATAAATAAACTCCCAAAACAAAGGAAAGTCTTACCTTGAGCAGTCTTTCCTAAAAAACAAATACAGACAGATAAACAATTAAAAATTTGGCACTGAATGATTCAATAGAATTGCTTTATCCACTGCTTAGTAATAACCGGCAGCCGAACACGTCCATGTTTACAGCTTAATGTTGCAGTTATTTGCAACCTTTAAGAAGAGAAGCAGACAGAACTGGCCATTGGAACAGCGTGAAACGTGTGACCGCCATCAGCTTCATGAAACTCACCACAAGCTGTCAGGATTTTAGGGACTTCTGAGCAGCAAGGATGACATCCTCGCTGGGTTTGATGGATGAGGTATAGGCAGCTGTAGCCCAGTTTTGGAGAGAAGCTGAAGAAATGTATGGCAGCGGATGTAGCTGCTCCTATAGAAAGTGAGGATCAGGCAAATGAGGAGAAGGATGTTTTATGAAATACGATTTGCTGAAAGACGGTTTGAGTGACAGAAAGCCATGTGATGAACCATCCCAACATCCTGTGATGCAGCTCAGCCTTCATAATATGCAGTGCAGCTCTGCTGTTCCTGAGAACTAGGGTTGGCGTTGGGGTCCACATCTATACAAACGATTTGGAAACCATAGGTGACATGGATGTGCTTTGAGAAGGCCGGAGAAGTGGCAAAGATTCAAACTGAGCAGGCCGACTGTCAGATAACCATCAGGTTAGAATGTCCCTCACCAGGGACAAAGCCGTTGATACTTGGAACTGAACGGTGAATGGACAAAACAAAACCAAGCACTTCTTACCAGAGAGCCTTGAGGCAGCAACACTCAGAGGGCTGATGTGGAAAATAACACCTATTACAGCTGACAGCCAGCAGCCTGAACACCACTACAGAGCCTGACATGGCAGAATACTAACTTCAACAAACAAACAAAGACTCCAGCATGAAACCTAGAGATGAACCAGAGATGAGGCGACGCGTGAAAGCAGAGTTTGACTGAGAAGACAACACCAGCAGGGAAGAGTTCTCTGGAGATTTCTGAACCGCAGATCAGGTGGCTTCATCAAACTCTGATGCTGTGTGAAAAGGGCAGAAATGCGTGAATGGAACTGTGGCTGAGAAATGCCTTACAAAGGGTAGAGAGGTGCTTTATGGGAGCACCTGTTAAAACGTTGGTCCAATGTCCCTCCGGGGTGGAGCGTGAGTGAAGAGAGATTCTGGAGAGCCGATGTTTCTTCACTCCCTCACGGTTGCAGGTGTGGACTTGTGAACTTGGGTGACCGGAATGAGTTTCCTGGTTTCAGATCAGGACTTCTTTGATGGGGTGTTCACCGTATGGAGGATGCTATTCTACGCCCCAAAAACTCTCTGCTGATCTGGGAAGGCTCCTGCGTCCTCTCAGAGGAAGACTGCATTCAGCCTGGATCCCGATTCCAAGTGCAGACCAGCAGCGAGCCCCGGACTCCACGCCGGTGTGCGCCGCACTGACATTCAACCACCTGAAAGTAACGGCGCCGCCTCCCTGCCTGAAGCAGAGGTTTGTGCAGGTGGTCTCTGATCTCCTGGCCGTTCCTCATGAAGTGGAAGAAATGCTCAGTCACGGATGAGGTCATTACAGTGTGAAAGCAAAGAGGGGGGGGGGGCGAGTGAACGATTGCATGCATCCCACCTTCCTCTCCTGTTCTCCGTGATTAAGATGCATCTGCGGCGTCTGCTCGTGCCTCGGCTGCTTTGTGCATTCATCAACATCAGCTTAATGAAGTGATCAGAGGCTGAGATCAGACAGAGCCCAGAAATATTACTCCATTAGCCTTTCTGAGCTTTCTGCAAAACAGGAAACACTCGCCTGAGGCCTGCTGCTTGTTTTCTCCCATCCTTTAAGACACCGAGCATGAATATGAAGTGAAGGTGATTACCTCTCTGTCTTCTCAAAAAACATACATTCTATTCTGAGGAAAAAGACAATCTTTCATCCAAGCAGGAGGGGCTGAGCGCTCCCTCCCACTGGCCTCAGCTTCTCTCTTGTGGCGATGATGTTAATAAACTGTCAGCATGTGGCACTTTGTAATTGGGTTTGTGCCTTGTTTAACAAAGAGCGATTGGATAGTTAGAAGAGGAGAGCAGCAATCTATCCACCTCTCCGGTGAAATGAGCCGAGAGGCTCATCCATGAACGCGCTGTCCCAGAGGAGCGACGTATGAGACGGTTCTGTTATCCCTGGTAAATAAACCGGAGCAGTGAGGACGTCCTCCCAGCCCCCCACCTCTGACTCCTGCAGTCATGATAAAGTCTGTGCAGAGCTGTCATAAACTTGACACATCGCACGCTTTAGGCACTGGCACAGCTTCATTCAGAGAGGGTGAGTGAGCAGAGCTTATTTAGGATGCTTTGTGATTTAGAGGCTGAGCTAATCCTGCAGAGGCTGAACAAGAACTCCTGTTAAGATGCGCATATGTCCCAGTCCTGCCTGCAGGAAGGACAGCCAACTGATTTCACTACACCAACAGAAACAGGAAGGACCGGTTCAGATCTGCAGCTTAAGTTCGGCATCAGCCCCTTCCGGTTTAACGGGTTTTTGGGGTTTTCCGGGTCGTAGAGAGGAGCGGCTGCATCTTCAGGGGAGAACAAGTGTGTGAGTCTTCGTGCGTCCACCTCAAGGGACGTAGCATTGTCATGCGTGGGGTAAGTGCATCGTGAAGCAACATGGAAGTTATTTCACACTTATGACGTATGGGTGATGCTGTCGTACAGCAGCCTTACGCCACCCTTAATGACCATACACAAATGCTGCACACACAGATCCAGACTGATAGGATGGTAATGGCAAACCAACCAGACATTGTGGTGGTGGATAAAGAACAGAGGAAAGCC
Source organism: Oryzias latipes (assembly GCF_053564925.1). NCBI lineage: Eukaryota > Metazoa > Chordata > Actinopteri > Beloniformes > Adrianichthyidae > Oryzias > Oryzias latipes. Next base: position 34,199,477 of record NC_136246.1, read on the forward strand.
GTTGTGGTGGATGTGGCAGTGCCAAGCGATGGGAACATCAGGAAGAAGGAACATGAGAAACTGGAGAAATACCAGGGACTCAGAGAAGAACTGGAGAAAGCCTGGAAAATGAAGGTGACAGTGGTGCCTGTGGTAATTGGAGCACTCGGGGCAGTAACCCCCAAGCTGGAGGAGGGGCTACAACAGATACCTGGAAAGACCTCAGACCTCTCAGTCCAGAAAAGAACAGGAACAGCTAAGATACTGCAGGACCCTCAAGCTCCCAGGCCTCTGGTAGAGGACCCCAGCTTGGAGGAGAAACCACCACGGAGGGGGTGGGGGGCGTCTGTTCTTTAAATGAAACTTTGTTTTTTGTAGTTTCCTTCACAATGTTGTGTATTCGAGATATTAAATGAGGATGCCTTTTTTTCTCGTTATTGCAAATTTTAATTAAAGCTAAGCCCCCAACGAAGCAGCAGTTTGACATAAAAAAACCAACAGGAGTTCGATAAATCATTTGAATTGAAGGTAATATTGAAAAAGTCAGCAGTTTAATTTTACTTTTTTTGTTTTCAAGTCTCATTCATTATAGTTTCTTCTGGTAAACTCTTTACAAATGTTTTGATAAGTGAGCATTTGTTCAGACTGTGAGTCTTTTTAAATGATTTTGTTTGGATTGCAAAACAAAATACATTTAATTATTATTCCTTTTTGAGTCTAAAATTGTAAAGTATTTTTAAGATTTTCTCTTTATTAAAAGCTGGGAAAACAGCTGATCATTAAAAATAAACAGTAGAGAAACCAACAACCATCTAAAGTATCACAACTAGAACAAAATGCAGCGTTGATGTGCCCATAAGGGTGTATGCGGGGGGCAGAGGACTGATTTAGAGGTCAGGAGTTCCTGCAGAGGCAGAAGGTGTCTAAACCTGAAGTTGACAGGAGAAGCTGAGCAGCAGCTTCACATGTCCAGAGCGTCACGCATGAGCTGACATGCACAATGTCTGAACACGTGCAGGTCTGCTCTGACCATCCTCTTCCATCGGAACAGTTCTGGGAGTGGAGCAGAAAACATCAGCTTTTCTCCGTGGATAGTTGGTGAGGGGGCCGTGCAGCTCTGAAATGATGCCCCCACATCCCCGTCATGCAGTAAACACAGCCTGGAGTTCACTTTCAGGCGTCCTGCTGGGTTTTCTGCACTCAACGTGAACATATGGGCAAAGCCTGGAGCGCCTCACATCCTCACCACATCCTCCAGCAAAGCCACCTGACTCTGCCCATCCGTGGTCGCCCCCCAGCTGCTTCCTGCTGAAGCGAAACCAGCAGCAGCTCCCGCCCCCCTCCCACCTTGTGATTTGGTGTTGGATGACAGGAGATAGCTGGTGGCATTGAGAGCGGGAAGACACCTCCGCCCTGCAGCCATCTTATCACCGCTGAGATAGAAATGACCCCCCTCCCCACATGAATCTGCAGCTTCCTCCATTTACCCAACAGACATTTGTCCAAAACCACACGGAGCATCATGAGAGAGAGGGGGGTTGGTTCAAAAACATCAGTGGATGGGTGTGGGGGTAGAAGCAGAGCCAGTTTGCTGGGGGGGGGGGGGGGGGGTCAACAGGAGGGCTGCCAGGAGAAGGGGCAGCATGCCAGTGGTCAGTGGCAGCCCCCCAGCTCCAGAGTGCAAGTGACAGCAGAGCCAGCGGTCTGCAGCGCTGGCAGATGAAGGAAACGGAGACTTTCAGCTTCCAGCAGCGCCTGACTGAGGAGGAAGAGGAGGAAGAGGAGGAGCTGACAGAAGATAAACGTTTACAGCTTCAACTTTGTTGACTTCATGATGAAAATCTGCACACATTCCCGCCTGCATCTGAATCCGGTCCGCCTTAATACTATGAAAAAGATCCAAATCTGTCAATCAGTGTCAGGGGGCGGAGCCACACAGTCCACTTTGTCAGATCCAGTCAGTGGTTAAAGTAGATCCATTTAAAGCAAAGACTGAAGAAAAGAGACAAGGTTTGAATTCTTCTGTAGTGGTTCAGTTCAACTCTACAAAATAAAGCTTTTCTACTTTTATATTTAAGAAAACCAAAAGTAAAAGTTTAGATAATTACATATTGATTTTTTATTCCGCTGATTTTTTGTCTTTTTTTTTGTTTCACAATTTTGATGAAATTTTGATCAGAAATGATTGAAAATATAACATTAAAAGTTGAAAAAAATCTGTGATTTAAACCTTCCAGTGCTTCCAAATCCTCACAGGTAAATGTTTCTGTTGTAGAAATAAATACTTGATTTGAGACATCATCCACAGGTGTGTCGACATTGACATCTTTACTTTTCTTTTTTGTGAAGGAATTTAAAGCTCCCAACTATGTTTCTGTTCTCTTGATCTAAAAAATGCACCCGAATCGCTACAGTCCTGCCTTTTTTACAGACAAAGCTCTGCTTATGTATATATACTGTATATATATATATATATATATATATATATATATATATATATATATATATATATATATTTTGTTTTTAATAAATATGTATATATATATATATATATATATATATATGTATGTATGTATATATATATATATATATATTTTTTAAATAAACATAAATAAATAAATAAATACATGAATATTAAGATACATTAAAATAATATATAAAAAAAATATATAAATAAATAAAAATGTAATAAATAAATAAATTAAAAAAGAAATAATAAAGAATAAATAAATAAATACAAAACATAAAAAAACTGCTTATTTTAAAATCAAACAATTTAAAAAAAGCCTTTTTTTTCCATGATTTTGTTATGCAGGTTTATTTTGAGACATCCATGTCCATTTTCCAGCATTCCCATTGGTTCCTGAATGTCTTAATCAAAGAGCTGCCTCCAGCTTTTGGGATCTCTGATCTCTTTGTTGTAACTGCAGTCATTAAACAATCTTTGAGAAAATCCAAAAAGCTTCTTTAAAAGCCTGAAAAACTTGAATGACTTAACATTTCAAACACCTGAACTGTGATTCGGGTTTAAAACCTAAATGAAATCCTCAGCGTTCTGCAGAAGCTAAAGGCCCTGCTGGGCGGGAACCTCATTTTAATTGGAGACTGAAACCCCATAAACAGCCATAAACAGCCCAGCAGCATCATCATTTTGCAGAGGCTCCTTGGGGCCGCTGGCTCGTCCAGCAGCTGGACGGCGGTGGATCTGGTCCAGCTCCATCACTGGACTAATCCGCCATTCTCCTTCTGAATGGAGCATTACCATAAACGCTTGGCAGCCGGAGGAGGCATTGTATTCCAGGAAATCTGTAAGCCTCTCAAATGTGCGCGGTGGAAATCACCTGTTGCCTGAGAACGACCCCTCCCTGCGGCCGGCTCCATTATGAAACCCGTGACGGTTCGAGCTCTCTGGGGCCGGCCCGGAAGCGCGTCCAGTCAGGCAGGACGTCTGCAACTCGTGGAGTCGAGCGGTGCCAGAACCACGGCCCGCCATGCGTCAGGCTGTTTGCTTTAATTGAATTGTTGTGGCCTGCAGGCGCCTCAGAAATGAGGGAGCTGTGCTGCTTTGCGATTTAATTGTCTCATTGAAATTCCTCGCCTGGTTTGGGCTGCAGACGGAGACGGCTGCGTGTTCTTCTCACATCCAGACACACTTTGCTTTCCGTGCAGCTCCAGTGCTGAAGCTTCCTCCTCCAGGTTTGGGAGTAATTAGCTGAAAATAATTACAAAGCTGTTTGTGACAAAATTGTCCATTTTTAATAAATAAATAGCACTGAATCAAAAAGAGAAAAACTTTCACCACCAGGGTTGAGGGAAGTTCGTGACTTTCTTAAATGTATAATAAGTGAACGACCCTGGGAGTATTTCAGGCAGGCAACTCTAGCAGTGCGTTTCCCTGGTTACTCCTCCCTGAGGGCGTTTCAGTCTGATCAACTCACCTGTTCAGCGTCCTACTTAAGTTCCAGGTGTGCGGTCCGTGCTGCAGGGCGGTTACCGAGGAGACGACGGCTAAGAAGGACCGCTGAGAAGTGTTTATGACATATAGATTGTCGGGAAAACAGTCAGGAGCAAAAGTTGTTTTAATGAGTCTGCATTCATCCGACCACATTTTAATGAGTTGCTGTGTCTCATCAACATGTTTCCTTCCTTCTACTCAGTTCCCATCCCATAATGCCCTGCTACGGTGGCCTTTTGGTCCAGTTGTTCAAACCCATTCAGGCTAAGGAAACTCCGAGCGAACCGAACCTAAGTCCAGTTGGAAACAGACAGAGACCACTTTGAGAGACGGGTCTGAGAGCAGTTCATGGTGCCAGACCAGGTCCGCTTGGGTCCTTTTAGACTGAAAATATGTTCTCAAATTTTGGGGGAAAACTAAGTCTGGTCCACTTTAAGTGAGCTAAATGCGTCCAGTCTGAATACAACCTCAGAAAAACACCTGGTCTTGCATAATGTTTGAAGAACAGCACAATGTTTAAAGTCCACAGAAACCAAGGCTGTCATGATGGTCACTTTCTATCAGATGCTGTTGATAAAATGCAGCAGATGACTTGAACGGCTCATGATGACAGTAATGACTCACCAGCACTAGTGTTTTATGTCCTCCTGTCAGATGTTTGGTTCACAAGGTTCCTTCATTTTGTGTTTTTTGTTTTTGTCAGTCAGTTTCTGAGCTTTTTTAGACAGTGGTGAGCTGTTCTGTAGGGTGACAGAGGAGTTCCAGGGGGAGGTGGGACTGTTCCAAGAAGGTGGAGGACGTTAAGTTGTCTGAGTCGAGAGAACTTAAGAGGCGTGTCCAAGCAGATTGGAATGGTGTGATGTGTGACCAAAGAGCGTCATCTAGAATGAAGAAAAAGGCGTAGAAGACTGTGGTGAGAGCAGCCATGATGTTGGTGCAGAGACAGGAAGTAGAGCGGAGATGAAGATGAGCTTCTCTTCAGTAACGTGGGATGGATCAGGAAGGAATCCATCAGAGGAACAGATCACGGTAGATGTTCTGAAGATCAATGCAGGGAGGCAGAAGGAGACGTTTGGACACATTTAGAAGAGGAACAATAGCTGTGTTTACACGGACAAAAGTAATCGGGAAGAACGCCTGATCGGAAGAAAAATGCGTCATGTAAACACGCCGTTCGGAATAGTCTGCCCCCATCAGACTCGTACGGATCAAAATTTCTTTCCGATGGAGATAGGTGGTTATGCTGATTGTTGATCCGATCGTTGTTCATGGAAACTGTCATGGTGCCTCTGTCAGACTCCTCCCCCTCCCCTCTCTGCTTGGCTCCTGATGCGACTCAGCTGCGACCACTTACCTCATCACCTGCCTGCTTACTTAAGGAGCTCCAGGATCAGCATTCCTCGCCAGTCCGTTGCCCCTGATGGTGGTTAACATGATCGTCACGTTCTTAGCCCTTGTTTCAAGCCTGTGCCTAAAATCTTGCTCTTACCTGTCTCCAGGAATTCATTGCCACGAGTGGTCGCCTGAGTCTGCAGCCCTTCCGGAACACAGCCTCGTCATTGCCTCCTGTCAAGCCACAAGCCTCTGCCGTTCCCTTAATCCACCACGAGCCTCTGCCGAGCCTTCAGCCCTTCACGAGCTGCGATCGCAACCACCAGTGACGTCACGAGCCGACGAAAACCCTCCATCTTCTTCCTGGGTCCTCCCCGGAGTCTGCCGCTTCATCAACAACCCTCTAAACAAAGATCTGAATATTAAATCCTTTTCAAACCATTACAGAACTCACCTGCGTCTTCTTCTGGGTTCCAGCGTCTGGGTCTGTTTAGTTCCGTTAGCCATGACAGAAACAGTTCATTCCGATCGGGTGTCACTACTGCTCCGGTTTAACGTCACGCATAGACTGTGATTTTATGTTCATCAAAGGCTAAATGTTGTTAGCATGTGTTAGCCTCTCTTAACTCTGGCTTCTTCCAGCTCCGTTCTTCCACAGAAAAAGCACTGACCACACGGATTAAACTTAAAATGATGATCGAACAGGCACTTCATAACAATAACATTAGTGAAAGCATGTTTAGAAGATCATCTCGTATATTAACGAGCTGCTATATATGTATGTAGCCGCTCGGCTTGTTTACAGTGGGACTCATTTCCTCCTCCGGTATTTTCAGCACTACTGCGCATGTCCAAATGGTTTATTCTGACCGAAAGTGTGACCATGTGAACGTTTGTTATAATCGGAAAAAGGTCTTTCTGATCCCATGTACACGGTTGAATTCTAATCCGACCATTGATCCCATCAAGATATTTTGCACATGTAACCGCGGCTATAGATGATGTTGGAAAAAGGATTCTGGAAGGTGGAGATACCAGGAAAGAGGAGGTTCATGGATGAAGGGGAACATGAGGATGTATAGTGTGAGTGAAGAGGATGCAGAGGAGAGCTTTAGATGGAGGCAGATGATTGGCTGTGGCGCCCTCTAAGGAGTGCAGGAGAATACAAAGCAGAAGCCTGAAAAGGAGGATAGAGGTGTTAAAGTGGATGAGTTCAAATGCAAACCTCAATGCTGCAACACTGAGGGGAGAGGTGGACCACAACGATGAGCTGGACTGATGATAGGAGCTGAAACTCAAAAGATGTTTGGCTGAAGGTTGTGTTGTTGTACTCTATGTGATTGTACCTTTTTGTTTATACTTCAAAATAAAAGTGTTACCTTTAAAAACATCTGTTTATCTTTTGTGGACATCTTACTGAGTATGGGTCATTTCCATAAACTGAATCTGCATTCAGACAGCAGACACACAGGTCTTTTCATGCACCAAGTCTTTGTGAATTCAAACTTTGGAACAAGGAGAGCTGCAGCTGGAGTGTGCCTCATCTGTTACGTAGGGAATGAAAGTAAGTCTTGAGCAAATGTCAGGGGCCAGGAATAACCTATTGTTCAAGGGTTTATCAAAAACCACTTCCCAGCGCTTTTGTGTTTTGTGGCGTGAAAAGAGGCTGGAACACGAAGTTCGGCATGAATCAAAGCTCCTTCCTCAGCTGTAAGTGTCTGCATTCACTTGGGAGATAAAATCCTTTCTATCAAAATTTAGAGGCCGAGAGGTGCAGCCGTAGGAATTATGGCGGGGGCTTCATGTAGTCATTACTCAAAGGCAGCGGGACGGCCTCCAAGTAGGCCCATCTTTCATAAGCAGCAGGGAAATGGTGTATTGATTGCAGACTGTTCATGTTTGTGCGTTCCAGCTTCCTGACAGCAGTGCGAGCGCTTGTGTGCGTTTGAAGCATGTTGTTGGTGAAAAGTGAGAGTGAAAAAGGCAATAACGCAGCAAAAAATACTCTTTTGATCACAGTCTTTATGACTTTGCTTCTCAGTGAATCAGTAGAAGTGAGAATGGTGTCACTTTAATCTGAGCAGCAGCAGAAGCTCAGAGAATCGTCACAAAAGAAGGATGTTTGTGGAATAATGGGAATATTAGGACAGCAGAGAGAATGGAATCACTCAAAATGTGATTATAAATTACAGACACGGAGGTCATTTCTGATCAGAGCAGGTTTGGATCATATTTCATGAACATGGAACAATATATCTTAATCCAACCATTGTTTTTCTAAATGTCTGTTATCACATGTTATTCCAACAGATGACTTCAGTCTGGCTGCATTGCTTTTGCTGCAGGTTACTTAGAAGTGATGATCAAACCATAAACCATGTTCCAGGTAGAAAACAATAAAAGGGAAAAAATGCAGACTTCTCCGTGTCTTACAGGTCAAAAAGCCACGCCAACGTGCTGCTTCTCTTTTGGCAATGACAGAAAGTCACCCATAGGGACTAAAGTCCTCATGTTTTTGAGTTTAACACCTATGCAGCACCCAGAAGTCTCAAAAAGTAAGTAAGCTGCCTTAGTTGATAACTCAACCTCCTAATGCATTTTCATTGTCTTTTTATCGACCTGGCCACGTAATTGAACCCACAACCACCCAGTCTCAGGTTGGACACTCTACCAGAGACCACTGAGCTGATATAGGGGGTAATAGTCTGTAAGGGTGCAGTGACACTGTTTAGCTTCAAGAAATGCTATAAACTTAGAATAAGTCTAAAGCATTTGTTATTATCTTCTGCTTCACATGGAAAAAGCCAAAGTTCCTAAAATATATCGTTGCATTTATTGCATTTCTAGTTGCATGTATAGATAGACTTTACCTAGATTCTACACCAGTGCTGTCATGCTATATTTGATAATAAAAAGAGGAACAAGGAGGGAGGAGCACCAAAGTCACGATGACAGAAAAAGCAGGAGGATCCTATTTACACCTAGTTTGTCTTTTATTTTGAAAGGAACTGGTGTATGCTGCTGTCCAAAGGAAAAAAAAGTTACAATTGTAATTTTAAAGTATAAAATGTTTGGATTATTTGAAAGTCACACACACATCATTGGCATTTTTTAAGCTGTAATGTGCGATTTTGCAGCTCTGTCTGGGTTTTGGTGAGTAAGAAACTGGACCAAACCAAGGTTATAATAGTTTCGGATTTTTAATTAGTTTTAGTTTTTGTTTCGTTTTGAATTTTTGTTTTTACATTTATTTAGTTTTAATTAATTTTTAGAGGCTGCTTTACTAGTTTTTATTAGTTTTTATTTTTTGAAATTGCTTCGTTTTAGTTTAGTTTTTATTAGTTTTAGTGTTAGTTTTAGTTTTTTCTTTTTTTCTTTTTTGTAAATTAGGATATTTGTCAGGTGCATGATTCAAAATCACCAGAATAAGTATTGTATGATAAAAACTCAATCAAAGATACATTTTGAAACACTTATTATTCAGAGGACACAAGGACAACCATCCTTAAATTAAAATACAACAGCCGATAACAGCATTACGTTATCTGCTCTCGCTTCTTTTTCGGGGGGAGGGCGGGCGACAGGCTAGCTTGTCTAGGTACTGTTGATTTGCGTTTTTGTGTGCGCCTTTTAAATGTACTTTTAGATTCGTAGGGTTTTTCCCTTTGAGGAGCGTTCCACAAATTTTCTCTCCTGCTTCGACTACAAGGCACTTACTTTAGTTTTCGACGCTGTTATATTCAAAAAAGTCCCAAATAGGACTCTCCCGCTTTCTCCCAACTTTTAATGCAGCCATCACGCTCATGTAAAAGTCTATGAGTCGACAGCGCTAGCCGGCAGTGTCTGACAGACATCATGTGACGTCACAGACAACGTGATGCCGTAAGGGTCAAATACACAGTAAAACTAGCAGCGTGAAGTAAATAGATTTTATTTCAACCCAAAAGACTTATGTATTAACAAAGATGAAAACGAAGGATTTTTTGGGGTTAATATTAGTTAGTTTCAGTTCGTTTTATACACACAACAAACAGTTTTAGTTAGTTTTCGTTTTTTTTTTTAAACTCTCGTTTTTATTTTTATTTCAGTTAACAAAAATGTTTTTTCAGTTCTAGTTTTAGTATTTTCGTTCGTTTTCGTTAACTATAATAACCTTGGACCGAACGTGTTTATGGTTCCAGACTCCTGTCTGAAGCGGCTCAAATGCTGGATGGCGGTGAGGAGGTGCAGCCTTTCACAAACAGCCTCATCATGGTCATAGGTTGCTTTAGGAAAATTTGCCCTAAAAGCAGAGTCCACTCTCAAAAGTGCGATGTGAACGTGAACCAAACCGCCTGACGTTTTTGTTTTGTTTATTTTACTGCCTTATCAACCTGAAAACAATAGAAGTTATGAAGGTCAAATTTTAAAAAGAAACAGGTTTTTCATGAAGTATGTGTTAAATAGGGTGTAAGGAGGTTTTGAACAATCAGGCCTCATTTGCAGTCCTGCTTTAGTTTTTGTGTGTGTTTGTAGAAGATTTTACCAGTTTTTCCTGAAGCCAACATGGTGATCATCAAACCTCGTGATGCTTCATTGAATGAAAAAGCGACAGTCCTCCTCTATCCACTGATGGAAGGAAAGCGGCTGAAAAAAACCCCGAGCTAGAGATGCATGATGGAGAGATGAAGAGCTCTGAGGGGGAGATGAGTGGAGGAGTCTGTTTTCACTCTAATCTGTTTACTTTGCAATTTGTTTTTCAGAGCAGGTCCATTCATTTTGCTTAACCCGACACTTCACTCGCCGACAGGAAGTGTGTCAGAGTGGAAGAGGGACGGGGATGGAGATGAATCTAATTTGAACCCCCCTCTTATTGAAACGTGCACGCCCGCGTGTTTGTGCGTGTGTGTGTATACTCACTTACAGTCTGTCTGGTTGTAATTGTGTGTTTGTTTGTTTGTGTGTCAGACATCACATTTGTGTCTTGTAATTGTGTGTGTGTTGTCATTGAGCATCCATTAGCATTGCAAGGTTGGACTGTAATTATTCGTCAGTGAAGCCGTTGGCAGCGACGGGCTCACCGGATTGGACTTCCTGTGTGTGGTCACGTGATGTGGTCATGTGATCTGGCGCTGCCCGGCTCAGGAGGAGAAAAGGTGCGGGAGAGACGAGCGTGATCCCGAGAATGACAGATGGCAAAGGCGACATCGACCCTAACACAAGGGCAGTTCAAGTCAAGTCGTATCTGCCCCTTTAGTTTCTGAGAATAACCTTTGACCTTTAAATCCCAGAACCACAAATCCTCCTACAAACCTTCTGAGTCCTCGTCACCGGTCAATAATGGATGTAAATGAGTATTTTCTAAAAGTCCACCAACAACCAAGGTGGTCTACTAGTTTATTTTAATCTTTGTTATTAATGTTATTTAAAATGAATAATGCTGCATTCACATCGGGCTCAGAAATGTGCATTTCAGCGGCCAGATCCAGTGAAAAGTCTATGTAAACAGGAGTACGTGCACGTTCACGTGTCGCTGCACAAGTTCTTAAGTCCGTCTGCAGGTCTTTATATATGAAAAGTGCTGCATTAAACTGGTTTCACTTGGACCAATCAGGGACTGGGTTTTGGTAGTAACGTATGGTTGTCGTCGTTTTTAAAACCGATGTATGACATTTCACAAGAGCCTATTTTTCTGCTCCATCACCAACGTTTGGCACTTTGCTAGGATCAGGTAGCAACAGTCCGGTGTGAACGGCGTATGCTGAAAGCAAAAACCCACATTCAGCGCCTTGTTGGACGTGCCACACAGGCCTAGTGTGAACCCAGCTTTAGAGCCAGAATAATTAGGACATGACCTTCATTCAGAGGTCTTAGAAAGGCTTGAATGCTCATCTTCCCTTAGAATTTTGGTAGTGTGGCAATAGAATTGAGCAGAGAAAAGTAACATTTTGAAGACATGTATGTTCCAACCAGTAGAAATGTTTTTGTAAAGAACTTTTCACAATGATTAAAAGGCAATACAGATGTAATAAAATAGATCAATGAAACAGCACAGGTAAAATATAATAAAGAGTCAGCTGCAGTCAGCAGAGGTTAGCTAAAAGCCGGTCTGAATAATAACCAGAGTGAGACCAGAGCAGCTCAGGATCTTCTGACTGAACTTCCATCAGTAACATTTCCATAGAACTTCAACCAGATTGAACTGATTTTGCAGAAACGTTTCACAGACACTAGTTTTGTCTGTACTCTTTAGTAATTTGGTTTCCTGTAACCCCTCAGGTCAATTCCCTGTTTGCCAGAGACTAGATTAAAGACAGTTCCAGATGAGTTTGAGACACCAACAACTCCTTCAAAGATTCGTTTTGCAAACTTTTCTGATCGTTTTGAAGACTTTAGCAGGATGGTGGTCAGGATTAATCAAGGAAATGGATTGTCCTGACTAACAAACTCAACTCAGTTTCTGGTGCCCCCGCTCATGTCTACAATCTGAACTCTTCTGTTTTTATTTTTCCTATGACTTGGTTACAGTCTGTTTGACCTGCAGCATAGTTTACCTGACCAAATATGTTAAACACGGTTCATGTCTCTGTCTGCTTGCAGATGAACTCTGGCATGGTTCACTTCAGTGTGAATGCAGGCGGACTGTCCACAGAGAGGAAACGGATGGCCACAGTGTGAAACCATGAAGAAGTTTGGAAATGCATGCTGGGTAAAGGCGGAGCAGTGAGGAGCTGCAGGAGCTTCTTCATACCCGACAGTCAGAGGAAGAGGAGGATCAGTCATCGTTTTGGGACAAACTCTTCATTCCTTTCATGTCAGAGCAGCTCATAACCGACATTAGTGGACTTTTCTCTTTTCACTAAAAGACGGAAAAGTAAAGATTGTTTACATTCTTGCAAAACAAACAAAAAATGAATGAAAGGAATTTGGAGCAGCAGTGCTGTGGTCTGAACTCCTCTTGAACTTCTAGGATGATCCATATTTAATAACACCGTCCTCCTGGACTCCAGTGTTACAGAGCTTAGGCACACAGCAAACACCGCGACCCCCACCCGGGGCGGTGCACGTGTGCAGAAACATGATGGTCCCACCGCGTGTTTGGGAGAAAATAACAACAGACCGAGGTGAAGGACGTGGAGGAGAGATCCTCGTCTCCACAGGGGGGAAAGTAAAAAAAAATGCACGCTCTTTGAAGGCTGTGAGAGCTGTCACAGCTCACGGCGCTCCGACAGCAGCTTTGTCAACAGCTATTGTGCATCATGGCGTCCTTCTGTTGAAACATCAGTCAGAGCACTGGGGGGGGCGCCGGCCTGAACCTTCCTGCAGCAGAATCTTCCTGCAGCAGAACCGTCCTGCAGCAGAACTTTCCTGCAGCAGAACCGTTCTGCAGCAGAACCTTCCTGCAGCAGAACCGTTCTGTAGCAGAACCTTCCTGCAGCAGAACCTTCCTGCAGCAGAACCTTCCTGCAGCAGAACCTTCCTGCAGTGGAACCTTCCTGCAGCAGAACAGTTCTGTAGCAGAACCTTCCTGCAGCAGAACCTTCCTGCAGCAGAACCTTCCTGCAGCAGAACCTTCCTGCAGCAGAACCGTCCTGCAGCAGAACCTTCCTGCAGCAGAACAGTTCTGTAGCAGAACCTTCCTGCAGCAGAACCTTCCTGCAGCAGAACCTTCCTGCAGCAGAACCTTCCTGCAGCAGAACCTTCCTGCAGCAGAACCGTTCTGCAGCAGATCCGTTCTGTAGCAGAACCTTCCTGCAGCAGAACCGTTCTTCAGCAGAACCTTCCTGCAGCAGAACCTTCCTGCAGCAGAACCTTCCTGCAGCAGAACCGTTCTTCAGCAGAACCTTCCTGCAGCAGAACCTTCCTGCAGCAGAACCTTCCTGCAGCTCCCACAGTCACTCCTACACCTCTAGACAGATGTTTGCTGGACTGAGTGAGAAGACAGAAACCTTCAGCTTTTTACTTAGCCAGGTTTTTTTTTATTGGGAGGGGGTTAAACTAATCCTGATTAATCATTTGGAAAAAGCTTTTGGGTAATTTTAGGTCAAATGGAACTAGTTGAGGATAGAAAAGCGAGGATCAGAACCTGGAGCTGCTGTAGGGAGGGGGGAATCCTCCTCCAGTCACATGACAACAGCCGCAGGAGCCAATGGGATCATATCATTTAATGAGCCTTGGTCATTTGTTGATCACCTTTTTTAAAGTCCGATCATCTTTTGATCTGTTTTTAAAGCATTCTCAGTGGTCGTTTAATTATAATGATGCCGTTTTTAGCCAAAATCCAAAACACTGTCGTTTTCGAGGACATAGTTTCTGCAGAGCGGCAGGACTTCGCTAGAAATTCACCTCTGTTGTGAGTTGTGGGCGGGACCGTCGGCATGGAGGCCTGCTCTGTGTTTATGCTCTCTCCTGCTGGCTTACAGCCCCTCACCCCCCCACTGTGTAACGACAACAGCAGCAATATCCTCGCTCTCCAGTCGTACAGTCAGACCAGGAAGAGGGCGGAGCAGGGAGACTTTGGCCCCGCCCAGTGATATTTCTATGTCACAAATAGGATCTTTTTCAAATGATTTTTTCTGTTTAACAACGATTTGAATAAAGAAATACTCAGAAATGTAATCTTAAGGTTCATTTTCTTTAAATATGTCCACCAACCCTTAAAAAAAGAAAATCAACATAATTTTCATGGAGGGGGGGTCTTTAATTTCTGATGAATGTATTAGTTTGCTTAATGCATGTTGACTGCGTGTCATTTCTGTGGGGTGAGGAACGCATCAGGATGTGTGCAAAGACACAATCCTGTGTATGTTTGTGTTAGTCCACCAACAGAACAAAATCCTACAAACACAAATAAAATCATGGATAAGGATCGAGGAAGCCTGTTATCTTCAGCGCGACGTATGTGAAGATGCTGGAGAGGAAGGGGAGGAGTTTGCCTAAACAACAGTTTCAGATGCTTCTGTCTTTTAGAATTGCTAGTTGATGATACCAGATTCATATTTTCTATCTGTTAAAAACAGCTCATTTACATTTTTGAATGAATGAATCTATCCTGGCTTTGTTTCAGTCTTAAAAAATGGAACAAAAATATCTGAGAGCTTCTGTCTTTTCCTTAGCAAGACAGTTTTGGAGAGAATTGTCATTTATGAACTGCTTTGTTTTTAAATACCAGGAGATTCATAAAGTTAGTCCACTCTCCCTCAGAACCCCAGACGTCCAGAATTTAAGGCGGCTCATTGAAAACACGCTAAAACCGGAGATGCAGACTAGAGGATTCAAATCTCTGCTCTCAAAAACTGAAGGAAAACCAAGACCCGAAAAAGGAAAAGAAATCTTAAAGCAAAGAATCACAAACCAAAAGGAGTGACCTAAACAAGTCCCAAAGAAAACAAATGGCAAACAATGAAAACAGAGGAGTAAAGAACATCTAAAAAGCTGTCAGTGTGAGTGTAAAGATACCATCCAGAGCTGCTCTGTCGTCTAATGGACTCTCATCAGTCACTCCTGCCAAAACTCTGAAGTCCATCACAAATAGCTGGATCCTGCTGCAGAATCAGTAAAGCTGACGGGAATGCCGGTGCTGCCGTCAGCCAATCGATAGTTGCTGAAGAAAACGGTTTTATTGAGCCTATTTTCACTTGAAACAACATTTTCTATCTTGTCTTGTTGTGAAAGTAGAGAGCTTGTAGTGTTTTTTTCACTTGTTACAGATGCTGCATTAATAAAGAATTCATTTGTGGATTGTTCTGCCGTGTTGGATGGATTTGCTCACCACTTTTTTCCTTGTATGCTTGCGGTGTTTTGGATTTTACATCCACAAAGAGGCTCCTGATGTTTTCTTCCAAGGTGCAGCCTGCTGTCTGCCTGTCTGACTGACTGCTGGCTGCTCCTTCAGCATCATTCAGCAGTGATGGCTTTGACACTGGAGGAGCTTCAGTGCTGAGATGATTCGGTTTTCCTCTTTGCCAGAGTCTTTCAGAGGTCTCCAGGCTGCGTGTAAACTCTGCAGGCGGCAGCAGCTGCTGACAGCAGGTGACACCCACCATCCTTCTGTGGAATCTGCTGATGGAAGGGGCTTGCAGGAGAAGATCCGTGCCACAGGGCTCAGTCCTGGTGATGATGTCACAGCGCTGTAATCCAGACCGCCGTGTCTGAGTAAGGCCGGACTTCAGACTGCAGGCATACGATGGAAGCAGCTTCCGAAATACAACTTTTACTGATTTTAAAGATCATTCAATCCTTTCAAATGTTCAACTTTTCTCTTTAAGTTTTGTTTTCTGGTCTCCTTTCTTTGACTCTATGTAGTCTGAAGGTCTCACTGCAGCGTTTCAGCATTGTAGCCGTCAGACACACACAGTAACTCCACATTAGACTGGCTCAAAGAGAAATTCATTCTCTGCACATCTAATGAGCCCCAATCATCACTCCTCCACCTCTGTGCTTGACTGTTGGAAGGAGGGGCTCCCAATTCATCGTTCATTTTTTCATGGTTCTAATCTTTTTCAGATCCTGAAGATTTTCTCTGCAACAGTAAGATATGCCAATTGGTGGCAAATTTTCTAGGATGTAAGTAATAAAAGATTAGAGCAACGATTGGAAGAGGCTGGCTTCCAAACTTTCTAAAAGTCTGACTTTTGTCCAAACTTTCCTAGAAGATATGGAGGTGAGAATGGACAAGTTAAGCCCAACGGCTCCATAAGCAAAATGACGGACAGCATGTTTCCCTGATAAGATAAGATAAAGATAAAGATACTTTATTGATCCCAGCTTGGGAAATTCAGTTGTTGCAGCGTCGGCGTTAGGCTCAGGATACAAACTTACACACAATAGATGACAGAGAACCAAAACAATCAATCGGAAAGAAACATCGGTGAATTAACACAGTCGTATTGCATGCCACCTCAGGAGAGAGAAAATAGACGGACCATAAATGACTTTATCTATTGCACATGGATGACAAGTTCTAGAGTCCAATGGAGTGGGGAATGAAAGATCTCCTGAAGCGGTTTGTGTGACAGCGAAGCTGCCTTAACCTGTTGGAGAAGGAGCTCTGCTGACCATCCAGTACAGGATGGAGAGGATGCTCAGGATTATCCATGATGGATACCAGCTTATTTAAAGTCCTCCTCTCCATCACAGATTCAAACGTGTCCATTTTGCAACCAATTACAGAGCCCGCTCTTCGGATCAGTTTGTTCAGTCTATTGCTGTCCCTAGCAGATATGCTGCCCCCCCCAGCAGACCACCGAGAAGAACAGAGTGCTGGCCACAACAGACTGGTAGAATATTTCAAGCATCTTGCTGCACACGTTGAAGGACCTCAGCCTCCTCAGGAAATGGAGTCTGCTGCTGGCCTTCCTATACACAGCAGTGCAGTTGCTCTTCCAGCTCAGTCTGTTGTCGATGATTACTCCCAAGTACTTGTACTCCTCTACCTCTGCCACCTCTCTGCCAAGGATGCTGAGAGGCTGGGAAGCTGGTGGTTTCTTCCTGAAGTCCATCACCATCTCTCTGGTCTTTTCCACATTCAGCAGCAGGTTGTTTTCTCCAGACCATCTCACAAATTCATCCACAAGATCCCTGTACTCCTCCTCCCGCCCACCATTAATGCAGCCAACAACAGCAGAGTCATCAGAGAACTTCTGAAGATGGCAAGACTCTGAGTTGTACTGGAAGTCACTGGTGTATAAAGTGAACAGGAAGGGAGAGAGCACAGTTCCCTGTGGGGCCCCCACACTGCTTGTCACCACGTCAGACAGGACACCGCCCAGCCGGACAAACTGCGGCCTGTCTGACAAGTAGTCAATGATCCAGGAGACTAAGGCGCCGCCCACACCCATCCGCTGCAGCTTCTCACCCAGTAACCAGGGCTGGATGGTGTTGAACGCACTGGAGAAATCAAAGAATGTGACCCTCACAGTGTCCCCCCCTCCATCCAGGTGAGAGTGAGCACGTTGCAGCAGGTGAATAACAGCATCCTCCACCCCCAATCGTGGCTGGTAGGCAAACTGAAGTGGGTCCAGAGATGGTTTCACCAGAGGTCTCAGGTGGGACAACAAAATCCTTTCCAGCACTTTAGCTGCATGGGACGTGAGGGCAACAGGGCGGTAATCACTAGGTCCAGAGGGTGCAGTCTTCTTGGGGACAGGAACCAGACATGCTGTTTTCCAGGTGGCCGGCACCTTCATCTGACTGAGGCTCAGGTTAAAGAGGTGCTGGAAAACAGTGGAAAGCTGGGCGGCACAGGACTTCAATATCCTGGGGCTGATGCCGTCTGGGCCAGGAGCCTTTCGTTGGTTAATTTTTTCCAGCTGTCTCCTCACCTGGTCGGTCGTCACAGTCATTTGGGGGGGCTGGGTTGGTGTAAGGTCGGGGGTGGTTTCAGTCTGGTCAGGTAGACAAAAGGAAGATGAGGGAGAGGGGGGTTGAAGGGGGGTTGCATAATGAGGGATGGGTGGTTGTGAGGATGCCGGAGGGGGGTTGGGGTGGACCTGTGCAGTGGGAGAGCTAAATCTATTGAAAAAGATGTTCAGGTCGTTAGCTCTTTCTCTGTCGCCCTCACATAATGTGCTTCTCCCCCCGCATCCAGTAATCCTTTTCATCCCAGACCACACCTCTCTCATGTTGTTTTGCTGGAGTTTTGCCTCCAGCTTTCCCTTGTAGGTATTCTTACATTCCCTCAACTTGTCTCTCAGCTGGTGCTGCACCCTTTTCATATATGATATTGATACATGATATTTAGTTCATTAGAGTAAAAGTATGATGCAGTAAAATCCAGGCATCAATAACACTTTTCCTGGTAAAAGATGGATGTTTCTTGTTGAAGCACCACATCATGGTGTGAACGTTAACGCTGATATAGAAACAGTATTCCAGTGAACGGGAAATGACTGTTTCTGCAGCACTCATAAACACAGTTTGCATCATTTTATCTCGCCAAGAAATGAACGAGAACAGATTTTTAGAGACAATTTAGCAAATTACCTACAGTATGATAAACTCAATGGACAAATGTAGATTTTACACCAGAGAATCTGGTCTGTCCATGGTTGAAATTATTACGGCATCCCCTCATAGTCAAGAACAATGTTGAGGACAAGAAATCCATGCTGCCACAAGAGGCTTTTGAAAATATTCTCAATTTTTCACCCAAAAAGTGTGGACAAAATCAAATAAATCCTTGACTTAACCCTTGTGCTATCCTATCGGGTCCAGATGACCCCCCACCCTTACTTTGACGTGTTCTCCCTACCATGACAAAGGTGGATAAAGGTGGAAAGATTTCATGTAATCCATGGACACCAGTGAAGATCACAAATCATTGAAGAAAAAAGGTTCAGAGCACTGTCTAGTGGGTCTAGATGACCCAACTCCCAATGTTAAAGTGCCTAGGATAGAACAAGGGTTAAACTCTATTTAGGATCCACATCAACTCTGGAGTCTCTTGAAGACGAATCTCAGTCCGGCCTAGGTCCAATCCCCACATCCAGACTTTTTTTTAGTGTTTTTGTTTTAATTAGATTGAGTTTGTGAACCTGAGCTGAACTTTGAGTCTTCACTGGGTGTTTCCATGAGCCGTGCACGGGAGGGAAAACGTCTGTTCTTTGACTGGACTCGACTCCACCCCCCCTCATCAGCAACACTTTATCACTCATTCCGTGTTCTTATACAACTACCGGTATGAAGCCCATTGTTGCAATATTGGGCTATATCAATAAAATTGAATTGAATTCAATTGAACACCTTCTTCTTGTTGGATATTTACCTTTGTTTCCACAAAACACTGGAGTGACAAACTGACCTGACAAACTTTTTCATGTTTTTGATCAGTTATTCATTCTGTCATTTGATCAAAGTCCCACCTTTGCTTTCTTTAAGTCTTAATGATTGTTGACTGAGTCTTACAATACCCCCCCCCCCCATGTTTCTTTATTTAACTATTTATTTTTATTTTTGCAGTTGTTGAAAGAGATTTTGGCCAGAGCATCAAAACGCAGAAGAATCAGGGGTTAAAAGGTCACCAGTGTAGTGAGGTGAGTGTCTCTTAAAATGAATGCAAGGCCTTTAAAATCAGTATGGAGCAGATCAAACTGGGGGGGGGGGGGGGTAGTCTTGCTGCTACATCATCAACCAGCTATGGATGATTCACAGAACATTTGTTAAGAATCTCCTAAAAAGAACATTTCCACAGTCCCACCTGGCTGGAATAAAAGCATGAGATCAATTCTCTTGGACTCCTCTGAACGGTAAAACAGACAGATCTAGCTTGTTTCATCATTTGGTTTAACAAAGACATCAGCTCTTTAAAATGCCGTCTGTGCTCCTGCAGCTCTGTGGTTTTCCGTAATCGCTCTTTTCCGCTGCTCTTTGAAAACTAAAGAAAAGTTCTTATTCATACATGGAAGGCTTGTTGTGGGAATAAAACTCTCCCTGACAGAAGCCACTAAGTTTAAAATTAACGGGCAATGACTATTAAAAGACTGCAGAATAAATCATTATCACTGAAATGTTCCATAAAGCAGAGGAGCTCTCAAGGATGTTCTGATTCACACGTGTTAAGAGAGTCGGCTGTGATCACATGGCCCCTTCTCAAAGAACACCTGAGGAAACCAGGTGTGCCTCCACCTGAGAGGAACCGACATGTTCTGCAGTCAGAAGTAAAAGCTCTGAGGCAACGAAGCACAAAGGCCCATCGACACAAATGCTCAACAACTCCAGTGTGATAACGCTGCATAGAGTTTCTAGGAAGACACAAACGTTCAGAAGGTCTGTGGACGAAGATACGATGAAGCAATGAAAGATTCTCCTGAAGGTAAAGGAGGCTCATTTGTGACTCCGCCCCTTGATGTCCATTTTTTTTGCTGTAGGATGTTGTTCCAGGGATGAGAGAGCAGGAAGGCCCCCTCATCCATCTGCAACTCTGCAGATGGATCATGGAGGCAGTGCAGATACGAAAGCGAGCCCACACTTCCATGAACAGGGATGAGGGGGCCTTCCTGCTCTCTCATCTCTGGAACAACGTCCTACAGCAAAAAAAAAAAACGGACATCAAGGGGCGGAGTCACTTGTCAAAGTCTGACAGGTGACTCCGCCTCAGTCACAACTATCTGCCTTTTAAAGACGTCACACACCACCACCTAATGACGACTCTGACGAAGGCGGAAGGTTTGACAAAAACAAACCAGTGTCTGATAAAAAAATAATTCAAGAAGTCAACCCTGCAGATTTGCAACAAGCTCCAAGATGAAATGTTTTTTTTAAAAAGATCAATGTAAACAGACGCTAGCTTTGAACCGACAGCTCTTGATGACAGTGCAGGAGGAAGACTGTGGCAGACCAGGTCCTCCTTATCCCAAACAAGGCCAAGGGAATCCTCCTGGGATGCCGATTTGATCCCTGATAATAAAAGGGTAATTAGCTCCCCCAACTTCCCCCCACCCCCTCATCACAGAGCCTCACCCCAAGAGCCTGCCTCCCATCTAATACCATCATTTCCCCCGATGGATGTCGCAGCCGATGAGAGCCTGTCAGGAGATCCAGCAGTATTCATGATGGAAATTACCGATGCGCTCTGTAATGATGTGAAAAAGATATACCACAGGCCTCTCAGTAGACGCTTCATTCATTTGGATGTGTCAATCAAGAAGCGCGTGGCCTCCAAATGATGCCTCTCCACAAAAGAGCTTTCACAGAGATTGCTGAAGAACAGAACAATTTACTGCCTCTTATGTAAAATGTTTAGTTTAATGAAAGGTTTGATCACCTGAGGACTTTTTTTGAATCGGTGAAAAGTGAGTTTGGGGGCTGAGATCACATTCCAACCCTCCAGGAAGTTCTGGTGACAGAAAAAATGTCTGCCATTTGATCAATCTGAAGTCATGAGGGATGTAGAAATGTTCAACTCTGACCTTGGATGCAGTTGGAAGTTGTCTTTCAAACTCTCCAAACATCTTCTGAAACTAACTGTTTGGCCTGAAGTTGACCTTCCATCTGCGGTTTGCTGTGGCCTTGACTTCTGCTGTTTGCTCAGACTGATCAAAGCTGCATTCACTAAACCCACTGCTCCTCCAGACGGGGACCAAACCAGCATTCTGCCTTCTGGGGGGAGGGAGGGGGATACTTTGACGGTCCTGCAGGCCGTCCAAAACCCCCGTTTGTGAGCAGGACGACCTGGTCCTCAGGAGTCGGCGTTGCACAGCGAGCTGTAGACCAGAAAACGGCGTTCTTTTTACCTCTGTGTTCCGGGGCTGCTGCCAGTGCCAAAGCCTCCATCTGCAGCACTTTAACTTCACTGTTCCAAACAAATGCAGAAAGGAAACACGGATGTACCTTCTGACAAAAGGGTCAGATTAGGGAGGCAACAATTCTCTGTAAAACTGAACCAGTCTGTCCTGCACGGTTCCATACATCATTCTGAATGATTTCTTTTAAAACTAGTCATTATTATTTTTCTTAATAAATGTGTGCTTCTCCACATGTTTGGCATTTGCTATTGCCCAATTAGCTGCTCCAGAATGATACACGGCATTGCCCCCGCCCCCCAAAAACTATCCAATCACTGTCCTGCCTAGGTGACCGGAGCAACAGAACAAGCGCTACTGATGCTAGTTAATTTTAAAACGACGCAGAAAGCCATGGAGGGTGGAGTCGATGTATCTGTGGTTGAGAGGTGAAGGTTTGAAGACGGACCACCTACCAAGATGTCTGCTGTGTGGAGATTTTGGGGTTTGGACCATAAAAAAGTGTGCTGTCTGCAGCTGTGCTCCAACATGAGCAGTGTCGCTGTCCAGCCGTCTGTCACAGAGGTCTTCCAGCTGTTACCTTTGGTTTGGTTTAACGGTTTTCTTCATCGCACTCATGTTTTTATGAGTATTGAGTAAACATGCACTTCTACATTGAAGTAAATGTGTACAGAAAGAAGCACAAAAGCTTTTCTACATACTACTAAGTGTAAGTAAATAATAACGATGCTGTTGAACATCTTTGAATGTTTTGGTTTACTTTGCCTCTTCACCAAATGAAACACATGAATCGAACGCTGAACCAAGTATTGAGGTCATCCATCACATCATTGCATCCCAGTACGGATGGTGTGCGGTGAGGTTTTCTTCACCTCCCTGTAGACAAATGTTTGTGTTTCAGCTGTTCGTACCCCACAAGTGGACTTAAAAAGACAAATACACACAAGTGTGTTGATACATGAGGTGAAAGTGGGTAAAGTTATTATACGATCCCCTTCAAATAAAGAGGGTGCATAAACCTATTTGTTTAAAATCCATGACTTCATTGGTCTGTTGTCAGACTTGTAGACTTTTGAAAGATTCAATCTTTTGTCTGCTGTCAGAAAGTATTTGTTGATTCAAGTTTGCAAACCACTGGATCTAAGATATTCTTAAACAAAAAATAGACCAACAAAAATCAGAAAATGGTCACACAAACATCTTTGCTCATCTTGATACACATAAATATGTATTTTTAATGTGGCTTTTTTGAACCGGAGATCGGTTTGGAGAACAGATATGTTATTGGACCTTTTAACAGATCTGAGTTCATGGAGCAGAGGCCTGTTTGAGTCCACAGCACACTCTGTTTCCTGTTTAATGGACTGCAAACCCTGAACAACTCACAGCTGCCAAAAACAGAATGCAACCAACGGAGGAAAGACGAGAGGGGCAAATAAATCGCAACTTTTTCCAACCACACCAACAGAGCACATTTATCAAGAACATAACAAAGAAGAGCAGAAATCAATATCCTCCTTTAGAACGTGCTAAATTGGCCTGATCCGGTTCTTCTGCCCCCCATCCTGGAAGTGCTTTGAGCTGGTTTCCAACCCTCAAGCAAAAAGGCTTTTGTGTTTATATTTTATGTCAAAAATGTGCAACTCTAGAGCAACAGAGAAAAATAAAACAACTCACCAACACATGCATCTGCAGCATGTTTAACTGAAAACTAAAGTAGAAAAAAAGGAATGAGTCAAGAACTTTGGGTGAATCTGTGAAGTAAAACAATATGAACACAACGATGGACGGACGGACGGAACGTAACTCTATTGATCCCTATGAAGAGGAATCCTGATGTTTGAAACAACTGAACTCCATTAACGACTGATTATTAGAGCTGTTAAAGGTAATAAATATAGAAAACGGATCCATTCTGGCTAAGAGTAGCAAATAATCCCGGCTGATGGAAACACTGAGAATCTGGTATTTGAGTTTCTGTGCCACAGATGTTTGACCAGCTTTAAGCTTGATTCTCCTCCTTGGCTGATTAAAATCCAGTATTAGATCTGGGTACATCTGCGTTACGGCACAAAGTCAACTTACGTTTCAGAGCTTTTAAGATCCATTTGCAAGTTTGAATAGATGGACTTTATATTTTAAGAAATCGCTCTGCATGTATTTAAAACTTCCATTGAGTTTAGTGATTTGATTCTATAACAATTGTTTTCTAAAACCAAATTTGGGGTGTATTTTCCTCTTTGTAGTTTACAGCCCCTCCTTCACAGAGAAGGTCATGTCCCAGCACACCTGGCAGTTTTGTCTGTCACAATGATAACCTGTTTATCTGTCAAACTGAGCAGAGACACTCGGAGAGGACAGAAGACTGTCATATATATGCAAGTTTGTGCATCATGAATACACAGGAAAGGTGAAGACTCGCATATTGACTATATAAGAGCATGACGGAGCATTAGCATGCAGGTTACAGCGGCGCGCCCACGGAGCCACTCAGACGTGTCAATCTCCCCTTCAAGCCTTTCAGGCCGCCACAATTTCTTCTGATGTCAAAGACTTATGAATTTGGAAGTCTGCGGATAACACGTCCCCTCATATCACTGTTAAGGCTGTCAGAGTGTTGCATTAGAAGCACACGGGCATGTTTGCCTCCCTTCATGAGCATGGAGAAACATGGCGGCTGGGGGACACAGCTGTCAACCAATCAAACTCTGGCTCAAGGCTGAATAATTTTGCAGGTCTTCCACAGTCAGTGTTCAAATGATACTAAAACGGGAATGAATAAACTGGATGTGTGTTGGGCTGGTTAAGGTAAAAGTGAGAAACATTTGAATCGGTTAGTTCAAAATAGAGATATAATATGTTCAATGGTCTTCAAGGGAAAAACTATCTGATTATGTGCAAAACAGTCCCAAGTCTGTTGTAATGTATTGACTATGCCTGACATTTAACCCTTGTGCTATCTTAGATGACCCCCCCTCCCATTGAAGTGTTCTCCCTACCATGACAAAGGTGGATAAAGGTGGAAAGATTTCATGTAATCCATGGACACCAGTGAAGATCACAAATCATTGAAGAAAAAAGGTTCAGAGCACTGTCTAGTGGGTCTAGATGACCCAACTCCCAATGTTAAAGTGCCTAGGATAGCACAAGGGTTAAAATGCATTAAGTGCAAAATTCCTGGACTTGGGCCTCTCCTGCATGGGTTTAGCTTCATCCCATAGATGGCAGCACTACTTATCCAATATGGCAGCCCCCCTGTTTAATTCAAGAAGGGCCCAAGTCCAGAGACTTTAGTTTGCTAGTCCTCTGAAATGATAAAAGTGAAGTGCTTCATATTATAGCATTTGCAAGCTATGAACTGCTGCTAAATCTGGGTAAAGTATGAATCATTTGTTGTAGCTTCCCTTTAAGCCATGCAGTCAAAATCATTTCCTGAACTAACCGATTCATTTGTTCAATGGCTGGATAAAATGCTATTCATTCTGGCCAGGGTGCTATTCAGCTGGACGGCGCTAAAAGGACGTATAGACCGCCGTCAGATCCACCATGGGGAAGTCTGCAGAGGAGTTCCATCCTTTGAGTTTCAGAAAACACACTGGTGATCATTTATTGAAGTGGACTTCAGCAGACCACCACTGCAAAAGCTTTGGAGCATTTCAGAAGTTGTTCATGGTTGATTCTGATAGACATTGTCAGTGAATACTAGGACAACATGTAAAAAAAAAAAAGCTCAACTACCTTAAACTGTAGAGTGTCTCTATATAATACAATAATATAATAATACAGGTTAGACCATTTTTCATGTATCCACCCATAAGGACAGCTGAGACAAAGGCAGACAAAGGTCATTACTGTCTTATTTTATTGTCACTTTTATGACTGGTAAGTTATTTAGTAAAAACAGCAAAACGTGATAGCAAAACCTGCTATACATATAATGGCTTAGGCTAAAGCTACATTCACATGAACGCGATCCGAACATCAAATTTGCGTCACTTTCAACGCACGTCATATTTGATGCTGGACACCTGTCCAAAAGGTAGCTACCGTCAAGTTTTCAGCCTTGCATCGGCTGTACATTTACAAGGCATGAAAGACACGGATGATGTTGAGAGATCAGGTTTACTTATTTTGAAGAGTTCTACAAAAGCATCTGTAAACCCGTCTCCATGTCTGTCATGATATCTTTTAGAGACTCTCCTGGTACGGTGATCTTCACCGTCTACTGCAGGAGCAGCGTCTGAACGACAACGCTTTCAGCGGCACTTCAGTCTCTGTGACCCAGTTTGACGACTTGTTGTCCTGCATTAGACCAAGGAGTAAAAAATAAGAAGAAATGTAGAATTAGAGGAACCTATTTTCTCCATAAAAAAACAAAATTAAAGCTCAGAAGGAGAACTATCACCTTCTCCTCCCTGTTGATTGTGGACTCCACCCACTGATCACATCATTAACACGTCATGGGCCAAAGCTGAGTCCTTGATAGGTTGGATGTGTCTTCTTTGTCAAAGTTCAGATTTTTTAACTTCAACGATGCCCAAAACACCAAAGTGTGCTGCTGCCAGACCACCACGGCGTGTACGACGCTCAAAACTCGCCTGTGTACATTCAAAGTGGACGCCTCGCTGCATGAGTTGCGCTCGGCGTGGACCCAGTTTTAGGAATCTTTGATCTAGTTATTAATGAGCAGAGCCGCTCTCAGCCCTAGCATGATGCTAGCAAGATGCCAGCATCATGCTTAGGACTATTCTATGGTTTAATGATCCAGTGTGACACATTTTGTTGGAAGACCCCAGTAAATAGCTGCACCCTGTAAGTAAAACCAGCTTTCGCTCAGATGTCTGAGTTCTGTCCTTCACTCTGAGCCTGAAAAGGCCAGAAAATCGACATCCCAATTTAATCAGCGCCAGTCACATGGCTCTTATCCCACACAGAGAAAAAAACACATTTAAAGAAGAAGTCGACGTGTTCTGTCATCAAACTAATCTTTGTGCAGCCAGCAGTTTTTACCACACAGAGGCAGAATTTAAAGAGTGCGACTGCGGCCTTTCATTCCAGCCCGCTTTGTCACTGTGAGCCTAACTATGCAAAATCTGGAACATTTTTGCAGCTAACAAGCCTTCATCCTGTCCAACTGTGTCACTTTGGAGCCAAAGCTGCTAATAACAGTATTTTGTTCTGCACCCCCCACCCTCTTCCAACATTGCTCTTCCTGCAGACTTTGTGTTACACAGAGCAACATGAGCATGGCGTCGTCGGTGTTGTACAAGGCCTACTCGTGATTCCACCCCCTCATTAACGAAAAGAAACACCGTCGGTGGGGCTCGGCTGTCACTGCTCACATTATAAGTTCATAAGCCCATCTCTAATTCATGGAGGGAGATTAGTGTGTGTACACTTTTGTGTGCTGGGGAAGTGTTTCAAAGGGAGCTGGCTGTTTGATTTTGTGCTCTGAGTTTCCGATGGGTTAATGAGTCCAACTCGGAGCGACAGTCAGGGTTGGAGCTTTATCTACATGTGGCTGGGGGCTCCCAGACCAAGGTGATTTATTCAGACATGTCTGTGTCATCGGGGGAAAGTGTCATCTTTATCCTGTCTGTGAAGCCCGTTCCCTTCTTTAAATATTATGGGTTATGATGGTTTTTGGTGATTACACTCCCATCACTGCAGACTCTCTAAGTTGGAGGCAGTTTTGCTTCATTTCATGTGGTCCTTTAATAAAGCCCGCTTCAGGCTTTGCACTGACAATTAACAGAAGTGCTAGTAAGAACTTTTGTGTGTTTTCTGACATCCTGAGTGCAGACACAGTGGAACAGCCTGAAGAGAAGGTGGTGGACTCAGAAGTAAATGGAATTTATTCCTAATAACACATAATTATGTATACAGAAAACATGTTATGACCATCAAACCTGTTTGTTTTCTAAGATCACTGTCTTGTTACATAATTGACTAGTCAAGATGTCTGTGTGCAGGAAAAAAAGCAACCTTTTATCCAACCTTTTTTGTTACCATGACAACACAATATGTCTGACACTGCAGGGGGGCAGTGGGAGGCTTCATTGGATGCTAGTTCTGATGTGTCTTTATTGGTGCCAGGTAACTATAAAAATGCGTAATCAGATTGATGGTATGTGTGTGGTTGTCTCTGTGGCCCTGCAATGGGCAGGTGTGGGATAGGCTCCAGCAACCCTCGTGCCCCCAAAAGGGATTCAAATGGACGGACGGACGGACGGATGGATCACATTGCTGACTGCAAAATGTGACACTTAATCTAAACATATTTGGTTGATTGGAAATGTCATTTAAATTTTTGTTTGCGTAACAAACAGACAATATGTTAACAATCATCTTTTTTTGTTTGTTTATTTGAATCCTAGATGCAACAAATGTTGGTTTACATGTCAGAGAACAGCAGAAACAATAGCAGGGTACTGGAGAGGAGAGTCCGTCCGATAGTCGAACCTCGGATTCAGGAACAACAGTGCGGTTTCCGTCCTGGTCGTGGAACAGTGGACCAGCTCTACACCCTATCTAGGGTGCTGGAGGGTTTGTGAGAGTTCGCTCATCCAGTCCATATGTGTTTTGTGGATTTGGAGAAGGCGTTCGACCGCGTCCCCCGTGGCATCCTGTGGGGGGTGCTCTGGGAGTATGGGGTCCGGGGAGCCTTACTGAGGGCTGTCCGGTCTCTGTATGACCGGAGTAGGAGCTTGGTCCGCATAGCCGGCAGTAAGTCAGACCTGTTCCCGGTCCACGTTGGACTCCGGCAGGGCTGCCCTTTATCACCGGTTCTGTTCATAGTTTTTATGGACAGAATTTCTAGGCGCAGCCAGGGGCCGGAAGGGATCTGGTTTGGGGACCACAGGATTTCCTCTCTGCTTTTTGCAGATGATGTTGTCTTGTTGGCTTCATCGAACCGGGACCTCCAGCGTGCATTGGGGCGGTTTGCGGCCGAGTGTGAAGCGGCTGGGATGAGGGTCAGCGCCGCTAAATCTGAGGCCATGGTCCTTGACCGGAGAAAGGTAGTTTGCCATCTCTCGGTGGGTGGAGTGTCCTTGCCCCAGGTGGAGGAGTTTAAATACCTTGGGGTCTTGTTCACGAGTGAGGGAAGATCGGAGCGTGAGATTGACAGGCGTCTGTAGTTATGCGGTCGCTCTATCGGTCCGTCGTGGTGAAGAGAGAGCTGAGCCGAAAAACAAAGCTCTCAATTTACCGGTCGATCTACGTTCCAGTACTCACCTATGGTCATGAGCTATGGGCCATGACCGAAAGAACGAGGTCCCGAATACAAGCGGCTGAAATGAGCTTCCTCCGTAGGGTGGCTGGGCGCTCCCTTAGAGATAGGGTGAGAAGCTCGGTCACCCGCGGGGAGCTCGGAGTAGAACCGCTTCTCCTCCACATTGAAAGGAGCCAGCTGAGGTGGCTCGGGCATCTAGTCCGGATGCCCCCTGGACGCCTCCCTGGAGAGGTGTTCCGGGCATGTCCCACTGGGCGGAGGCCCCGGGGAAGACCCAGGACACGCTGGAGAGACCACGTCTCTCGGCTGGCCAGGGAACGTCTCGGGGTCCCCCCAGAGGAGCTGGAGGAAGTGGCTGGGGTGAGGGAAGTCTGGGCATCTCTGCTCAGTCTGCTGCCCCCGCGACCCGTCCCGGATAAGCGGAGGAAGATGGATGGGATGGATGGATGGAGAACAGCAGAAACA
The DNA here is from genome assembly GCF_053564925.1 of Oryzias latipes. NCBI lineage: Eukaryota > Metazoa > Chordata > Actinopteri > Beloniformes > Adrianichthyidae > Oryzias > Oryzias latipes. The sequence continues at coordinate 34,228,662 of NC_136246.1, forward strand.
CTCCTGTGAGAAAAAGTCAATCAAATGTAAGCTCACATATTCTTCACTTGGAACTTTTCAGTCTGTTTATGTTTTACTCAAATCAAATTTTTAACAGATAAAAATCCGTTTTTTTAATAAGAGTTTTTTCTCTGTGAAAAAAGTGAAGCATTTTTTTTCCCAAAGTGGAATCTACAACTTAAATGTCTTCAGGTCTCAACACTCTCAGTGCCTCAGTGTTCAGAGGAAGTGAGTCAAAGACTTTTCATGTAAAGACTCAAAGGAAAATACACAAAGTGTGTTAAAATAATTGTTAATATTCACTCAGTAATGGATCAACGTGTTATAATCATGTTGACACCCTAAGCCCTGTCTATTTCTGCATCATATCCTATTGGTACGTTTTGCCTTTTGTCATTCCACAGACTTTTGTCTTGATTAGTTTTTTGAGAAGTTTCCTTTAAATAAGGAGAAAACATGGATGAACTGGTGCGACTGGCCAGGCAGTCATTACACACAAAGACCTCCTGCAGGGCAAAAACTGAACGGGTAGTTTATTTAGCTAAATGTTCAGCATCAAAAGTGTCGGTCAACACTGACATTCATAATCCATTCCACAAAGTTGGGAAGTGGTCCTCTGTTCTCTCTGTGGGTTCTTCTGCACAACGTTTTCTTGTGTAAGTCATGTCTTCTTCTCCCTGTCAGTCACACCAGCTTCAGCCTGATGGTCCTCAGCTGTCTTCAGTAGACTCAGTTACCTGCAGTCTCTGAAAGTGTCTGGTTTTCAGGTCATCTGCCTGTTGTTCCTCCCGCAGTTCATGGTTTCAAAATGTTTATGCTTCTGCCGCTGACCCCGCTCTCTGGTGTTTTAGTTCCTACAGCTCTGGTTCCTGACTGTCCCTGATCTCATGTCATCAACGGCATGAGGAGTTTTCTGCATGTCACACAACCCTGCGCTGTCGTCTGCAGTGTAAAATACATGGCTGCACCGCGCTGTGTTTGCGGCGTTGCCTCACAGCTAGTGGGTTCTGGTTCAAATCCTGCTTGACTTTGCATGTGTGGGTTTTTCTGGTGTCTTCCACATGAACATACTTCATCTGCATGTTGTGACCTGATGCGTGTCTGTGTGACGGCCTGGAGACCACGTCTGGTCTCTTCATAGGAGCTGAAACGGGCTCCAGCATCGAGCCTGCGCACTGAAACAGACGGATGTCCTTAGCCGTGTGCAAAATATCTTGATTGGATAAAAGATAAGATTGGAATTTAACTGTGTACATAAAAAAACTAAACAGAAAACATTTTTCTGATTAGAACAAACTTCTACATGGGCCACACTTTCAGTAGGAATAAATCATTTGGACATGCGCAGTTCTGTTTAAAATAAGAGGAAATGAGTCCCACAGTAGCTCTGTAATATACGAGACGATCTTCTAAATGTGCTTTTATTAATGTCATGAATAATATGAAGCGCCTGTTCGCTAATCATTTCATTTTTAATCCGTGTCATCAGTGCTTTTTTTGTGGCGGAACAGACCCGGAAGAAGGTTTAGGAGAGGCCAACACGTGCTAACAACATTTAGCCTTTGATGAACATAAATCCATGCAGGAAATGCTGCAATCTGCATCTGGGCTACACGTAAATGTGTGGGAATAACATCAGCCTTTATTTTGTCGGGACACGACTGGAAACACAAATCCATGTGATTGTTTGAAACTCATAGTCTGTATTGATCTACAGTCCCTCTGCATTTTTGTGAATTGTGGCGGAAAAAGCTGGAAGCTGCAGCTGTTTCTTCTAAAAGATGTAATAAAAGTTAAGTTGGAAGATTTAAAGCCTGTCTGATGTGAGTTCCTTGTGGTTTCAAGACGTCAAAGGAAGACTCTCTGTGCGCTGAGACGCTGTCACTTTAACCCTGGGGGGGCCCGTGGTGCAGCGGTAGGGCGGTCGACCCATGATCGTAAGATTGCAGGTTCGACCACACTCAAAAAATTGATTCAAGCCCCTCTTTCATGTAACACAATAAAATTCTGTTTGTTTTATTTAAAAATATTTATTTTAAAAGAATGTATCTACATTTAATTGACCTAACACAAAATGTATTAATAGTTTCCCCTATAACTCCAGTAATCCAAAATAATTGAGTTCAAGTAAGGGGCATGCTGATGAATGCTGTTTTCCTGTTTCTCTTTATGCTTTTTGCCGTCTCTCACGGCTACAATTTTTCACCTATTTTAACCATTGAACTATTAAAATGTTCAACTCCTTCATCTAATGTAATGCCTGGTATGACTATTAGTCCTTCAAATCCTTCGACTTTTCAAAAGTGAAAACTTTAGTTCGTTTTTTCCACGTAAAAAACGAAACTGTGGCATGAAATCGTTTCAACTCGGCTTCTCCCAATAAGACGATACACGAAGAGCCTCATTTATGGAAATGATGAATCTATTTCTTCATACCGGCAGCCTTATGTCGTTACCGGAGTGTTAGCTCAGCGGCTTGGTTAGCGGGTTTATAATACAGAGGTTCTGAATTCGAATCTGGCTTCAGACCTCTGTCGCATGATTTTTTTTCCTTTGCCTTTCTTGATAAAATTGAGTTCGACTAACTCGATTATATTTCGTTACATGGAAGAATTTTCTTTGAGGTGGGGTTACTCATATTTATTGGATGGAAATCCTGCCCACAATTAAATTGAGTTTATCCAATGAGTTATTTTTTTGAGTGTAGCACGTCCATGAGTCGAATTGTCCTTTGGCAAGACACTGAACCCCTCCTGGCCTCTGGTGGGAGGTTGACGCCTGTGTTTGGCAGCAGAACCGCCATCAGTGTGTGAATGTGTGTGTGACTATAAAGCACTTTGTCCTTGTAGGTAGAAAAGCGCTATATAAGTATACGCCATGACCATTTACCCAATGCCTCATGGGAGATGTAGTGCAAACAGCCACCGAATGCCAGACAGACTCTCGTCTCTGAGCTTCATGGTTTTGTTCACTTGTTCCACGGTCTGACACCAGATTCTGTGGAAAGCTACACCGCTAAAGACAAGCTTTAGCTGGTATTTTTTTTTAGAACTGAGCGACTTTACGAGCTAAATCGGGACAAGGAAGTGAAGACTTTAACCACTTCTGATTGGTCAGACTGATGACGTTTGATTAAGCCTCCAAGAATGATTGGTGGAGACAGTTAAAGGGGCGGGACTTTTCCAAAGACATCTGAATCTGCGGCTAAATCGGTACCGTCATTCTTCTCAAAATGTCTTTAATAGAATCAAATAAACAGAAAGAAAAAAACATTTTATGATTTTTCATATTCCTAACTACTCACGTGTCCTAACTACTACGTGTTTTATCAGGGTTAGTTTGGATGAACACAGAGCTGATATCCTGGAGATGGAAAATTTCCCACGGAACACTTGACCATCTCCCACTGGTTGAAAAACACTGCGGTAGAATACCTTCATTTATACATTGTCTGTCACTAAAGACTTTTTCATATTAAATATAAATAATTAAAGAAACAATTAGGACAATTTTGACACACTTATCTCTCAGCTCTTACTAAATGTGGGTCAATTCTGAGAATAATCCAGTGTATCAGAGGAAGCAAAAGTCAGATAATGGTGAAAATGATCCTTTTCTGCCTCCTGGCTGGAGTTTCTAAAGCTGCATGGAATCGATGCTTGATGCTGTTTATCATCTAATCCATCCTCTTTTTAACTGCAGCCGATTAATTGGAGATGTCTCCCTGCCAAAGTAAAAGAGCATCTTTTTAATGAACTTTTAACAAGTTACAAGAAAACTTTTTTCAAGAATTGACAGTAGTAACAAACCAATACAATTATCTGTGAGCTGGATGCAGATGAACCTGATATCGATCGTCTCCTTTCACTCTGGGCTGGACAACAAACAACATTTCCCAAAATGTCAGCTTGCTCCTTTAATGAGGCATTTGTAGCCTATCAGCAGACAGCAGAGTGAGACGGAGCGCCCTGACGTATCAATACTGATGATGATGATGCAGTCAGACACCTTTGGCTGAACACGGCCGCTCCGAGCGCTCGCACTAATGTGAAATTGAGCCCCTCTGGCATCGGCAGCAGAAAAGACCAGATTCCCAGAAACAAACAGTCTGCCGCCGGTGCTGCTGCCGCTGCCGCTGCAGGCTCATATTCACACACCAATCAATGAGGGAATCCCACATACACATAAATAGGCTGTGAAAATTGGCTTTCTTCTCCTTCAGAAGATTCTGGTGATTACCTGTGCAGGACTGTTGATTGGAGATTGATCGTGGGTTGAAATTAAACGGCAGTAGGTCGCTTTTTTTGTGATTTGTGCAAGACTAAATGGAGAGGGGGGGGGGGGGGGGGGGGCAGAGAGGAGCCAGTGGAGAATCCACATGAAACCTCTATCTAGTCCAGAGTTTAGCCACTTCCAGACTTCTGTAGACATTGCTTTGCTAAATCTGATTGGTTGACTACTTAGATAGTTGTTCAATTTCCAACTGAATTCTATGATGACCCTTCAGATGATGGTGGTGTAAATACTCTGATTACACTCCTCAGAAGTCAGGAGGTCATCGTTACATCTCTGATCCTGTGACTTTGATAGACTGAGCCTTTAGCCCCCTGACTTTGTTACTGTAAGCCAAAACGGTGGGAAGTTTTGGTTTGTAGGCTCTGAAAATCGTTTTCTGAGTCCAGGGGACTAATCGCTCTGAAGGCAGATTTACAGCGCTCCGTCTGCGCTGTGTCTCTGCTGCATTGACACAAAATAAGGTTCATTTAGCAACAGGATTGTTTGCATTGCCTCCGTCACGTCTGCGCCTGCTTCCATCCCTCCATAACATAACGCAACGCAAGAATTAGAGAAAGAGTTAACGAACACATCAACATCCATGTAAAACGCTGGAGAAACAGGTTTGGGTTTCAAAATGAAAACTTCTGCTGGACTTTCAAAATAAAAATGTATAACATTTTGTGATATATTTAAGGTGACGTATCCACATGATGATGCACTTTAATATCCCAGAAAACACTGGCGTCCAAAAAGTTTTATTCGGTAAAAAAGCACATAACAGGCGTTTTACAAGGACAGTGAAGAAAGGAGAGGACATGGAGCCTGATTGGTTATGAGCTTCTTGACACGGGGGCAGGAAAAACCCCTCCTCCCGGAGACGGGGAGAGGACAGACCAGAGACACAAGGCAGATGCACCACAGGCGAACCAGTGGAGATCTGGTGTGATCATTTCCTTGGACTTCATGGAGGTTTGGTCCTCTGATGAAACAAAAAAGGAGAAAAATAATGACTCCAACAAATCTTCCAGACCTGATCAGGGTTTAGGAGGACTCTGCAGTCTGTCTTCAGGTTAAGGCAGTGTTCAAGTGCTCCACTGACACCTGTGGGAGGATACCAGAGAACCTGGAGAAGACCCACCCCTGCAGAGTGAGAACTTTCCATTCAGAAAGAACGCAGGAGGTTTTTGCTGAGGCTGCAGTGCAGACACCCCACTATGCAGCCCTCAGCCGGCTGAAAGTGCCCCAGGCTGGCAGAGAGAGGGAAAATCTCTCCAGATAATCTTGAGTTTGCCCTAAAGCTGTTTCCCAGGGGGGCACATCTGAAACGTCCCCACTGGAAGGTGTCCATCCCAAAGCCAACGCCACAGCCAGCTGAAGACTTTCCATGCATGTGGAGAGACAACCTTTGCTGCTGCAGATCTTCACTAACAAGGAGACGTTGTCCCTCAGGATGAACCAGCCGCTGTTATTCAGCAAAGCTGTCTTTCACCATCCCGGCCTACTGAGTATGGAGGATAATTGTTTTCCCGTTTCCTGCTTTATTGGAGGCAGCAGAGTGTTACCAACCTGGAGAGGGCTGAGAGACATGGACTGGAGTTTGACATGTGGTGATTCCAAAAGGACGAGCCACGCTCAGTGAGGAGCTCTGCCGGTTGACCGCTCACTCATTTCTGCTTCTGTGACTAATTAGGACAGTTGGTTGAGTTTTTACCTGAAGCATCAGCTGCAGGTGTGGAGCAGTGCCCTCAAGGCCGGTCCAATGAGACGAAATGTAATACGACACTGATGCCCAACAAGGACTGATTACATTTAATGATGACAATTAGCAGCATGAAGCTTTTAAATCTTTTTTTTTTTTTTTTTTTTTTTTTTTTATAACTTGTCCTGTCCAACAGCTGGGCAGACAGACGAGAGCTGAGGGCCTCTTGTGTTGGACATATTTTGCTTTAACAAGAGGGGTTATTAATCTTCAGACAAACCAAAGGTATGACTGAATAAACCCCTTTTGTAATTGAGGCCAAACTTTATTAATTTCAATCATGTCTGAAAATCTTTGGTGTTGGACCGGACGGAAAAGGAAAGAGGGGAAGAAGAGAGAGGGACGCTAGAGAGAGGGGGGGGGTAGGGGGTGATAATAGGAGGGGAAGGGGGATAAGACCATGAAGCAGCATAAAGCAACAAGTTTACTGGTTGTTAATCATTATGGTAAGGTTCAAATGCAGTACAAAAAGGGCGGGGCCTGTCCACACACACACTCAAATGTTATAAACACACCTGCTAGCTGCAAAAATGTCCACCTGTCGACATGTACACAAAACAGATAGTGTTCACACGCATACTTATGCCTTAAAACCAACTAGTGTGAAATATTTCAGTCATTCAGTCATGCAAGCTATTAGTGCAAAGGTGAGCTAACACCTGTGCTCAGGTGAGGTTTTATGTTCTTCTAAAATGGATGGTGGAACGTGAAAAGAAGGAGGGAGAGTGCCCAGCCATCCCCACCCCAAGACCCCCACCGCAGCAGCAGCGGCAGCCGGAATCCCCCCAACGCCACACGGGAACCGGCAGGGAACAACCGCCGCCCGGGCGACCAAGCCCGCCACCCAGGCCAGGGCCAGCAGGGCCGCCGCAAGGCCCCCAGAGCCAGAGGCCAGGGAAGCACGGAGGGAAAGAGAGCGCCGCCCCAGCCCAACCAGGAGAGCAGCCCCCCCGCCGCGCCGGGAGAACCCAACGCAGAGCCCCACCGGAGAAGGACGCCCACAGCCCCAAACGAGCACCCCTCCACCACCCAGGAGTTCCGGGCATCCCCCCGCCCCAACCCCAGGTACGAGCCAGGACCCCCCAAGGGAGACCCGCTCCGCACTCCAGGCAACCATCCGCCCGGCCCACGGTTGGTCCAGGGAGGAGCGAGGCAGGGGGCCCGCCGCCCCCACCCAGGAGGGGGGAACCCCGGGGAAAAAAAGAGGGCCCACAAGGGGTGTTATAAATATAGCCCGACCAGGCTCGGCCACAGTTGGAAATTTGGCGGGGCCCAGCACTCAGGAGCAAGGACCAGAACCCACCCCCCAGGGACCAGACACCCCCGGCTCAGATGTAATGTGAACTCCCCCACCGCGCGGAGAGAGCACCGCCGGGCCCAGGAAGCCGGCACCCCGGGGACACGGCCGCCGTTGCAAAGGGGGGCCCGCACCCCCCACCAGGGAAGAGGCAGGGGACAGATGGACCCAGGTCCCACCTTCCTTGCAAATTGTGTGTGCGTGTATGTGTGTTTGAGATGGTGTGTGTGTGCATGTGTGTGTGTTTATGTTGGGATGTATATATTGAGGGGGGAGGGGTGTGTGTACTAAGGGGGGTGCAGTTAAAATTGGCGGGTAGGGCACTAAGGGGACATCTCCTGATTACTCACAGTGACGTCCCCTCACCCTCCCCACCAAGGGGCCCTAAATGTCTAAGGTGCGGTTAAAATTGGCGGGTAGGGTGCTAGGAGGACATCCGCTGCTTGCTGGCAGTGATGTCCAAGCACCCCCCCTACCAAGGGCCCTACATGTCTAAGGTGCAAATAAAACCGAAAGAGGGGGGGCCCACTCCATACGGCAACCATAGGAGGGGGGCCACTGCCTAGTAAACCCCCCCCCAAGGCTCATCGCAGGCTAAGCCCCCCACCCCCTCACCCTATTATGAGGTTATATGAGGAAGGGGGTAAGTTGGGGACAGCTGATAAACTGTCCCCCGGTGGTCAAACAGCTGTCCCCCGCCCCCCCCCTCAGCAAGGGGGCCAGGCCCACCCGGCCCAGGGGCCCCACCCCCGGAGGCGCCGACACCCCAGGCCCAGCACCACCCCCCTCACACAGAGAGAGAGGAGCCAGAAAGCGCCGGCCCCCCCCGGAGCAAGCCCAGGCCCCCACCCCCAAACGCCGGCCCTAGAAGAGCTCTGGTCAGGCCTCGACGGGACCGAGGCAGCCAACCGGCCGGGGAAACCGCCGATGGCCTCAGCGGAGACCCCGACCCGTCAACCCCCCCTGCCCCGTACCAATAGTGGACCCCCCCCCTCCCCCAGAATGCCCCCCCACAGGTCAGGGCCAACAAGACCCCCCACCCCACCCCCCCCCAGACCCCGCAGCTGAAGCGGAGGACACCCAGAGCGACCGGGGGCCCCAAGAGGGTTGTCCCGTCCCGCCCCAGAGCCAGGGAAGGGCCGATCCCAGGCCCCGACCCCCACCCCGGCCCACGGCAGAAGGGCAAGGAGCAGCGACGACCAGGCCCCCCCCACCCCCTAAGTCACGGAGTTAGGGGGTGGGGGGTATGGGAGACCAGAGAGACCGAATTCTTTCGAAGTTACTTGAACTTTGGGCTGACATTTTTTCCAAGCTGATATGATCAAGCAGCAGATTTCTGTGTTGACTTATATTTATATTTTTTTTGCTTTTCCAATTTATTAAAATAGTTTTTTTAGCAATGCAAAGAGTTATGAAAATGATAGAGCCTAATCCTCCTTCTACATCGATGGCACTCATGTCACCAAGCACACAAAGTGACGGTGAAGCTGTGATTGAAACCTTAAGCCAGACTGATAGATCGGCACATACCTGCTGCCAGAGAGCCTGGACAGGCGTGCAGAACCATAGTGCATGCATGTAATTGTCGGGTAGATTACTGTCACAGTGCTGACAAATGTCTGAGTTACTGAGACCCATCTTGAACATCCTCTGTCCAGTGTAGTAAATTCTGTGAAGAGTTTTGAAATGGATTAGCTGCAGATTTGGACTTTTTGTCATTTTAAAGGTGTTTAGACAAAGTTCTGACCAAAAACTTTCATCTGTGCTGATGGTTAAATCCGCATCCCATTTTGTTGTCGGAAGTGAAATATTGTTATCTAAATTGCATAAAAGTTTGTATATTTTGGAGAGAGTTTTATTCATTGAGAAATTGATCAGAGTGGTAACTACATCTGGTAGCTTTAAATCGTTGTCTCTGTATTTAAACTTTTTAGTAATAATTGATTTAAGTTGCTGATATTCCAAGAAGTTATATATTCCATGTTTGTCTTGAAGTTCCTGGGGAGTTATGAATCTTCTATCAATAATTATGTGCTCTAGTTGTTTTATGCCCCCTGCTTGCCAAGCTGGGAAGTGGATAATTTTTTTGTTTATGAGGATGTCTGGGTTGTTCCAGATGGGTGTCATTTTGCACGGTTGAATTGATGATTTTGATATTTTGAGAAATTCCCACCAGGCTGTTAAAGTGGCATTTATATTAATACTTTTGAAACAATCCTGTTTTTTAACTATTTGGCTAATAAATGGAAGATCTGACAGGTTGATCTTTCCACATAACGCCTGTTCCAAGTCTAACCATGAGTTAGTTTCTGGATTATTTTTTAACCATTTTAAGATATATTGTAATCTATTTGCAAGAAAGTAATTGTGGAAGTTAGGTAATGCTAATCCTCCACAGCTTTTTGCAGATTTTAAAGTTTTTAGACTAATTCTTGCAGGTTTATTGTTCCATAGAAAGCTTGATATGGATGAGTCTAATGTTTTGAACCATTTTAATGGCGGTTGTGTGGGAATCATTGAGAAGAGATAATTAACTTTGGGTAAGATTTTCATTTTAACCGTGGCTACCTTGCCCATAAGGGACAAAGGCAGGTTGGTCCAGCGTGTTAGATTGTCCTGTATGTTTTTCAGTAATGGGGTGTAGTTTAGCTGCACCAGTTCTGATATTTTGGGGGAAAAATAAATACCTAGATATTTGATATTTCCTGTTTTAACTGGTATTGTGAGTCCTTGCTCCGCATTACTGTTCAGTGGTAATAAAACAGATTTATTCCAATTAATGGAATAGTCTGATATAGAAGAGAATTCATTAATGATTGTTGCCGTTTCATTTACAGAATGTATATTACTTAAAAACAGTAATATGTCATCTGCATAGAGACTAATTTTATGATGGCTGTGTTTGGTTTTAATTCCTTTAATACTCTCATTCTGTCTTATTGCTGCAGCTAGAGGCTCGATAAATATTGCAAAAAGAGGGGGAGAGTGGGCAACCCTGTCTAGTTCCTCTTCCAAGAAAAAACCTGTTGGAAGTCTGTTTATTAGTTCTAACTGATGCATTGGGGTTGTGATATAATATTTTGATCCAATTGATGAATGATTCTCCAAACCCAAACTTATGGAGGGCAGCAATGAGGAACTTCCAGTTTACTCTATCAAAGGCTTTTTCAGCATCCAGTGATGGTATAGTCATTTCCTGGTTTTTGATGGTGGCAAAGTCTATTATGTTAACGAGTCTGCGGACATTATCATCCGAGTGTCTGCCTTTGATGAATCCAGTTTGATCAAAGTCAATTATGTGAGGAGTGACTTTTTCTATTCTCTGTGCTAGTGCTTTGCAGATAATTTTTACATCTGCATTAATTAAAGAAATGGGGCGATAGCTTGAAGGACTCGTGGGGTCTTTGTCTGGTTTTAGAAGAAGGATAATGTTGGCAGAGTTCATGTTAGGTGGTAGAGATTGGCTTTCATTGATAAATTTTACCGTTTTATAAAACGTTGGTGCCAGTTGTTCCCAGAATTCCTTATAAAACTCTGGAGGAAAGCCGTCAGGCCCTGATGCTTTACCATTAGGCATAAGTAACAGAGCTTCATGAAGCTCAGACAACGAGAGCGGAGAGTCTAAATTTGTGATTTGATCTTCGTTTAACTTGGGCAGGTTTATATTGTTGAGAAATGAGTTGATGCTTTGTTCTGATGGATTGATCTGTGGAGTGTATAAGTTTTGATAAAAGTCTTTAAACGCATTATTAATTTTTACCGGGTCATGGGTGACATTCCCTGTTTGGTCCATAATAGAAGTGATTGTTGATTTTTCTTTATTAATTTTAAGCTGATTAGCTAGAAATTTGCCAGATTTATTTGAGTTTTCGTATCTTTCCAGTCGAAGCCTTTGTATCTGGAATTGTGTTTGTTTATTGATGATGTCATTTAACTGTAGCTTTAAATTTTTCATGTCGCCCAGTATGTGTTCCTGTGCAGAAGCAGCATAAGCAGTCTCCAGAGTTTTTATTTTATTTCCTAATTCTAATAAATCTGCTTTCTCTTTGCGTTTTTTATGCGTTGAATAAGAGATGATTTTCCCTCTCATGACTGCTTTTGCTGCTTCCCAAAGAATACTTGGTGATATTTCAGAAGTATTGTTGAATTCTAAGAAGGTTGCCCACTCTTTTTTAAAGAATTCAATAAATTCCTGGTCTTTTAACAGAGACGTATTAAACCTCCAGGTTGAACCCGAGGGTGTGGGTACTTCCCTTGAAATAGTAACTGAAAATGGTGCATGGTCACTGATAATAATTGGATGAATGTTGGAACTTTTAATTTCTTTCAAAAGGGAATTACTGACTAATAAATAATCTAAACGAGAGTGTGAATGATGAACTGGAGAAAAAAAGGTGAACCCCTTGGTGTTTGGATGACATGAGCGCCACGCGTCGCAGAGACCCAGATCATTCATGTACTGCTTTAGAATACTTGCAGACCGCCATGTACGCTGGTTTGCTGCTGTGCTGAGTCTGTCAAGTTCAGGGTCCAAAACAAGGTTGAAGTCTCCTCCTATAATGATTGTGGAGTCAGAGTGAGCTGAGAGTGAGGTGAAGAATCTGTGAAAGAAGGAAGAGTCGTCAACATTAGGGCCATAGATACTGGCGATGCAAAAGTCCTTATTCTGAATGGATATATTAATGATTACAAATCTGCCTTCTGGGTCAGTAACTGTATCCTTATGAGTAAATGTAACATTTTTATTAATCAAAACTGCAACCCCTCTTTGTTTGGAGTTGAAACTGGCAGAATACATAACTGGATACTGGGAACAGCACAGGAGATGACCAGCTGATAAAGATAAATGGGTCTCCTGCAGTAGAGCTATATCTGCTTTAAGATCATTCAGGTGATTTAACACTTTCAATCTCTTTGGCCCAGAACCAAGTCCACGCACATTCCAGCTAACGATGTTAAGACTGTTCATAGCTGTTCTAACCGGGAGAGTGCAAGGCTAAATAGTGCGTGTGCCCGTCCGTGTGCGCGTGCCCGCTGTGTGTACCTGCTACACTGACAAGCGCTGTGCGTTGTGGGTGAACGTGTCTTGGCTATGAGCTGCATGTTGCGTGCGTCCTGTGTGAGCCTAAGTGAGGTTTTTGCAGTTTATCAACGTGTGTGTGCGGGATCGCGTGTGCATGCTCTTATGCGCGCTAGTATGCGCGCGCGCCCGTTCCGTGCATAAATAAATACTTACCGTGGTTGCGTTGACTTTACCTGATTCACATATGAGGAAATGGGAAGGGGGGGGGACAAGAGAAAAGAGAGAGGGAAAGAGAAAGAACAAAAAACAAAAACAACGAAACAACAACAGAAACATGAATGTGAGAGAAAGAAAAAACACTTTTCCTGAGAGGTGTGGATTATTGATGATCCGATTATTTCCTATTCAGTTAAATAAGTTTGCGGGTTTCTTCTGGGCGGCGCAGATGTCAGTGCGCTTCTGAAAGCCTTCAGCACAGCCAGGGTGTTACCTCTGGGTCTCGGAACAGCTTGCCATTCACAAAAAGTTTATCAACGGCAACCACCGCACGGGCTCCAGCAGACAGGTGCTTCCTCCTCAGCGGGAAGAGGATTTTCCGCCGGCGGAGGATCTCGCCTGGAAACTGATCATTCACGCTGTAATGTGTGTCTTTCAGCTCTCGCCCTCTGCTTTTTACCTGCTCCTTTTGTTTATAATGTTCAAATTTAGCAACAATAGGACGGGGACGCTGATTGTCCGGCCTTTTTCCTCCGAGCCGGTGAACCCTGTGGAAGGAGATCTTCTGGACTTCTTCCTTGGGGAGTTTCAGGTGGACCTCTATAAAGGACTTAACAATGTTCTCCGGGACTTCCCCTGCCTCTTCTGGAATCCCTGCGAACTCTAGATTGTCCCTCATGCTCCTCGCCTGAAGATCCAGGAGGGTTTCCTTGATGGATCGGTTTTCCTCAGAGAGACGGGCGGTGTCGTGGCCCAAGATCTTCACGGTCTCTCTGAGGGCCTGGTTCTCCGCTGCGAGCTCCTGCACCTGCTGTTGGCTGAACTCCAGAGACTCTCGCAGGCCTTGGAATTCCTTATGGAGGATCTCCAGCAGATTTAAACGGCAATCAAGGCTGGAGAGCCTTTTATCAATTGAATCCAGGATATCACTCATGTTGCTGCCTGGGGAGGAGGCAGCCCCCGGGGGAGTCTTCGGGACGGTTGCGTTTGGTGGACGGAGTGGCGGTGTTGGATTTCTTCATGAGGCAGGTATTGAAACACTCGTCGATGTAATTCTCCAGATCCTCCAGGTCCTCCAGGTCATCCAGGCTGGCAAATGCTTGACAAACTTTTTCAGATTTTTTTTATTTTTTAACTTTCTGGATTATTTAAATATGGCGGTGTAATAAAATAAATCAAAAATGTTTGTTCACAACTTACGCGCCGCCAAGTAAACTCACCACACTCCTCTCGTCGGCTCTCGCGATACTACAGCATCATCTCGCGATACTACTATTTTAAATCTTTAAAATCAACACCTGAGAAGAGTTTTCCCTTCAAGGATGAATAAAGTATCCGTCTACACTGCAAACTGTTTGATGATTGCAAAGATTTCAACCCATGTTTTCAGACATTCATGATACTTTTCCAGCTTTGAAGTTGTTTGGACTTTGCTCAACACTTTTCCAAGCTTTTTCAGCACAATTTTATCTAGAAAAAAGGAAATCATTATTAAAATGAGTCAAAACCTGTCTGCTCCAAAGTCTTGACTGTCGGCCTAAAAAAAGCCTAAAAAGCTCAAATTGAATTACTGGTTAAAATGTAATGAGGTTATTTTAACGTTTTATGAATGTTATCTGGCATTCATCGTTACTGTTTTGGAAATAAAAACATTGATTTATGTTCTAAGGATAAGTGCTAGTTTTTGATTTTGTGAGTAATTATTAATGATCTTGTACTGATTCTCATTTTTTTCTGGTTTTGTTCAAAATTGAGTCATTTCCACTTATTCCCCTGGTTTTTGTCACTATGATCAAAATGAAAAACAGTTCGGTTCATAAAAACTCAAAAGTTTTGAAGCATTTGTTTAGAACCAGAAGGAAATACTGATTATTTGACTGGATCACATACAATTTAAAGCCATTATGTAGCCGCGTTTTTGCTTATTGTTCCCTTTTAACGCCAGTGTGGAACTCTCTGTTTCTAGATAGATGAGCTAAAAAATAAGAACAAAGAAAAGATAAGATATGCCCTTATTGTCACTGTCCACTGGACAATGACATTGAAGCGTCACCATCACAGTGCAAAAACAAAGCTAACAAAGTATAATATAAAAATGTAAAAAATGTCAGTATGTACAGATTTTGATATGTTGTCATAAAATTGTTTAGTAAAAAAACTTGCTGCATGGACAAATGATTTGACTACTTTGTGGTCTTCTTAAGATCACTGATCTTTCCCTACTTTTAGGCTACCTCCTTTTCTTAGTCTATATCTGATCTATCTCATAAATTGACTTTCAGCCAATGGATGTTGACTTTACCATTACTTTGAAAATTCCTGGTCAAAGCCAATACATCCTTCCTTTACCATGTGGTGATGTAAACCTTAGAGCATCAAACTGCGGTTAAATTGTCTGCTGCAGGAAACCCAGCAGTGCAGGAAACACGTGCAGCCATGGCTCCACCTCAGCGCATGAACCAAGCAGCCCTTTCTTCTTTGTATGGACGTACCACAGCGAGTCCAAATGTTTGCTCTATTATTCATTGTGAGCATATTTTCTGAAATATGAATACAGCTGCAGCAAAAGTAGTTTCTTGTCTCGTTTTCAGTGACGAGCTGAGACGCTGGAACATGAATGCAAGCTGGGCAAGGTCACTGCCGCCAGGAAAAGAACATTTTCATTCTCCCCCAGCAGCCGCTGTACCCATGGACGCCTTAGAAAGAGCTATTCTGTATGTTTCTGTCTTCAGAAAGTGCTGTGTTGAAGAAAGCCAGCTCCCCTCTTTCATTAGTTGCAGGATCTGTGAGAGACAGAGCAGTGTGAGCGGAGAGCTGGCAGAGTTAAGTGCCCACAGCCTGACAGCTCCCACCATACAAATGCATATCAGCCAGCCAGGACGGGAACTACAGAGAGGTTTAACTCATAAAACATTCAGGGTTCTGCTGCAGACTGCTCTTGAAAAAATATTTAGAGTGCTAGACGCAGCAGAAGATAATGAGAAGGAAAAAGCGGCTCCCCGGGAACTGGAAGGAAAACCTTAGGGACGCGCCATCTTTGTACAGAATCCACACGCAGCGCCCGCCTCGCTGATGGCCGTTAACGCCAAACACAGAGACTCGCAGGAACCGGAGAGGCTGAGGCGCCGGCGGTGAGAGCAGCTCACTGCAGACGACGCTGGGATGCGCTGCCTTCTCTCGCTCTTGTTTGCAATTTCTTTTACGCCCAAATAAATCCAATTTTACAACAGCGCTAACCTGATCTGAACCAGAAAATGGACCCACATGTCCGGAAAATCTCTCAGCAGGCTCTTACTGTCATTTCTCCCAGAAAGCCTCAGTGGAGCTCCACAATATGTGGAGGACACCAGAGGAGTGCAAAGTGCAGACTTTGTCTGTCTGCTGAGACAAACATGTGATCAGAAATACAGCTTTTTTTCTCTTTTAGGGCAGAAATCTTTGTTGTTGGAGATGCCAGGTTTTATCTGCATGCTGTGACTTAACCCTGCAACAATCCAAAATGAAGATGTTAGACCTAAAGCTCAGATTTAAAGACAAATCTGAAACATTTCTTTTATTTTGAATTGGTGTCACCCATCTCTGTGGGTTCAGAGAGTAACAAAACCAAACAGTAAATCCAACATTTAGTCATTTCTGGACTTTTACATTTGGTGTTCCTCAGGGCTCCATATTTAGACCAGACATGTTTTGTCTGCAAATGGTTGTCCTATTAAACAAATTTACCGTAACAACAGAAATGATTCCACTGATTTTCTGTCATCACCACTGAAGCACAGTTAGGTCCTGAACCTTAACATCAGTTGTAAGGAAACCAGTTTGACTCCCTGTGTGGCACGAATAAAGTCAGTATAGTTCAGTCCTTAAAGCAAAAATGAGTTCAACCCGTTTAGTGTTTCGATGACATTACAGTTTCCTCTTGGACCTTTAGAAAGAGCTTTTTTAGCAGGGATCAGATCCATGTTTAGATTTGGTTTAGTCCATTTTATTTCTATGGTTTTGTTCTGTTTTGAGGTTTTTCCTGTCAGTCTCACCAGGTTCAGGTTGATGATCATCCACCGCTGTCCTGGTTTGTGTTAATCACCCTCTGTGAATATCAGTGTCTGGTTTTCAGTTTTTTTATTGTCGGATCGTCCGTCTGCTTTGCCGTGTGGTTTTGTCATGTTTGAGTTTATCATTAAATGGTGATGTTTGTGACTCTGAGCCTATCCTCTCCTGCATTTGGGTTCTTCATCAGCAGTTCCTGACATCAGCTCTTTGATTTTCCTGTCTCTCCTTCTCGGCCTTTATTTCTACAAACTAACATTTGTTGATTAGCCATTGTCAGTGGTACAATGACATTTAAAAATTGTAAAAATATTCATAAATGAACCTCTGAAGACCCGAGCTAATATTTCAGCTGACCCTGTATAGTCACAGGGTCCCAGTTAGGCAGAATTCACTCCTGTCTTAATAAAACCCAAACTGGGATTTCCATGCATGAGACTCCAGGTCTGAAGAGGTTCAAACTATACTTGTGCTTGATAACATTTACAACTAAATAAATAATAATTAACATCTGAAAAGTGCATAATTACATCAGACAAAATGAAAAATTTTACTGAAGTTTTTGTTAGATAAAAAGTGTATCAGTCATTAAAAACCAGAACAAACCAATACAAGTGTTAACATTATTAAAACCAGCAAAAATGAAAGAAAACACCACATGACCACAGTGCAGAGCATTTTTAAAAACATTCACCATCTTCAGCAGAAGAAGAAGTCCGGATTCAAGTAGAACATTTTTTATTCAGAGGGAAGCATTACAAAAGCTGCAGAACTTTCTAGAGGCCATGAAGCTTTCTCCAGAATGTCACAGACCGGCCTTTTCCTGGGGGAGGAGGTTTTCCTGCTGCAGCACTGGATGACGGCCACAACCCTGTAACTATCAGCTCAACCCAACAGTAGAGTCCAATTAGAAAACATTAAAAACAATGTCTCCAAGCAGCAAAACAGGAAAACAACTTTTTTTTATCGTTTGTTGTCTTGATTGGGGAGTTACAGGGTTATTTTGTTATTTCATGTTTCTTTTGTTTGGATAATTGTTTTAGTGAAATAGTTCATCATTTCTGGTGAAGGGCAGCAGATGAAGATGGGAAGCGGATGTTGGAGTTTGTAGGTTCTGAGGTTTGAAGCTCCTCCGGTCTGTTTCTGACGGTCGCCTCAGCATGCGGTCAACGCACATCTGTGAGGGGGGGGCGTCTCCAGAAGGCCGATCATTGGTTTTTACCGCAGTAATCCAGATGTTGCACTGATATCCGCGCTCGTGTCCGCTTTCAGCCGCGTCACATTCAGCCTTATCTTAATGGGTTTGTACTGAGAGATACGGGAATCCAACACTGAACCCGGCCGACATGTGGGACAGCGGAAGCACTTTACTTAATTTACTTAACTTCCTAAAGTAAGTTAGCCGTTTTCAAATGAGCAAAGCAGATCCTCACTTGCTGAAAATGATCATAGGACCACAGCAACAGCAGGTTTTTGGTCCACCTTCTTCTGTCTGAAAACCATGACAACATGTCTCAGTGGTCCAGCGTGTTGTTTCACATCACTTTATGTTCCTATGTTAAAGGTTTAACACCAAAAGAAACATGAAACTTCAAAGCTCCCCTTTGCAAGACCATTTTTGCAACTCTTCTCTTGTCCTGACCTGAAAAAGACAGAAATGAAAACGCACATCTGTCTTCTCAGTTTTCCTCTGGGGGGAGCATGTCTGACCTGAAGAAGCTGGGCTGCAAAGGTGGACTGTGATTGGTTCATAAAGACAACAGTTACACGACTGCACCTTTAGGTTACCACACTGTCATTTTGATTCAGACATGATGTCTGCTGGTTAGTTTGATCCTGTTATCATCTGCTGCATCACCTTCATCACCTTCATCAGGACCTGCAGACTGCACTCTTTTTAAATAATAATAATAATAATGTTTTAGATAAAAAAGGTTAGATCAAGAAAATACAAAGAAATGTTGAAGGACGCATTTCTTCTGCTCTTTTTTTTGGATCAGACCAGCTTTGACTTTGCTCCTAAAGTGGTTTTTAACACAAAAAAACGTTTATTTCTACTTTTTTTGCTACTTTATCAAACTGCATGAAAAACGCAGACGATGAGCTGCTGTGTTTTCAGTTTAAGCTGGGAAGAAGAAAAGAGTCCAGTGGCTGAAGCTGGTTTTTCAGCCTTTTAACCCTTGTGCTGTCTTAGATGACCCCCCCCCCCCCCCCCCCCCCCCCTTCCATTGAGGTGTTCTCCCTACCATGACAAAGGTGGATAAAGGTGGAAAGATTTCATGGAATCCATGGACACCAGTGAAGATCACAAATCATTGAAGAAAAAAGGTTCAGAGCACTGTCTAGTGGGTCTAGATGACCCAACTCCCAACGGTAAAGGATAGCACAAGGGTTACAGGTCATCTTCAGATGCACATGAGGGGAACAGAGACGTGCAGACGGTGAGGAACTCCCGTCATGGGACTTCAGCCGTGTGTGGTTAAAAGCTGCAGGTCGGCCTCCGCCTGCTCCCTCAGGACAACAGTTTCATCAACACGGATGCACAAGACTCCTGAGATGAACGAATCTGCTGGGGTCATAAAGAAGTGGAGAGCATTAAGCCTCTGTTGTTTACTCAGGCCCAGGCTCCGAGTCCTCGGGACGCAGCAGAAATTCTCCGGTGCGGGTCGTCCAGCTGTGGGACTGCAGGGGAGGAGCGGCGGCTTAGCACCAATGATGTCAAGTTACTGAAACAATTTCATCACCCAGCAACAGCAAGGGAATGCTTTTAATTAATTCTTTTCATGATTTAGTAATTCCAATTTGGTTCAACTTAAACGGATCAGAGGGCCCGGTTTGTCCATCCTCCCTTTCCCTGTTTTTTATTTCAGAGACCATTATTTTCTTCAATTTCAGAAATGTCTTAAAGCCTGAGTGTCATCGTCATCTTAAAGCCTTTTTTCCTCATCTGGCAGTTGGAGGCCTACAATTCAGAGCACTTGTGATTCTCTGTTCCCTCCGTCTGGCAATCTTTATCACCCGGACCATCTAGCTCTCCAGCTCCACTCCATTCTCTGCTTATGTTTGTTTAATACTCGGTGGAGTTGTCTGCCCGGGATTGGGTGTCTGAGGTGTGATGGGGAGAGATTTCCAATTGATGGGATGGAGAGGATGGAAGAGGAGGGCAGAGAGCGAGTGGAGGTTACAGAATTGTAGGAGAGAAGAGACCCGGCTCAGTCGATGGGCAAGCAAAGTGTTTTGGCTCAAAAGCATTGGGATGGACCATTTACCTCAAGAGAGATGGCTAACGTTGAATGGAAGCTGACATGACTGCAGTGGAGAACTGGGATTCTTTTTTTATTTTTTAGTAACCCTACAGATTTGAAATAACGTTTTCTACAAAAGGAGCTCTGCTTAGCCTCGATGAGATCCCCATGATGACTCGTTTCAGGGAAACTCTCTGACTTTTGAGCAAATAAAGTAAAAAAAAAAAAAACGACTCTTATTTATAACTTGTAAAAGCAATTTCTTTTGCTCTTCATTGTCTTATGAGCTCATTTAGTCTCTTGCGTGGACTAAAATAAAGACAGACAGAGAGACAGGAATACAAACACGTATGTAAACAGACACCCAAGCAAGCAACGAAATTTAGATTCAAACAGGCGATTAATCAAACATTTAAAAAGGTGTTCTAACGGGCATCAAAGGGACATTTAAAAAAGCTACTCAAAAAGGAAATCAAATAGACATTCGAAATGTCAATCAAACCAACAATCTAACAAACCTTTACACAGACATTCAAACTGGTATTTAAGTAGTCAATCAAACATCCATTCAAACAAGCATAGATAGCCACAGCAGAGAAGTGGACAGTGCACCCCGTGACCAAAGCTGTCACATGACACAGGTGTGAGCGTCTCTGATGAATAACATTTTAGGACAGATATTCTTTAAGTTCAGTCTTGAACGACGTGGAACAATCAGAAAGTCAGATTTTCCAACAAGATTGGAAATCAAAACTGCAAACAAGGTGGGATGGAGAGTCCAATCAATCCAAAGACACGATAGTTTCTAGTCTGGGAATTGAACCCCCAACTGACCAATTGGCAGGCATGCTGACCCCCCCCCCCCCCCCCCTCCCAATGAGACCCAGTTGATGAGCGCTAAATCCGGTCTGACCCACAGAGGCAGCTGAGCGGCCCTTTCTGTGTCGGGGATGCGGTGCGCGGCGGTTTGTTGGTACTTTTGACTTCCTGTGGGCGTGTCCGATGAGTCACATGACTGTTACCCTGAAGGAACATCACTCATTCACAGTGAGTCAAACCCCAGACCAGGATTCACGGACAGGGAAACCCCGGCAGGAATGGGTCACCGGAACGCCTCGCCCCTCTTCCCATCCATCAGCAGCCCCTCCTTTCCCCTTCATCCTGGCTCCCATCCAGACACTAATGAGTCTTTTTTTATTATTTCATATTTTCCTCTCTGAGGATTTTGTGCTGTTTTCCTGGTCATGAAGCACAGCAGAGACTTGTGTGTGAAAGGCGGGGGGGGGGGGGGGGGGGGGGGGGCGTAAACATCCACAGAACCTGCAGTTTGAGTCCAACAGGAGGTGGTGGAGGCGCGGCCGTGCAGTAATTTGAGGTCCCAGTGCGGACATGCAGGTCCTTCCCAAACATGTTGGACACGTCTCTGTTAATGAGCTCTTTAAGTACCCCGCCAACCCACTGTAGCCCCCCCACCGTGATGCAAAAGAGGCATCCTTTAAAGGCAGCATATGGCAGCTGAAGATCCTCCCCTGATGAACTGTCACAGGAGATTTCCCCCTCACAGCTCTGCTGCCCGGGACGGCCTGTGAAAC
This sequence comes from Oryzias latipes, assembly GCF_053564925.1. Taxonomy (NCBI): domain Eukaryota; kingdom Metazoa; phylum Chordata; class Actinopteri; order Beloniformes; family Adrianichthyidae; genus Oryzias; species Oryzias latipes. Next base: position 34,250,116 of record NC_136246.1, read on the forward strand.
CCAGCCAGATGTCTTCACTGATGCCCCCCCCCCCCTCCATGTCTTGCTGTGTTGTTGGCAGCAGCAGTTGTGCAGTTGGTCCTGAATGTTAAGGACGCTCCGACACAGCACCTTTAATGATAATGACCGCCGTGCTCGCACTGATACCAGATGAAGACGGTGATGAAAAAAGCCAAAGCTCCATGAATAATACATTCAGGAGGACGGCTGGATGCCAACTTTGATCTACATTCTTTGTTTTTCACTCTATACTTTATTTAAAATCTTGGAAAACAGATTCTTTTGAAGAAACGAAGCAGCTCTGTTCACCCACGGTGGCAGCGCCCCCTGTTGGCCAAGCAGATGCTTGAATCGTCCAGATGAGAGGAGCTACTGAAGATTGTGGAAACTTTAAATCAACAGAGGGAAGAAGGGATGGCTGCTGTCATCTGAAGAGCATCCTGACAGATTACAGACCAGGTTAGCATTTCAGCTTCCTATCTTCTTTGGAACAGCATGTCATGAGAAATGCTGTGATAGGAGGACAAACACTGACAGAAATACAACACAAATGCTCTGAAAACATCAAATCTCACAACTATTGGAAAAACATGCCGTGTACTTAGATTTTCTGTGAAATTTGTCACAACATTTCACAATTTTCAGATCAAACAAGGACCAGGATAACGATATATTTATGTATATCTTTAATTAGAGCCGCGAGCAGCGTTGTATGACCCACAGGTCCTACCGGCCCCCTGGTCTACTTGAGTCTGACAAGTCCTCCTTGGCTGAGCAGCTGCTACATGCCCCTCATCCTCCCCCTTGCCCCAGCACCGTGGTCAGAGCTGCACATCACAAATTCATGATGAAGAAAACACCTTTTTTCTTCAAAATGGCAGTTTTCTGTTAATTTTATCTCCATAGCAACCATTTCATGTTTTGGTGGCTTGGGGCTGACGAACAGGTCCATCTAGAAAAATCTGCTAAAGGTACATTTTTGGATTTCTTTGGCAACTGGGCTCTGTTTTTGTTTTGTTTTTTAACCACGCCCATATTCCTAGTATAGTCATATTGCAGGTTGTATCATTTCATTCAACTCAAGCCAACACGTCATGTATTAAATGTTTCCCAATGTTCCAGTAAATGTGCATGCAGCAGCTGGAGACCTCGTTCATGAGTTCACCACGCTAACGCTGTAAGAGTATAGGAGAAGTGAAAAGTAGCTTCCCAGTGAGGAGGAGGAGTTAGCAGGCTTCCTACAAGGAGTTTCAAATGTTTGGAAGGTAATAAGGGGGATTTTTTTTAATTCAAGACAGCGGCCTCTTCCTAAGGTCAAAGCTTAACAAAAGAAGACAGTGGTGGTTGCAGACTTAACCTGGTGGCGTGTGTGTGAAATGTTGTGAAGATCGCTCAAACAAAAGTTTGATTTCCCCGTACTATATTATAATATGGGGAAATATATTTATTGTGTAAAAATGTGAAAATCACCAAATTTAATAGTTTGTCAGAAAATGGCCTCCAAGCCGTGGGACCTGTGGCCATCCCATAACATATTCCAAACTTCCAGTGGGTCTCCCCGACATGTGTGCTCAGATTCTGTTAGTGGATTTTGAAAAATCTTTTTGATCCTTATTTATTTTATCGATGGTTTCTCCTGTTGTGGTGTCATCTATTTTTTTAAAATCTACTTAAAAAATCCCCTTCACCGGGTACCGGGCAGAGAAAAAGGGATGGATTGAGAAAATAATCTGCTCCTTGGGTCCAGGACGCCGCGGGACAGAATGACCTCCGCTACGAAGGAGGAGCTTCTCCTTTTTTTTCACCTGACGGTAAACGCTGTATGAAAATGAGATGGAAAACCATGACGGTGGAGGATCTACGCGGACGGATTCCCATTTTCCCCTCAACATGACAAAGCTGAGTGGGATCACCTCACTCGTCCCATCCAGCGGCCAATATCACACGGCCTGGAGGTACGACGGCACATCAGCGATGGCGCACATCAAGAGGAGCCTCTCTGCCGTTTAATTGGCTCCAGCAGGTCATCTCCACTCGGCTCCCGTGCGTCTGGGATAATATGCCAGACGCATTTGGGTTTAATTCTCCCACACTTTTTTTTTCCTTGGCTCATTTGATAGTGTCAGACTTGGAGAGGAGGAGGAAGAGGAGGAGGAAGAGGTTTAATTGAGAAGGAGAGCGGGTTGAAAAAGCCAGAGAATGACTGGAGGTGACACATGGAGAACAAGCGTGTGGATTTAAAACATGAAAGGCAGGGGAGGAGGGGGGCAACAGTGGGATTGAAACACCCAAAGATGGAGAGTGACTCATCTCAGATAAAAGAGGCGAGTGAAGCTGCTGCTGCGACAGCTAATGAAGAGCCGCTCCGCACATGCACCCCTCATCCCTTATTGATGCCTTGCTCGGAGCTTCAGACCAGCGCACACAATCACCCATTGCACCATTTAGGGGCCTTTAACATAAAAGCTGTGATTTTAAAGGCTTCTTTTCCTTCGCCACACTTCAAAAGTGGCGCCAGTGGCCTCGACACTGGGGGAATCCAGACCCTCTGTGTTTGCAGAGCAGAAAATCCAAATCACCGACGTGTTTTTGCAGTCAAGACCCCAAAACAAATACCTCCGCTGAGCGGGAAGAGGAGCAGATTTGTCTGAGTGTGGCTGCTGCATGATCAAGTGAGGAAAGGCGGAATGAGCTTTCAGCTAAAGAGACTGGCAGTGACCATGACTAAGACGAAAGCCCCAAACGGGGTCAGTACTGTAGGCGTTTATGGAGTCACTGCAGAGATTAGACACAATTAGTTCAGCGGAACCCAACCTGCAAAGAAAATCTGTCTCTGAGTCACATCCATGCAGAAAGACAGTAGCTGCTTCCGGTTTTCCTCTTCCTGTGCCAAGTTGGTGGCAGCAGAGACCAAATCCTCAGGCAGACTGTGGTTGGTTGGACGTTTGAGTACAGCTCCGTCAGCTTTATCAGACTTGGTTTGTTGTGTCAGACTGAATCTGTAGTTTTGGGCCGTCACGTCCCCCATTGATGCTGGTTCATACACGCCAAGGAACCATTGCAGGTGTCCATGTGAGGACTGAGACAACACTATAAAATGGACCCATTGAGCTGAACCCATACCATTTCTGGGCCCCGTTGGTTCTAGGACCACTTGTGGTGGAGTCACTGTGCTCACATGATGAAACCCGTTAGCGGAAGGTCACCATTTTAAAAATAGACTATTATGAATTGTGATTTGTGTGTGGCTGGAATTCTATGACACCAAGTCTTTAATTTATCAGAATAGAGCTGTAAAGCAAAAACCTGCTGCAGGATTCACTAACTGTAGGTGCCAGACGAGCTCTAGTATCCAGTGCAATAAGAGAAGAAGAAGCCCCTCCCTGAGAGTCCACTGTGAACACTCTGGGTTGTGCTTGAAGTCAAGAACCTGCATTCTTGAACTGATAAAACGCCCAGTGTTTATGTAGATTTAAATGTAGGAGCTGGACCAAAGTCAGGTTGAGGGAGGAATTGACTTTGTGCAATACTATAATATATTCTCCACTGTGCAATATTCAATAGGCATCATACCATATCATATTGATATTTACTTATTCGTGTCTTCTCTCTGGTCTCCCAGGATCAGAGACCCTAATGTCATTTTATCACTGTGATAAAATGACAATAAAGTTTCCTGATTCCTGAACCAGGTTTGGTAAACTGGCGTGGACTTCAGTAAAGGTCAGATAAACTTCAGACACAGCTGGTGTTTGCGCGGTTCTTTCTTCTGCTGAACCCTAAAGCTGCAGCTTCTTCATGATCAGATGTTCTGCAGATGTTTTTTTTTTTAAGTTTAGTTCAACGGCACTGCTAAGAAAAAGTTCCCAAAAGTCAAAGTCAGCCTGACTTATCGTGTCCCCTTAGCACTTTTTCCAAGGTGGTGGTGTTAAAAGGCTTCAAAAGGAGAACAACGGTCTTGGTAACTGCAACCAATTAGCAGATTCCCTACAACATGCTGATAGTGAGCGTGACGAAGGCCTGCCTGTGGGCCTGTTGTCATGGTGATGGATGGATGACACGGATACCCAGTGGCAATGGCAGGAGGCTGAGCTTAGCGGAGGGGGCAGGCTGAGGACAGCGGGGGTGTAAACAGGTCTGTAGGACGGCGATGGCCTCTGGATCTGCTGCTGAGTGGAGTTTCTGCAGCACAGAGCATCGCCTCTGAGGCTGGACGCCAGCAGGAACGCCGTGGCACTGAGGGGAACACTCACACACGTCTCCCTAGTTTCACCAACATTTGCTTTTGCTTTCCAGTCCGAGGCAGCTTCCTGAGCTGGCAAAAGTGAACATCAGCTCGGGTTCTGATCCCAGAAATTTAAAGAGGAAACAGTTGAACTAAACCGATGTTTTGTTTACTCTCCACAAATTCACCAACTGACATGACGGCTGACAGTTTGTCCGTTTCCAACAGCGATGTGTTGGATCAGCTGTCTGTCTGTTGGCAGAATGCATCCAACAAATTTAAAAACCTTTTTTTCTTTTTTTTATGCTCATTTTGGTTCCTGTTCTCTAAAAATAATTGTAGTCTATGTTTCAAAGACAAAAAGAAAAAGCAGTAAAATCCAAAACCCTTCAAACTGATAAACCAGGACTATGATTTGTGTTGGAAAACAGAATCATTGAAAGTTTGTGTTGGATGAAAGTGAAAGGTGAATAATGCAGTGTGGTCAGACAGAAAGCAGTCACAGCTTTTCTCAGAATGAGCTGTGGGACAACAAGAGTTTTATATTTGTGTTGAACCACTCTGGCTCTCCTCTTTGTTCACCTTTGTTGTGTCTGAATTCACTAAAACACTTTCTTAAAAGCCAAATGTGGCGACGCCCACTGGCTGAAACCGTGAAAATTATGACATTTTAAAAAGACTCTTTATAAATCCTCTAAGTTCTGATGATGAAAACTTCAAGGATTTACCAAAAATAGATGATTTCAAATGACAAAGTGTTCAAATGCAATGCATTGTGGTCAATATTCGCCGATGCACACTGGCTGTTCACGGGAACGCCCAGGGCGATGGATTTTTGGAATCATAGATTTGGACACCCTGAAAAAATGGCGAACGCCTGATAAAGGAAGCCGACCGAGGAGTGGCGAGGGAATCCAGCAACAACCTCTCAGGAGACCGTCCAAAGTCAGGGATGCGGGGGGGACCCACCTGGAGGCTCAACTGAAAAAAAAAAAGTGAAATCCGTTTAAGCACAAAGTAGAGTTACACCATGAAGCCTAAAAATATCCCAAATCCCTCTCAAACTCACAGGACGTTGTGTTTTAGAGCAGGGCGATGGAACCGTAAATGTCACTGTACAACTGTAATCAAAGGCTGAAAGTGATCCTCAGAAATGTCAGCTGCAGCTCACAGTCACTGATCAATGGCGTCCTGCGGCCGCTGACCTTTCCCATCATTTGTTTAAAGCAGAATGCCATTTGATTAGCTCTAACTGCTTTGCTAATATTAACATGAACACCCTTTACGTTGGACGTGGAGCAGCTTGAAGCAACCAATGCTTCCATTTGGAGAAAATGAGTCTCTTTGGATGATCAGCTTGTTTTTTTTTCACATCAGCTCTAACAGATGCTTTAATTCAACTGAGCAGGATGATCAAAAAAGATTTGATTCATTGTTTTTTGCTTGTGTTTAGGTGATGGACCACAAAATGCCCTCAGCAGAAACCTGTGAGTCACTGTGCATTAAAAGCTTCTACTAAGTGGAAATTAAAGTCTTTTCAGATTTGCCTCCATTGTTTTCTGACGTTTTTCCAGGTTTACTGCCCCCTCCTTCCCACAGCTGATTTGGTCGATTGTTCCTCTGCACGTATCAGTCCTTGGCTTCAGTTGATCATCGTCAGATCCTGCTGGACTCCTGGTTTTGTTATGATGGAGAATAAAGACGTTTTAGAAAAACAGACGGGCTTTTCTCTGAATCGATTAAAATGCTCTCTTTCAAAGTAAACAAATAGAAATCAGTCTGATTCAAACACTGTGGTCGCCGGGTAAAATGTTCCGGACATGGTTTGTTTGGACTAAAACGTTTCCCACTATTGCTGATTTTAAAAAGGATGTTTCTGTCCAAAAGGAATCAGGATTTTGAGTTTTGTATTTAACTGTCTTTTCCTTAAGCCTAGAAAATGAGCTGCCAGCTTTTTTTCATGGATTCTCTGGTCTCGTTTCAGCTGTTTGCTCTTTGAAATCTTACCCTAATTTTACATTGGTCTGTGCGTGGGGAGTCCGTCTCATGACCATCAGCAGTCACTTCAATCCGCCCCCCTCAGGTTGACCTGTTACCCCCGTGTAGAATAGTTTGTCCCGTTGTCTTTGCTGATCCACAGGCCCTTTCCCCTCTCCTTCCCTCTGAAACACATGTTCTGTGTCATAAATAAAGTTTTGTTTCTGTACTTGCAACAGTAAACTGTCGTCCTCCATGCCATTCAATGGACAGCGGCGTGAACTGCAGCGTTAATGTGCGATGTATCGTGTGGGCTCCCCACCTTAAACATCAAATAAAGTTTTATTTTGAAAGTACAACAGGAGGGTTGATTTTGAAACCCGGACCTGTTTCAGGTTCTCCGGTTTTTGACGCATCAGTGGACTGGAAATAGAACGCCGGCGTGAAGTTTGCGTTGCTGTGCAGAGGGACAGACGTGGAACGGAGACGTGACGGAGGCAACAGAAATATTCTGTTTGATTGATGAACGTTGCTTTTTTTTGTCAACAAAACGGAGACGCACCGCAAACGGACGAGTGGAAATCAGCCTTGGTCACCTTACAGGTGGAAACGGACTGTCTGCTGGTGAAAATGGTCAAACCTGTGCCAGATATAAAGATGGTGGACTGCTCTGTGAACCCCTAAAGAGAAAATGCTCGTGCACATTTCATTCGTCTACGGCGACAGGTCGTAGAGAACACCCACACATCATTGAAGGGTGACTTACGGGTGCAGTAGGTGAGATGCAGGCGTGTCGTACAGGTTTTTCTGTTTTTCCATTCCTTCAAGGACCCAGAAAACCCAAAAAGCAGCAGAATCCGTGTGACCCAGGCTTCAGACTGCACTTGGCTCAGATGAGACGTGCACGCAGCCTCACAGCAAACGTGCACGTTGCTTTTGTGAACAGCAGAAATGCAACCAGCTGGAATGTTTGGATTTGCGGCAGGGCGATCCTTGCAGGTTCCAGTTAAAACTGTTTGGGGTTTTATTAACTAGGGTAACAATTAGGAGATGAGGAGGTGACCTGTTGGTCCTGAATGTTCTCTCAGCTGTCATCATTGTTTTCAGCTCCAGCAGAAAAAAAAGCTGCTCCGCTGTTTTCCACTGGAATGATGAAACCGCTGGAAAGACGCCACGTTTGCACCCATTTGTTCTTCTGTCCTGGACCATATCTCACTAACAGATTGGATTGAGGCTTTTATTTATTTCCCTCCATTCTGCAAACACGTTGTTTAAAATAGTCTCAAAACAAGTCGCCTTGATTTGCAACAAGATGAAATATTTTCAGTAGACTGGCAGATTGTTTTCACCAGAATATGCTTGTTAGGAGCTGAATTGATTTGTTGAGGTGGAGACATAAGACTTGGGAAGACACATTTTCCTGCAGCTTGCTAGAGTTTAGATCTTGAATTCAGGGCATTAATGCATCTGATTTCAGTTCCGTTTAGCGGCTAAATTGTCTCTGATTGGTCTGATGGGAAACAACAGATTTATTCTGAAAAAGCACACAGAGCCAAGCTCAGACACCGTTTTTATCTCTGTTTTGTTTTTAACTTTAATACTGAAACGTGGCTCACACCGACAGACTAAACCAGAGTAAAACAGTTGATTCATCACAGGAAGTAAAAACCCTCGTTCTCTCAGACTGCAGAGTGTATTAATCAACGATGTAATCAATTAATAATGATCTTTTATGCAGTAAAATAAAACAAAACGGCTCAAATCAAACCCTGAAGTCCAAAAACCTCCAGTTTACTTTTTCCTTCAGTCTATTCCATCAGTGACAATGATTTATTGCTGCTATTTCAGAAATGACTTTACATTTTCACTTTGGGTTGTTTTTATTTCCAGTAACATCATGCCACTCCTTTTAAAGGATTATATTTATTGATTTTGCTTTAAGAAAAGGTTTTAGTTTTTGTATGAATTAGATTACACGAACAGAAAATAATCTGACTGTGCGGTCCGCTGAATGCTGGAGAGGCCTTTTAGAAACTATCCTTTATTTTTAGTCTTCAATAAAACCTTCAAAAGTAGAGTTTGTGGGAAATAAAATAAAAAAAAAAAATCAAAATATCATTTTTCTGAATATTTTTAAATTCAGGATAAGAAAAGAGGAGAAAGTCACTTAAACTGGACCCATTTAGCATAAACTCTCATTTTATTTATTTTTTGGTTGTAAATGTTTACATTTTTCTTGTAAATGGTATTTATTGTTTCTTCTTTGCCAGGACTCCGTTGAAAATTTTTGAGTCATTTTTGTTTGCTTTTGTGAATAACAGATATAAACATATTATTCCCTCCAGCCTGATGTGTGAATGTAGACAGAAGGATCTGTCAAAACTTAAGACCGATTAGCAGATTTAGGAGTAAAAGTTCCACAAAAACTGGGTTTCAGAAAGGAGGTTCAACCAACTCTGAGGTTAAACTTGAACTCTGAGTTGGTCAATCGAGAGATTAACAACTCTGAGTTTTCTGTTTCAGAGCAGCTGATCGGAGTTAGATCAATCAACTCTGAGTGGACTGATTCGGAGGTGAGCGTGCGCACCGCGACTAGAAGAAGCCATTATCAATGGAGCGCAGATATTACGAGTCACCATGGCAACCGTGAAAAAAAAAAGGTCTGCATATTTTTCGCCAGCTGAACTTGACGTGCTGCTGCAGAGTTACAGTGAATATGAGCACATATTCCAGAAGAAAAGCAACACCGCTGCATCTGCAAAACAGAGACAGTTAGCGTGGGAAAACATAGCTGCTCAAGTTAATGTGTAAGTTTGCATTTAAATCATTGTTATAAAATATTGGCTGTAATAACTTTTTAAATAGCGTAAGGTGTGAAATAAAAATGGGGATATTTAGGTGTACTTTTGAAGTGTTATTCCTGTTGTAAATGCATGAAATGCTGCATAGTGTACAGAACCAATCTGGGGGGGGGAAATGCCTTTAACGTCTGTAATGTTTAGAGGACTTTCTTGTTAACCTTCCCCTCTTGCAAACGTTGGTCAGTTTAATATTAATACATGCAATTGTGTTTTGAAAAGTGAGCTTATGTCTACCCTTGTATTGATCAAGTGGTATAGGTTTATATGGGATAAAGAAAGTAAGCAGTGCTAGCAAATTGTGTTTCCAAAAAGTAATTGTTACATTAATCTAATTCAATGTCCCTGATTTCATTTCCATGTAGATGCAATCCTGCAGGAATTAAAAGAACATGGCAGCAGCTAAAAATGAAGTATAAAAACATAATTCAATCAGGTCAAATGTGAGCATGTCATGGATGTAGGCTTTGTTGACAACATTTGACATATGAAACATCTACATAGCAATACATATCTAATGTTGTTTTCATTGTTTATATGTAATTGACTGCAACGAAAAACGGTAACGCTCAAACAAAAACGTATAGGGAAATGACACAAAATCCAGTCTAGGTCTCAAAATCCTCGCAGGACGTAAATGTAATTCTCTACGAATTAATGCAGCCTCCTCGTCTATTGGGTCCTCCAGAAAAGGACAAGCCATTCTTGTTACTTGTCTCTGTGTGATGGAAATGTGGGCAATGAAGGTTAAAGCGAAAAATACCGCTTCGTCTTTAAAAAGGGGAGGGGACCGGCAGAAACCTTGAGTTTAGAGAATAAAACCTGCTCCCGACCAGGTTAGGTTCACAGCGTAAGTAACCATGGATACGGACTCCGAGTATAAGTTACCTCTCTTTCAGAAACGGGTTTGACTTACTCTGCTTTCTCTGGTTTAACAAACCTCCCATTCTGAAACGGAAAACCCAGGGTTTCCCTGATTTCAGGGTTAACGCACTCAGAGTTTACACTTAACCTCCTTTCTGAAACAGGCCCCTGAACCATCGATATGTGACTGAAGAGTTTGTGTTTTCCTGAAATCCAGGAGATTAAAAGCAGAAGTGTTTGCGCTTCATTTCCTCAGAAGAGACAGATTAGAATCTGAGCTCCAACCCACCTGTAGAAACTCTGACAGGTGGAGATGTTCTGTCATTTGAACTGCTTCTGCCTTTTAAGCCTGTTGACATTTTAGAACAACAAAAGAACACCAGACGACCGTCTGAGGAGGGCCTGAAAATCCACAAAGGAAAGAGGAAAAGGGGGAGCAGATGACGCTTGAAGGAGGAACAATGTGCAGGCGTGGGTTGTGGAAAAGCCTAAAGAAGCAAATGTGCATCAAAGCTGGGATGAAGCCGTGTGCAGCGGGCATGCAGGGCTCAAACTCGACATGATAAACGACCTGTGATTCAATGGGACGTCAACAATGTGTCCCGCAGCCTCCGAGCTGCGCCTGCTGCATTAACAGGAGATGGATGGAGATGTACGGAGTCCCGCTGTTCACCGGCTCATGCCCTTTGCTCCTCACCCCGTCATCCATCATCATTCAGATCTCATACACTGCAGTGTGCGTGTACACACATCCATCAGTGAGACACTCAGCAGGACCAAAGGCAGGAAATCACAAATCTCTCATGTCAAACAAGTTGGAGCTGAGTCCTAAAGAAAGACGAATGAAGGCAGGAATGGACATTCAGCGTCCTTGCATCCTCTGATAAAACTCGTTCTGGCATCATCATGATAAAAGTTTGTTGATAGATTTCTCTTTTGTTCCCTTCGTCTTTAATACTTTCAGTCGCATCTCAGTGATCAGCTGAAGGACATTTTAGATGAAGTGTGACTCACAAACACAAAACTGCAATTACCAAAAGTCAAGTTTCCTCTAGTCTCATTTTTGCTAAAAAACACATTCAAAACCTTCCATCAGTCACATTAGAGTGTCTACGAGCTGGTCCCATTATGCTGTGGTTACGTTTTCCTCACTGAAACAGACTTTTGATACAAAAATCCACAGAAATCCCCCTGAATGAAGAAATCCTTCAACCACAGATAAACTTTATCCAATTTTGAACAGAATCTAAAGAAATGTAACTTCTGTTTATTTGTATAAATCTGAAGGAGCTCTTAATTTATCGGTCGATCTTTGTTCCAATAACTGGCCTGGGAACGCCCCAGAGCAGCTGGAGGAAGTGGCCGGGGAGAGGGAAATCTGGGCAGCTTAGCTTAGGCGCTGCCCCCACGACACTGTCCCGGATGGATGGATGAATGGACGGACGGACGGATAAATCTGTACACATGATCAGCAGTTTCAGGACCTTTTCACCTTTTGTTGCACTTCAGCCTCTTGAGTTTTACAAAAACAGATATTTACTGTTTACTCCAGTTCCATGGACAGAGAAGCAAATTAGAGGTACACCAGGCTTTCACAATACTGTTACTATGGTAACATAACTAAGGTCACACATTTTTCAGTGATGTTACATGACATGTCTGTCAGATGTCAGAGCTTTGTCTCCCCCTCTGGTCACCGGTGGGAACCAGCTCCAGAGTTCTAACTACACTACATCTCCCAGCAACCCCAGCGCACACTTCCTGAATGCCGCACACCTGACTCTTATTTATTCAATCAATCAAAGGATACATAAGCTGAGCCTCACTCAGTGTGAAGTTTTGTTTGTGCCACTCTGCCTTTATTACTGAGTGTTGTATTCAGACCTGATCTTCTGTTCCTGCCTCCTGCCTCCTGCCTCCTGCCTCCTGCCTCCTGCCTCCTGCCTCCTGCCTCCTGCCTCCTGCCTCCTGCCTCCTGCCTCCTGCCTCCTGCCTCCTGCCTCGACCCTCGTCTGGATCCTGACTACTCTGTTTTCATCTCTAAAGCTCTCATGCTTGTTACTGACCCCTGCCTGCCTGACTCAGATTTAGCCTTGTGGCCTTTAGCTGAGCTAATAAACCTGCTGCATTTGGATCCAGCCGTCGGTCTGTTCTTGTGACAATGTTAATAATTCACTCCCAATCAATCAAGTCAATATAGGCGATAACATAAAAAAACAACTTTCTCCAAAAAGCCATTCTTACAGTTTCACTTCCTATTTCATCCACAAACATGCCTGATGCACAGGCCTGCTTGGTTCTGATCTGAAATCCAGCTGTCTCTGTGGTACATGCTGCCAGTTTTCATTGATGCTCATCTCTGTACATCATCATCCCAACTCGCCTGATGGAAAAAAAAAAAAACATGAATGCCCTCTGACTATGGCACCAGAGGCTGAAGCAACTGGAATCTCATTGACGGACATTTACTCCATATTCAGACTTCTGAATACTGAATGTCGCCTTTCTTCATCGTTCAGGAGAAATGAGTTGTTGCTGTTGGGGGGGGGGGCTGTCAATAAGCTCACCTCCCAGTTTGGTTTGGTTTCTAAATTTGATCAACAGACAGTTGATCCAGACAGAATCAGATCATTGTTTATAGCACTTCTTCACAACGGATGTCTCCATGCTGCACGTTTTCACTCACAAATCTCCTACAACACTAATATTATTACTACTAAAATACCAGCTATTTAAAGCAAAAAGTACTCGCTTACTCCAACACTTTAGTAATTATTACTCCAAATATAGTATGTACACACAGCCGTTATTCGTATAACATTTATGTATGGTAAACTTCACATTCAAATGAAATCTAGTGGATTTTTTCCTTCAACTTTCTTATGTTTTTCTATTTTAAAGTACAAATTGTAAGAAGGCATGAACTTTGGACTGATCGGCACATTCTAAGGTCTAAGATCTTCTAAATGTTCAAAAATCTGACAGACGTCTTGCTTTTGCTGATTTGTCCATTTTTGGAATTGGAGTTAACTTACATTGATACAAACTTATCAAATCCACCCGTCTTTTTTAATATTAACATTAATTATTTGTTGCATAAGCATGTTTTTTTTTGCTTTTTATTCCAGCTTTAGGAATTTTGTTTCCCGTCTCCTGTTCCAGGAGAACAACAGACTATCAGACCTTTCGTACGTCTTTTGTCATTGAATCTTCTGCCCATCATTGGACCTTCATCATTCGTCATTGGACCTTCTGTACGCCGTTGGACCTTTGTCAGGAGTCATCGTGACCTAAATGGATTCTTGTTTTTTTCATTTGGGAGCTCCACCTGCATCAGTCGTGAGCTCACCACCGCTGTCCGAACAAAGAGTTTAGTGTTTTCCAGAAACAGACCATTAAACACCAAATTGGTCAGAGGGAGTGTATGAAGAATATGTTTGAGTATTCAGACTCCCTTTGTCCACTAAACACTGACCTACTCCAACTCTGATCTCCAAACCTTTCAGGAAACCCAGCCAACTCTGTTCACTTTATAAAATCCTGAGAGTTCTGCATTCTTCTTCAATATGAAGGTTTGTAATCAAATCAGCCTGTTTGTGTGTGTGTGTGCACGTGAGTGTGCGTTTGAGGATTCATGCCGCGCAGTTTGAAATGTCACGGCACGATTGATTTCTTCTCCCTTTGATTAATTCATCCTGCATTCTAATGTTCTACGTAGAGAATGGTTGAATGGCATTCAGGAAGATTAAACCACAAACAGCACTTTTCATAATTTGACAGGTGATTGGCGGGAGGTAGACTCCTGCTTGATTGCATCATTACAGCATTTTTTTCTCTTTTTCTTCCAAATTGGAATTAAGCATACCTTCAGTCTTGTTTTTCATCTTGGGTTCTGCTGCTCTGCCTGACACCTCACTTTCTCAAACCCGATGTCAGCCAAAATGCTGTCAGCACAGACGGGCTTAAGGATCATCGGACCTTTGAAGCATTTACTCCAAAAGAATTAATTCATGTAGTTTAGACGTGGAAGTCCAACCATGAGCCCCTAGTTTGTTTGTTTGTTTGTTTGTTTGTTTATATCCATATAAGCACATATACATATATACACAGAGGTATGTGAGCTTTAGACATAACCATCAGTTCTGTGCTTCTTCTCTCATTGCTGTGATGGCGTGTTTTCTGTCAAATGCCTTCATCACTCATGCTGACAACAGAACTGCAGTCCCGCCTCTTTTGGGGCAGATCAAAGGGGCAGAGTCTGTCTCTTTTCCCTTGAGGCTGGTAAGCCCTCCTTAAGGGACATCATAAACTCTGTTAAACCCAGAAGGACGGCTGTTGATCAGGCACCAGAAGATGGAATACCAACCTCGGACAATGGAATCAACAGAATATGGACCCTTTCATTTCACAGGATAAACTTGTAATTATAATAATAAAATGTCTTAATCAATTATTGAAGATGGCTAAAGTGATTGATCTCCAATTATATCACTTCATTTGCCCCAAAAATGCATTTATGGTTTTATCTAATGGAAGAAAATCTGCACAGATACTTTTGATACTTGATCTGAAACAGTGTTATTTTTAATCACAGTCATGATTTTTCTATTGAAAACAATAATTTGAACATATTTTAGATAACTGATCTGCATTTGCTATGGCGGCCGTGGTGCAGCGGTAGGGCGGTCAACCCATGATCGTAATATTGCAGTTTCAATTCCCGCCTTGCACACCCATGTGTCGAAGTGTCCTTGGGCAAGACACTGAACCCCACCTTGCCTCTGGTAAGAGGTTGGCAACAGTGTGTGAATGTGTGTGTGACTGGGTGAATGGATCTGTGACTGTAAAGGTAAAGGTGTAGGTAGAAAAGCGCTATATAAGTATATAAGTATACACCATTTGATTTCAATTCAATTCAATTTCAATTTTATTTGTAAAGCCCAAAATCATAACAACAGTCGTCTCGATGGGCTTCGAAGTAAAACATGAACTCAAAAGGATCATGAATACAAAGAGTTCAATAGAAAAATACTAAAATGAACTAACAAACTGACTAAGCTATACTGGCATCCCTGCCCTTAGACCCCCCTTCGCGGTAAGGAAAAACTCCTAAAAAAAACGGATTCCGGAAAAAACGAAGAAACCTCAGGGGTGAAGGAGGGATCCTCCCCCAGGACGGACAGGCGATTTACCAGAACTCTTAGAGAAGGATTAACTTATCTAAATCTACAACTACATATATAAAAGTCCAGCAGACGAGCTTCATCCAGCCGTGGTTGTGGGGACAGTCAGGGGCGCGAGTCGAGCCGGAGACAGGAACCACAGCCAGGTGTAGGAGCAGGAGCAGAGACGAGGTAAACGGTCAGGAACTGGAGCACGGATGAGCCAACAGGAGTCTGGAAGCACTCCCACTCCCCAGGAGGGGAAAGAGGGACAATACATGAATCACTGCACCAAACAGAGGCATGGAGAACTAAATGATGAATAATGATCAAGAATAGAGGAGAGGAAGGGTAGAAGTAAAAAAGGAAAGAGGACAGAACCCCAGTGCACCATAGTTACCCCAGCTTCAACTTCTAGCAGCCTTTTAAAAGAAAAAGTTAGATTTCTAAAATAGTTGTGTCTATTTTACATCATATTAAGTAATTCATGTTTGTCATGTGCTTTATCGATACTTCAGGATTCTTAATTCTGTCTGATAAAAGTTATGAACCGGATAATGATAAATCATGTGATATGGTTTTGGTATAAAGGGGTGGGATTATTTAGGTTTACTTCCTTCCACTCCCTTTCAAGTGGAGCGTCTAATTATCCTAAGTTTGATACGTCTTTACATGAATGTATGACTGATGATTATATTGTTTTTTTCTGTATAATTCTTATTTGATAGTGTAACCCACTTAGAAAAAGCATTTATTTTTTCCTACAGGTTTTTAAAGGGTTAATTTTCCTACTGGCAATTAAAGGGTTAATTTTTCCTTTGCGGTAGAGATGGTTTGGCCCTCCAGGCATACCATGCAGGGCTCTGTGGAGGGTGCCATCTTGTGTCTGCGTGTTTTTTTTCTTGCAAGCACGAGGCAGAGAAGGAGCTGCGTGACCAGCAGAGAAAGATCGGCAGTGTTATAGACGGAAGCAGAAAAATAATTTAAAGAGTTAAAAGAAGCTACTTTTTGTTTTTTGAGATCGGTTACGTTGTGTGCCGAAAGAACATTTTCAGAGCGGCTACGTTGTGAACGCGTGTCGTGTTTAAGAATTCTTGGAAACTCCGAATTGTTTTTGATGACCCTCAATTGTAGCTCGGACTACAATTCTTCGTTGGAAGTGGATGGCGAGCCAGGCGTAGAACGAGAGTATCCTGTTGAAGATTGACGTACAGTGTGGCCAGCTGTTACTGATTCCCATCAACAGGATTGAACCCAATCTGACAGGACAAGAGATAAGGAATATTCCTATACACATTCATTTATCCTACCCGGGTAGAGAACAAATTGAGTGCACAAACGAAGCAAAGAACAATTTATTTTATACTATTTTTTATAAAGCTGATTTATTTTGTAAAAGAAATTCAGTTTAGGAAGAAATTATTGTTTATGTTGTTGTTCTATTTTGTGTTGTGAAAGGTAATGTAATAAACCTGCCCTCTGTTATTTAAACACATTGTTGTTTTTTCTTCTCTTCATAAATAGAACCTAGTAACTTTGTGTAGCTTTTGCTGGTTAAGTTTGACACAAGTGCTACAATAGCTTGAAATAAACGCTTGCAAATCAAATCAAATCAAATCAAAGACGTGAAACCTACCATTGCCGTGGGTGTGGTAAGTGTATAGTGAAGTATCTGTAAAGATAATGGAAGTAACACGCTCTTATGACGTACGGGTGATGCTGTTGTACGGCGTCCTTACGCCACACACGTGTTGCATACATGTTTTCTATGATCTGCCCCTGCAACTCAGGCTTAAGGAACACGGCTGCATTAAAACAGGCAGGGTTGTTTTAATGACATGTTTAAGGGATCTTCTCCTGGACTGTGGGCTGGTTCTGGCACATTCCACAGATTTGTGTTTATTATGCATCGAAAGGCCCTGTGAGTGTCTGAGAAGTCCGGGGTGAGCTCTGTTTTCCTTGTGAGTGCAAATTTGTCCGACAAAACAGGCTCAAAGGAAGAAATCAATTTACCGAACTCATTAAAGTTAACAAATGTGAGTCCAAGCTGGAGCAGAAAATCACAGTCCAACTGTCGGAGCTCCGTCTAACATCTGTTTAGCCGTCTCCTCCAGCAAACACAAAAAAGGGAAAAACTAATTAATGATCTTCAAAGGAAGACATCAGCATGTTCACTTTGCTGAGAGTAATTTATAATTTCTGGAAAATGAAAATGCTGTGAATTATTTTACAACACAACTGCTCTCTCATTTTCGCCTGAAATACCCAGCATACTTTGCTCCAACATGTGATATTCAAAGGCAAACTGAACGGGGAAACGACACAAGCATAAGGATGACCAGCACTTTGTAAACATCCATACAGCTGCTCGTGTGATTCCTTATTTACCCGTCCCTATGAGAATGCCCTAATGTGGCCCGGCTGCGGCCGTCTTTGGCCGGTTTAATCATTCATGGTGGGAAAATTGCTCCTTTAGGTGCAATAAATATTGATTCCTGCTTCATGCATATCTGGATGTCTCTCCGGGTTCTTCTTTGTCCACGCGTCCTTCGTCACCCAATCTCTGTTCTCCTCTCACAGGCTGGACTTTCTCTGGAGCCTGCTTGTTGAACTGCTGCAATTACCCACAATCCCTCACTTCATTTTTACACAAGGATACTCTCAGGGAGAGAGGGGAATCTTGAACTTGCTTCATGTGAATGATGTGAATCCCAGAGTTTGGACTTTTCCCAGTCAAACAGGAAAATGGTAAAGAGAGCAGCATTGCATTTGCTCTGTTAGTATTTGTGAGCCAGTGAGGTTCTTCATATCAGGATGCTTAAACCTTAGAGAGGCAATTGGTGCTGTGGATCAGTGACCAGCCCAGTAGGAGAGAGTGTCTCATGAGACACAAGGGCTTAAACCAGGGGTGTCAAACTCATTTTGGTTCGGGGGCCACATTCAACCCGTCTGATCTCAAGTGGGCCGGACCGGTAGCGTAAAGGTAAAATAAAGCTTTATTCTTGTTTTTTTTACCCAATTGGAAAACATGCCTCAACCAACATGGTAGCTTAATCATTTCTTATTATACATTCATTCACAGTAATTTTATTTAATGGATCTTAAATAAAATTAATTTCACTTTAAAAATATTGGTTTATTCAATTTTATAAAGCCTGAATATTTTTAATCTGAAACTGAAGCAATCCTGATAACAAATTCTAGAGGGGCTACAGAAAAAAATGAAACATCTTCCTAAAGATTTTAAACGTCCAAACGATCATAAAACGTCAATATCAGGATTCAAATCCTGTGCAGAAACACATTTACTGTCATTCAAGTGTGCAAAACACAATGAAATGTCCGTTATTATTATCATTCATTATTATAAGAATCGTTTCCTGGTTTCTGCCTGAATTTTGTGGCAACACCTGCCTTCTTCCTGACCTTTGATGGGGCGCCATCAGTGACCAAAATTACTTCATGTGACCAGTTCACTCCAACATCGTCCAGCACAGTAACTAGAGAGCTGACTATGTCATCAGTTGTTGTTGTGTCCATCAACTCCAGAAACTCCACTGTGACGTCTCTTCATCACCTCTAATAAATATGCACAGCTGTACACATCTGTGATGTTGGTGCTTTCATCAATAGTGCCTGAAAATACAATAAATGACTGGATTCCTTCATATGGCTGCCCATGTTTCCTCAGAGATGTTGGATCTGATCGTAATTCTTGACAGACTCGTGTTTAAGGTCGACTGCTTTTTGGGAACAAGACTTCTGCAGCCTTCAGCATTTTTCAATAAGTTCACCATCAGAAAATGGTTTGGATGTTTGCTCCAACTTGTCTGCAATAAGGTAGCTAGCTTTCACTGCTCCATCACTGACGTCACGGCTGCAGTAAATCCAGATGGTTATTTATCGGTCCAGCTAATAGTTGCTAAATCTTCTTTTTTCTTAACTGTAAATGGTGAAACTTTTCTTTGTGGAGAGTCTCATAGTGGTGCTGAATGTTAAATTCTTGGAGAACCTGTTGATGACATACCAAGCATGCAGGTTTGCATTCAGCTCCGTGAACAAATAAGACGTTTTCCATTTTCCTGGAAAGCTCAGGACTTCACTTCAACCTTTTTTCTTTTTTTTTCGACAACAATTTGGTCATTAGTGTCACTACTCATCATCCTTCAGTGGTGAGGCTCACAGGGAACCAAACTACTGCCTACCCAGACACAGAGCTGTTAGGTGTCATTTTTGGCACATGCAGAGTTATGTTGTTTCACCTGTTAAGCTTTTCCTTTGCTCCCCCTAGTGGCGGAATTGCGCATTTCGGTTATTTCTTTAAAAAATCATAAGTCGCCACAGGACTGGACTAGAAACTTGCTTTCTTTTTTAAACATCCTTGTGATTTTTACTCTTCATGTGATCTGCATGCTGATCTGTTTGTGTGTGACAGCTAATGGAGCTTGAGCTTTCATTTTTCTAGAAAATACAAAACACTGAAGTGTCCAAGTACACAGTATGGACCGGTTTTCTACAGTCTGGACCGGGTTTTAACAGTCTGGACTGGATTTTCTACCATTTGGACCGGGTTTTCTACAGTCTGGACCGGGTTTCATCAGTCTGGACCGGGTTTCCACTGTCTGGACCGGGTTTCAACAGTCTGGACCGGGTTTCAACTGTCTGGACCGGGTTTCAACAGTCTGGACCGGGTTTTCTAGAGTCTGGACCGGGTTTCAACTGTCTGGACCGGGTTTCCACTGTCTGGACCGGGTTTCAACAGTCTGGACCGGGTTTCAACTGTCTGGACCGGGTTTCAACAGTCTGGACCGGGTTTCAACAGTCTGGACCGGGTTTTCTACAGTCTGGACCGGGTTTCAACTGTCTGGACCGGGTTTCCACTGTCTGGACCGGGTTTCAACAGTCTTCAACAGTCTTCAACAGTCTTTCAACAGTCTTCAACAGTCTTCAACAGTCTGGACCGGGTTTTCTAGAGTCTGGACCGGGTTTCAACTGTCTGGACCGGGTTTCCACTGTCTGGACCGGGTTTCAACAGTCTGGACCGGGTTTCAACTGTCTGGACCGGGTTTCAACTGTCTGGACCGGGTTTCAACTGTCTGGACCGGGTTTCAACAGTCTGGACCGGGTTTTCTAGAGTCTGGACCGGGTTTCAACTGTCTGGACCGGGTTTCCACTGTCTGGACCGGGTTTCAACAGTCTGGACCGGGTTTCAACTGTCTGGACCGGGTTTTAACAGTCTGGACCGGGTTTTCTAGAGTCTGGACCGGGTTTCAACTGTCTGGACCGGGTTTCCACTGTCTGGACCGGGTTTCAACAGTCTGGACCGGGTTTCAACTGTCTGGACCGGGTTTCCACTGTCTGGACCGGGTTTCAACAGTCTGGACCGGGTTTTCTAAAGTCTGGACCGGGTTTCAACTGTCTGGACCGGGTTTCAACTGTCTGGACCGGGTTTCAACAGTCTGGACCGGGTTTTCTAGAGTCTGGACCGGGTTTCAACAGTCTGGACCGGGTTTTCTAGAGTCTGGACCGGGTTTCAACTGTCTGGACCGGGTTTCCACTGTCTGGACCGGGTTTCAACAGTCTGGACCGGGTTTCAACTGTCTGGACCGGGTTTCAACAGTCTGGACCGGGTTTCAACAGTCTGGACCGGGTTTTCTAGAGTCTGGACCGGGTTTCAACTGTCTGGACCGGGTTTCCACTGTCTGGACCGGGTTTCAACAGTCTTCAACAGTCTTCAACAGTCTTTCAACAGTCTTCAACAGTCTTCAACAGTCTGGACCGGGTTTTCTAGAGTCTGGACCGGGTTTCAACTGTCTGGACCGGGTTTCCACTGTCTGGACCGGGTTTCAACTGTCTGGACCGGGTTTCAACTGTCTGGACCGGGTTTCAACAGTCTGGACCGGGTTTCAACAGTCTGGACCGGGTTTTCTAGAGTCTGGACCGGGTTTCAACTGTCTGGACCGGGTTTCCACTGTCTGGACCGGGTTTCAACAGTCTGGACCGGGTTTCAACTGTCTGGACCGGGTTTTAACAGTCTGGACCGGGTTTTCTAGAGTCTGGACCGGGTTTCAACTGTCTGGACCGGGTTTCCACTGTCTGGACCGGGTTTCAACAGTCTGGACCGGGTTTCAACTGTCTGGACCGGGTTTCAACAGTCTGGACCGGGTTTCAACAGTCTGGACCGGGTTTTCTAAAGTCTGGACCGGGTTTCAACTGTCTGGACCGGGTTTCAACAGTCTGGACCGGGTTTTCTAGAGTCTGGACCGGGTTTTCTAGAGTCTGGACCGGGTTTTCTACAGTCTGGACGGCGTTTCAACAGTCTGGAACGGGTTTCAACAGTCTGGACCGGGTTTTATCAGTCTGGACGGGGTTTTCCACTGTCTGGACCGGGTTTCCACAGTTGGACCGAGTTTCCACAGTCTGGACCAGCCCCATACTTTGGAACAATTAATGCTTGGAATAAATTAAAATCAATCAAAGATTTATGTAGATTTCACAGACTGAACGCACGGTGGATAGGAGGCATGACATGAGGGAGATTGATGAGGCCTACAGCCAATCAGAACACTCTGCTCTGTATAAAAAAAAAAAATGCAGATGGTAAATTGCACCAAACCAAACTGGTAGAAAGGTGACCTGCATGTAGAGGATTCTGCTGTATGTTAACACTAATTTATTTGTCTCTTTCGGTCTTGTTGAGGTCTCCTTTTGGTTCTTTCTTCATTCATTTTAGGCCTGCGTTGGAGTCCATCACTGCAGTTCATAGCACTCCACCAAAGGCTTCACACACCTTCCAGGAGTCACTCCCACCAAATTCAGTCTAAGATCAGACTTTAAAATGCCACGAGAAAGTCTGATGGTGTTCAGCGTCCAGTGCTGGGCTTTACGCATCAATGTGGTGAGATCCTCTTTGTTTACAGGTCTGTTTGCTTCGTCCTTATCGGGTTTGAACAGCTGTCTGTGTGACTGTTTGGAATCACCGACTCAGTGGCTCTCTGTGAGGAAACATTCAGTTCATATGTGGAGAAGAGCTTATCAGGGATGTTTCTGGTCTGACAGGTTTAGCCTTCATGGCATGACGGAGTCACATGACGCTGATTGGTGGGAAGACCATCGGATCCTGCGTGTGTGAAAGTGGCGAGCAGGACGTTTGACCGACACTTCAATATCCCGGGAGGAGACAAAGTGCTCCTTTCAGCTTTTTTTTTTTTTTTTTTCTTTTTTAACTTGTCCTGTCCAACAACTAGGCAGGCAGATGAGAGCTGAGGGCCTCTTGTGTTGGACATATTTTACTTTAACAAGAGGGGTTATTAATCTTCAGACAAACCAAAGGTATGACTGAACAAACCCCTTTTGTAATTGAGGCCAAACTTTTATTCATTTCAACCATGATTGAAAATCTTTGGTGTTGGACCGGACGGAAAACGAAAGAAGGGAAGAAGAGGGAGGGATGTCAGGGGGGGGGGGGGGGGGGGGGGGGTGATAGTGAGAGGGGGGGGTAAGACCATGAAACAGCACAAAGCAGACAGGTTTACTGGTTGTTTATCATTACGGTACGGTTCAAATGTAGTACAAAAAGGGCGGGGCCTGTTCACACACACTCAAATGTTATCAACACACCTGCTAGCTGCAAAAAAATGTTCACATGTCAACATGTACACAAAACGGATAGTGTTCAAGAACGCATACCTATGCCTTTAAACCAACTAGTGTGAAATATTTCATTCATTCAATCATGCAAACTATTAGTGCAAAGGTGAGCTAACACCTGTGCTCAGGTGAGTGTTTATGTTCTTCTAAAATGGATGGTGGAATGTGAAAAGAAGGAGGAGGAGCGCCCAGCCACCCCCACACCCAGACCCCCGCCACAGCAGCAGCGGCAGCCGGAATTCCCCCAACGCCACACGGGAACAGGCAGGGAACAACCGCCCCCCGGGCGACCAAGACCGCCACCCAGGCCAGGGCCAGCAGGGCCGCCGCGAGGCCCCCAGAGCCAGAGAGCAGGGAGGCGCGGAGGGAAAGAGAGCTCCGCCCCAGCCCAACCAGGAAAGCAGCCCCCCCGCCGCGCCGGAAGAGCCCAACGCAGGGCCCCACCGGAGAAGGACGCCCACAGCCCCAGACGAGCACCCCACCACCACCCAGGAGTTCCGGGCATCCCCCCGCCCCAACCCCAGGTACGAGCCAGGACCCCCCAAGGGAGACCCGCTCCGCACTCCAGGCAGCCACCCACCCGGCCAACGGTTGGTCCAGGGAGGAGCAAGGCAGGGGCCCGCCGCCCCCACCCAGGAGGGGGGAACCCCGGGGAAAAAAGGGTGGGCCCACAAGGGGTGTTATAAATATGGCCCGACCAGGCTCGGCCATGTTGGAAGTTTGGCGGGGCCCAGCGCTCAGGGGCAAGGACCAGGACCCACCCCCCAGGGACACAAACACCCCCGGCTCAGGTGTAATATGAACCCCCCCCACCGTGCGGAGAGAGCACCGCCGGGCCCAGGGAGCCGGCACCCAAGGGACACGGCCACCATCGCCAAGGGGCCCGCACCCCCCACCAGGGAAAGGGTAGGGGACAGATGGACCCAGGTCCCACCTTCCTTGCAAAATGTGTGTGCGTGTATGTGTGTATGAGAGGGTGTGTGTGTGCATGTGTGTGTGTTTATGTTGGAATGTATATATTGAAGGGGGAGGGGTGTGTGTACTAAGGAGGGTGCAGTTAAAATTGGCGAGTAGGGCACTAAGGGGACATCTCCTGATTACTCACAGTGATGTCCCCTCACCCTCCCCACCAAGGGGCCCTAAATGTTTAAGGTGCGGTTAAAATTGGCGGGTAGGGTGCTAGGAGGACATCTGCTGCTTGCTTGCAGTGATGTCCAAGCACCCCCCCTACCAAGGAACCTTCATGTCTAAGGTGCAAATAAAACCGAAAGAGGGGGGGCCCACTCCATACGGCAACCATGGGAGGGGGGCCACTGCCTAGTAAACCCCCCCCCCCAAGGCTCATCGCAGGCTAAGCCCCCCACCCCCTCACCCTATTATGAGGTTATATGAGGAAGGGGGTAAGTTGGGGACAGCTGGTAGACTGTCCCCCGGTGGTCAGACAGCTGCCCCCCCCCCCCCCCCCCCTTCCCCCCAGCAAAGAGGCCAGGGCCACCCAGCCAAGGGGCCCCACCCCCGGAGGCGCCGACACCCCAGGCCCGGCACCACCCACCCCACACAGAGAGAGAGGAGCCAGAGAGCGCCGCCCCCCCCCGGAGCAAGCCCAGGCCCCCACCCCCAGACGCCGGCCCTAGAGGTGCTCCTTTCAGCTTAACGCAGTTTGTTACCATCGGCCCCCTCCCAGCTGACCGGGCCTCCCGTGAACCCGCCGTCAGCTTTATGTGCCGCTTTCGGCGCCGGCAGTGGGGGAGTTTGTTCAACGAGGAGACAGAGAGCCACATGGAAGACGATGATGGATCCCCAGCCTCAACTCAAACGGCGCCTCCCGTCATGCAGCTCGCGTGGCCATTAGAATAACCCCCCCACACTTCAAATTACCAGCAACTCCCACCTCACCGCAGCTGTCTCCATCTGCATCCGTACATGCCGCTTCTGCAGAGATGAAGCCGAGGAGGGGGCTGAGCCGCTTTCTGTGGACAGGCTTGGCTTAATTGAAGACTGGGTCCCGAGGTGCTGCTGGTTATTTTCAGTCCTCCCTGTTCCCTTGAGGCCAAACAAACCTCAGAGCTCGGCTGTGGTGCTTTCAGCAGCAACATCTTAACCAACGCAGGAGGAGAAACTCCATTGTTTTACAAAACACCAATTTACTAGACTTTCCCAGCACTAGTTGTTCTCTAAATGCAGCACAAAAGTATAGTTTAAAGAGATACTTTGGATGCTTTTTATTCACCAAAGTTCGGCATCGCTGCTCTGCAAACTTTCCTGCAGCTTTCTCTGATACTTTTGGGTCCCTCGAGGCCCCGCCCCCACCTGCTGTTCGCTTGGCAAAGGTGCAGCTGCCAGCTGATTGGCCAAGCAGAACCCTCAGACCAGCCTGCATTTCACCTGCACTCCACTCTAGCTGCCCAATTACCAACAAATCTGTGGGGCCCTTCATTACCCAGAGGCCCAGAGGCTTCGCGTGTGCCAAAAGTCCTAATGAGCAAGCGGAACGACGTGTTCCTGCAGCAGCGCCGATACTTCATCCTTAGGCCCGGGTAACTTATCTGAACTCTGAGCGAAACACGGGTCCAAACTAGCCGCATGCACAATCACCGGACCTGGAGAAGAATGTGGATCACGTACCTGAACACTCATCAGTGCTTTGCTGCAGGCAGAATACAAACAAATGGAGACATTTCTACAAATGATTTACTAAAAAAAAAGAAAAAATCTGATTTCTCTTTTTTATTCATCTTAACTCATGTTTAACAGCAGATACAGTTCTTCTTAGTTTTTATGTTCAGGGACAAAATCTAGAAAAGTCTAAAAAGTCTTTTTCTTTGTTTTGTTCCACTGTACTGAAACATTACTGTTTATGATTGTAAAAATAAAAAGACTAACGGTGTCTTAAAAGCCTCAGCTGCTGCTCCTGGAGCATTAGAACAGTAACAAGCAGAGAAAGCTTGATCCTGTAAATGTGTGCATGTTGATTCGTCTTTGCTTCTCCACGACTGACATGCTGATATGCTAATGGGGTCAGCTGAATGCAAACTCCAAGAACAGAGCAGGAAAAAGAAACAAATGAAGTTTCTGTTGTGACACCAGAAAAGGGGAGCGGGGTAATGTCAGCAAAGGAGCGCAGCAGCAGAAAAGGACTTTCCCCTAATCATTGTGAGCTGCTGGCATTGGACCTCCTCCTCATGAGACTCTGATCTGTTTCTGAGGAGGACACGCAGCTCCTGGAAGGATAGAAGTGTTGCTCCTGTGAAAGGAAACTCAGGTTTACAGTTTTTCATTTGTGTTGTTCCATATTTACTGCATTTCTCGGAAAAAGACGGCTTGTTTTCACGTGGCGTTTATCGCAGCAGTGTGAGCTCTTTTAAAGATGCAAAAACCTAAAAGGAAACCTCTTTCCTGGAATCACAGAACACGGGGAAAAATCTTCTCCTGAATAAAAACATTCACACTCTGTGTTTTTTGCCGTGAACTTGGTTGGACTCCAGCAGAACCGACCTGACTGAGCAGCTCTGTCGCAGCATTTGAGACTTTGGTATTTCCATCAGGATGAGGATTTTATCATGTCCAGGATTATATATTCACATGTTTAGCAGGAGGTTCTCCTTTTGTTGCTCACTTTGGACATTTGCATTTGGACTGACTGCAGACACAGTGGTGTAGTGGTTCACACTCTCAGCGAGGATCCTGGTTCAAATCCCAACTGTGTCTTTTCTGTTTGGACTTTGCATGCATCAACGAACAGTCAAATGCCCTTTGGGTGCAGTTGCATGTCTTCATTTGACCATCTGGTGGGGGTTTTCGGGGTCCCCCCTTCAGGTTGTTGCAGGATTCAGGAAAGGCTCCAGCATCCTGATGAGCCAGAACAGCAATAATCAGGGATAGGAGATGTCATGAGATTTAGATAAAGATTGTCTCTTTCAGAAATCGTTTTGTAACGGTAGCTTCAAGAAATATTAGGTGGGCTTGGTAAGATGAGCACATCTCCGTTTTTAAACCTCTCCTCTCCATGAGGTTTGCCAAAGAAAGGAGCAGACGGGAACGAGAGGCAAAATTCCCTTTGAGGTTGAGTCTGCTGTCATACCAGACGCACATTTTGGGATGTCTCAGTTTTCCTGTTGGATTGAAATTTCCAGACTTGGTTTCCAGGATGGGATCTGTGAAATCGGATTTGGTGCAGTCATGGTTTGACCTGAAGAAGCTCCATTAGAGGAACATCTGTTTCAGCTTCTGCTTGTTAGAAAAGCTGTTTCCATTGAACAGTGACATGGATGCCTGCAGGGAAACATGCTGTGGAGATGAAGTTTTACTGTCCCCAATGTTGTGAAACCAGCCCTGAAGGTTTGATGCTATCAATGTAGGGTAGTTTGGCTTTGATCATCCCCCACCCCGACCCCCTGTTAAAAAGCACCATTCAGCTTCAGCTGATGGTATGTCTCCATAAAATGCAGCTAAAGCGTCTGTTGGAAAAGACGAGTCCATTTTCAGGACTGCTAGCTGCTCTGTGAACCGCAGCCTTGACACTATTGAGGCCACACAGGGTTAGGAAACCAGAATGATGAGCTCATTGTTCAGTTTACCTCATAATAGTTTGGGATTTCTAAGCAAAAATATCCAGATTTGACCAAACGCTGGGGGGGACAGGAAGGATGCCAAAGCCCTGAAGTGTGTGAAGAAGACAGTATTACCCCCACCAATAAAAAATAAAAATAAAAACCCACTCCCACCCCCACCTCTGTGCATTTAGAGGCAGCTTAATGTGAATTCACTGCTTTAGGATCCAAAAAGTTTCAAGGCTGCAACAGAAAATATTGTTTGTTCAGCAGCAGCTACGACGTTTAAACAAAACAACGGCATGCTGGGAGAATTGATCACAGCTGCAACGGCGCCATCTGTGTCATCTCACTCCTCACAGGAGTTTTGTCATTATTTGTCCTGCTCTACAGGGGCACGCTTTCACGCAGCCTGCTCCTCTGCCTGGTGTGTCCTTGTTTTCTCAGGGATGTCTCTTCTTCAAACTGAAGCTGAAGCTCAGCTTCTGCTCTCACAGTCACTTCTCTTAGACACGGTTGTACAGACACTGCTGGGTTTGAACCTGTTCAGATTTGGTTCCAGATCTGGTTTCCTCTGAAATGATGGTCTCTGTTCCCTTGCAGATGAACTGTGGTGTGGTTTACTTCAGTGTGAATGCAGACGGGTAGGAGGAGATCCAAAGGGAGGAGTGTGTTTGGATGAGAAACAAACAGTAACAGCATGAATCTGAAGAACCAGGGACCATGAAGAAGTTTGGAAATGCATGCTGGGTAAAGGGGGAGCAGGATTTTCTTCAGAGATGACAGTCAGACGATGAAGGACCTGCAGTTCTGTCCTGGTCAGAACTGCTTTCGGACATTAGCGCCCCCTACTGAACAGTTTTCTGGGCTGCATCAGAGAACTGGTGTGGGAAACAGACATGTATTTCCCTAGACAAAGTGACGTCATCCACTGAAAATGCATTACCTCCAGCAAAATGAAGCCAAGTCAGTCGCCATTTTTCAGAGGCACCGCCATTTGGAGCCAATCAATAGCTATTGGTCCAAAACACATTTCTATGGCAACTAATGTCACCAATCATGAGTGAGCTTGTTGGAAGTTCCCCCCCCTACTATTGGTGAATCTGTCACTCAAATGTTCGAGGTGGGTAGCCAACGGGCACCACATGCTTTCACTGAGGCATCTGGTTGGTCAGTTTATAACTTGAATAAAGTACAATAAAGAAAAACATATCATAAAAATAAATGATGATTATCAAGAAGATGTTAAAAAATCCAGATCCAGAACGGTTCTCCTGACCAATAGAATGAGAGTAACAGCTGTTTATTTCTCTATAGAAGTCAATGGGATTTGGTCTTCTTGGAGCCACTTCCTGTTTGGAACGCCAGGGGGAGGAGTCACTCAGTCCAGTTCTCATTTACAGTCAATGGTGTGGAAGCCGACCAAACCTGACGAACAGTTGATATTCATCAGCGCTGAGACCAAGTCCAACGGAAGCAGGTTCAGACTTTGGGTCGTCCATCTCAGAGACGTCTGGTGTCACTTGGTCTGAACAGTTTGCTCCATTCATCTGAGCCTCATTGTTCCCCCACATCAGAGAGAAAGGCGCCTCGGAATGATCCATGGGCCTGCAGGAGAATGGCCTCGCTGACCTCCGCTCTTCCTCTCCATCGCCTCCGCCGGTTTGTTCACTCAGCGTCTGACGGTTGGCGATGCAAAGAAGGAGTCAGCAGTGGGGATGAATGAATGTGTTTTGGCTCAGAGGAAGTCAATAGCCTTGATTTGACTCAATCAATCCTCCCTGGTCCACAGTCAAATCACCCCCGGAAAAAAATTAAAGGGGGGAGAGAGAAAAAGACAGCTACGGAAAGTGTTGAGGAGGCAGATATTTGAGGAAGACTGGAAGGAGGAGGAAGAAGCTTTGCCTTGCTCACATTATCGCCACAGTACAAAGGGGCAAATATATTCCAGGGCTTTTTTTGTGGCACAAAGCTGATTAGCAGAAGGTAGCCCCCATTGAGAGGAAAATCACTTCCACGCTGTAAAGCAAGTGATTTCATATCCTTTTTTATTTAAGATTACACAGCAAGTGCCTAATCAGCTGATCCTTAATCATCAGCATTGTCCCTTTTCATGTTTCCTGTAACCTCCAGCCTCCAAGATCCCCCCCGCCCCTCACCCCCCGCCCTCACCGGCTCTGCTCTGTAAGCTTCCAGGCCGGGTTTAGAGAAAGCGCCCAAAGCTGGAGGAGGCAGAGAGCAGAAGCGAGGAGATTGAAAAGTGAAATCGCTCTCATGATAATCGCCTTAAACAGCCCTGCTCTTCATTTGCTGCACCCCCCCCCCTGCTTCGTTTGCATTTTAAAGTCAACTGACAACGAAAGTACATCTACTTCCAGAAGTGACTTTTAAATAAGACCAGATCAGGCTTCTAGAACAAACCAGACATGTCATTTCACCAGAAACTCACAGGCGAGGAGCAGCTGAGGGCGGAGCCTCTGCAGCATCCATACTGGGGAGTTTGAAGGCTCATCTCCTGTTTGACGTGGGAACATCTCATGACAGACCGACCCACCGCCTGCAGCCGCAGTACATAGCACCACCACCGGGGACCGTTGGCTCCAACTCCAGCTGACCCCTGAGGTGAGAGGTCAGCTTGTCATTCTGACAGTAAGGAGGACACATTTGACTGTCAGAGCTGAGGGGGTAAAAAGAGGCAACGAATCAATTATCATCTCCTGGAAGAGGAGAGAGAAAAACCTCCCAGCAGAGCAATTAAGCATCACCAGGGGGGGTCTGTTGCCACCTGCTGTCTCAGCAAAAGTGGAAGCTCTGGAGCGTCGCCTCGTTGTGATTTGGATGGATGCTAACAGAGCAAGATGCGCCAAGCTCAGAATGTGAATATGCAGATGACAGAGCTTTATGTTCCGCAGCAGGAACCCTCAACTTCAGCATGAAGACCGCAGACACCGATGGAGATGCTGCTTTAGGTTTTTCACTAGTGACGCTTCAGTAGGAGGTCATCCTGAGGTGACTTTAAAAGAAAGGTCAGAACGGAGTTGGAGTCTAAAAATCAGCAGAGAAAAGGAGCCACAGAGGATTTCACTCTTTTCTAGAGACATATCCACAGATATGCAAAGGTTAGTATGGATGTAAAAACCTCCTTTCTAGTGCATTTATGAAACAACAATCATAACTCCTGCAGGCAGCGCCTGGCTTTCTGGCATTTCATCTCAGTTTCAGGCATCATTTCCTCTCAGATGTTTAATCAAAAGTGGCGTGAGCGATCCTGTGGTCTAAAGATTTTTCTGCCTTAAAGTCCCCCCCAAAGCGTTGTTTTTTTTCATTATGATTGGGTCATTTTTAGCCAAAATCCAAAGTTGATGTCGTCTTCTAAAACAAGAAACTAACCTCAGAGTTGAGGGCAGGATTGTGGGGGCGGAGCAACCCCACCACCATTTCTCCTCATCCATCCATTTACACTCTCTCCCCCTAGCTTACAGCCCCTCACAACACCAACCTAATTACTGGAGCAACAGAAACAGCAGCAGCATCAGATCCATCCATCTGTCCAGTTCTGATCCAGATTCCAGCTCAGACCAGGAAAACAAAGACGTTCATGGATCTCATTGCAGGTGAATCATCAGAAAGGGGCGGAGCACAGAGACTGGAGCCCCGCCCATTTTCAAACATCATTTTAATCTCAGTTTTCTTTATAAATAATTGGAAAAACGCCATAAGAACATTTAAATAAAAAAAGACCGTTTTTATCAAAGTGAGTCCTTAAGGACAGGATCCTGTACTCTCCCCATCATTGTGCAGTTTGGCTAACGCTTTCACAACAGCAGCTCTGAGCGGTGACGCTTCAATGGGAATATCCTGAATGCAGGTCCAGTAAACAACATTCTAACACACATTTATTTTTGCATAAATCCAAAAATGGCAATATCAAACACAATCCTGTCGTAGGAGACTCAGCTGTATTTATAAACGTTCTCACCACCTGTAGGGGGCGCTGTAGTGGTCCAAGCGTCCTGAGGGGAAGGAATGACAACTTTTTAATTTGTTCCACGATAAATCCTGATTCAAATATGTCTGTCGTCTTAATGTTTCCTCCTAAATCCTAAAGAAAGAGTCGGTGTTTAGTCAGACATCGTTTTGCGCTCCTCTTACTGCATCTTGGGTTCAGCTGCTGTTGTTGATCCTCCTCTATTGATGTATTTTAATCAAAAATGACAAATTATCAAAACCGCCTGTAGCTAGACCCTTGCACAGCTGCTGTTACTCCACAATATGATAAATAATGAGTAATGTACAGATGATGCAGACATACAGGCCGTAAATTCCTCGGCACACAGATCAATCCTGCTCTGAGAAAACGACAAAAACAGCACCAAAGCATTAAAAAGGAAATAAAAAGCCATCCAATCTGTGAGCGCATCACTTCCTGCAGCTGCAGCTGCATCGACCTCTGCAGTCCCAGCAGGGTCTCCTTTTAATGCTGTTTTTTCACATTGTGTGTCACGAACAAAACCGGGGAAAATGACGGGAAGCGATGGCGGCGCTCAGTCAACACGTCTTTCTAGATGGGGTTTTAAGAGTCCCCAGCAGGCAAAACAAGATTGCGGCAGTCAAAAGCAGCTTCTGCCGCTGCTGGAGAAGAGGGGAAGAGGAGGCCACCAAGAAGGAAGATAATAGAGAATTTATGTTCTCTCTGAGAGGCCCTCTTAGCCCGATTTAATTCTCTTAATAGTGGTGAGATCTCAGCCGGCAACACGCAGGCCCTAACCTGCTCGGCCGCGGAGAGTCGGGTGTGGGGAGGGGATGCAACAGATGCATAATGAATGAACAAAGCCCTCTGGCTACAGAAAGACGTGATTGCTTTCAACATCGTTAATGTTTCATGATGTTAATAGCTGCGTTTCACTGAGATACTTGGGGAATGTGCTGATGTCACTCGGATGGTAATGTGGGTGAAGAGGTGAGAAGTGAAGCTTTTTCTCGGAGTGAAGATGCCTTATGTGAGGTCACACAAAGCAGACGATGATGGACGTCCACAGGCCTGAAGATCTAACTCGGAGGTTAGATCAGTGTCCTGCTATCTGCTGCTGATTACCTGGATCAGGTGTGTTTAGCCAAAAAGGCGCATCAATGGCAGGTTGGTTGGAAAACATGTAGGACTGCGGCCCTCCAGGCCTGGATTTGGGGACCCCTGATCTAACACTTGCTCAGGTCTCTGACACGAGTACGATTAAACTCTTAGTCCCACCTGGCCTCACAGGTGAATACAGGCTGTCTACGGGTCCCCTGGCTGCAGCCTGACTGCTAGAAATGAGGTAATTGGACAATCAGACTGTAGTTTGTCTGAACATCATACAGGCGTCTTACGTGTCACATGCACACCTCGTGCGTGCAGCATTTGTGCGCGGTCAGTAAGGAGCCAGTACTCACGCCTCACTAATGACTAGAGCGCGGTGTAAGGACGCCGTATGACGACACGCCTACCACACCCACGACAATGGTACGTTCCATTTTGATGACTTGGTTTGGGGTGGCCGGACGAGCCTGAAGGGGACACAGCTGTGCTCCCCTTACGAAGCAGACGCTCTTCTCTACGACCATCCATGGACCCGGATGACCCAAAAACCACCAAACCATGCGGGTCAACCCCCGTCAGGGTGCATGTGACTTTAAGGGTCATCACACTCAGGCCTCACCCTAAGTCTGTCTGCTGTCACGCTGGAGATATCTTGTTTGGTCCAAACAGAACAAGGCTGATCAGAAGAAACCACAGACTGCAGATTTTTAGATAAAGTCCTGCTTCTCTGCTACATTTCACCGACTAGCTTTAGTTTTCCCAAGAGTTCTTTAGAACTGGTTGACTAACGGCTGTGTTTCTGAGGGCATGGTCATAGAAAGAAACAAAACAAAACTATATAATAAGTAGTTGCTTCTGTTCTGATTTGTTTTTTCAGATTTGAAAGTTTCCTTCCTGCTTTTGGAATCTGGTCTCAGACATTGACACGCCTGACTTTTCTTTGGATTGATCAAACCCTTTTTTTGTGTCTGACATCAAAGACTGCAGCAGCTGATTGGAAATAGGATTCTCCATCCCAGAAACCTGCAAAACATTGCTTTGGAGCAGCGTCCAGCGGCGGATTTACGAGGTTAGAGAGCTGCACAGATGAGTGTCTAGCAAACCTCAATCCGCTGAAGCGAGTTTTGAAGGAGAGCTGGAGAGAGATTTCTCCACGGCGCAGAGGAAACACAGTTACCAGCAGGTAAAGGTGGTTGCACGGGGCGGTAAACCACAGCCACGGAAGTTTGGAAATCCCTTTTCTTTTGCCCTGTTGGCTCTTGACTCATCAGCTTCACGCCTCACTTGACTCTGCTAATATGAGATCTCTGTCCCCATAGCAACCGGCGGTCCTCGCAACCGTCACTGCTGTTTCTAATTCCTGCCCCTTTCATTTGCATAGAAATAACATTTTGGGATGAATGAGCGATCCCCTCCAGTCCCAACCTGTGTCTATCTCAGTGATCAGAGCGCCTTATTTGTGCTCCTGCCTGCCAGTGTGAGGAGGATCATTTAGCTCGTGATGGGAATGATGAAGCTGCTGAAGAAGAGCCTGATCTCATCTCGGAGCTCCAGGCCTCATTTTGATTTTGCTCTTGGCCTTGAGCTTCTATTACAATCATATTTCATCAAACAATCCCACCAACAAGCAGTTAATGTTATAATTAACCTTCAGGGGGGAGGGCTGTCTTTGCTGGATGATGCTGAATTTCTTCGAAGAATTGCTTCGAAGAACCCGGCAGAGATGGAGAGTGTCACACCACCGCCATGTGCTCAACCCCACCAGCACAGAGAGTCCAGCTAATGAGCGTTTCATGACACCGAGGTCGTGGGTTTGGTCACTCTGTTCATGTCGAGTGTCTCCGTGGCTCTTTGGATTGTTTTTATTGTTCATTGGATTTAAGGCTTGGTACACCTCCTCTGCAGTTGTTCTGCTCCTCTTCTTGTGTTCTTGGCGAGGTGCACAGACAGGAAGTCATGTTTATTAGCAAGTGTGTCGAGAAAAATAAAGAAATGACTGGAAACTAGCCAGCCCTGCACAATAAATCCCAACTGTATCGTTATCGCAATACGAATGTCGCAAAAAACAGTGAAAATGGGTTTAGATGAGCTAAAACAATCTTATGGCAGCTTGAAGTAATTAGCCAATCAAATGTAGACTAGTTTCATTTGGACCGTATTTCAAAGTATGCTGACTCTTATTCAAAATAAACTGCAGTGAAACAGAAATGAAGCAAGTTATGTCGTCATAGCAATTATGATCACTAATATTGCATATTGTGAGTTTTTCTCATATTGTGCAGCCCTGAAAACCAAGAAAGAAGCAGCATCTAAACTCCACTCGTGTTGGAGACGTTACAGTTGAGATCCGTCTGAGGTTTCTGGTGTGCACACGAGGTTATGTTAGCCTCTTTAGAAAATCAAACGTCCTGCTGTTGGAATATGTAGACTGTAAGGTCTTTGCTTTTTATGCCATTGTTTTGTCATCTTTACCTGCACATTTCCACTGATAATGTCAGAAAAGACGGAAAAGAGTTTGTGAAAGGCCAACTTTTGCTGTGACAAACTGGACAAACTGGCTTGGTGACATCTGCTCCTGGACAAACAATGATGGATGGAGCAAAGAGCAAGCTATGTCACTGTGAGTGACTCTGCAATAACAACGGGTCACATGATCCATTACTCATGAAAAGAGGACAGAAGAAGTCATGCTCCGCACAAGGCCTGCTGCTCTGCAGGAGCGTCTTCACACCTCTATTCTCTACAACGCGCTGCAGAAACTCCTGCTGGCCATCTTGTCGAGTTCCAGCCTGCAGCCGCTGAGACCACTTTGGCCGGCTTTCAGGGCAGCAGCTAGCGGGGCATCCTCCGAACCCCCACAGGGTCACAGCAGCCGTACTCGGCCCCGAGCGAAGACGCAGACCGAGGAGAAAGGAAGTGGACTGATTGGCTGCCTGAAAATGTCTAATCTCATAAGAAGTCTGCTGCCTGCTGACTGGGGAGCGCCGGGACGCCAAATACAACTTTAAAAGCTTTTCTCTTTCTTTGCACTCCACATCCCTTTATCGCAGTCGGGCCATGTGCTGCTGGCTGAAAGGCGAGCGCTGGAGGCAGGAGACCCCAATGGAATCATGGGAGCAAAATAGCACGGGTGCATTTCTGCGGCGTTCCTTTTCTCTGCGTGTTTCAGTCAAATAAAAACAATGCTAAATTTTTAATGTCATGTATTTCCTCGGCAATAATGCAGCTTTTGTTTTTTACGTGCAGCTCCCCGTTGTCGTTAATATTAGAGGGGGCTGCGGCAGGAATGTCTAAACTGATGCATTGTGTAGGTGGGGGGTCGTGCAGACGAATGGAAAACAACAACCATGAAATGACACTGACCTGCTTCTGGAGGGAGGGGGGCAGTAAATGTGCGCATGCTGAATAAACAAGTGAACTGCAAATAAGGAAAAGTTGTTTGCAGAGAAAAGACATTTTCCATCATTTCACCAAACAGGAAAAAACAAACAAGAAACAGACAGATTTGGAGTGGACAATAGGAAACGTTCTCTATTTAATAACTATGCAAGAACTTCAAAAAAATGAAAGTAAATAGGTTCTTAGTAAGGTATTAAACAACTGAACATTTGGCACTTTCAACCTTTTCAAATGTATTTCCTTATAAAATCCAAATCCAAGGTCATGCCATGGGATTTTCCTTGTTTTACACAAACCTATTGCATCATGGGAGAACACCGGAACACATTAACTGACAAAACGTAAGCAGACAGCAGGAAACCTCCACCAGACTCAGGTCTGTTACGTCTGCAACAGCCTCATTCCACCCAGAACCAGAACTTCAGCTGAAGCAGAACCAGAAGATCACAGATCTCAACAGGAAGCAAAACTTCCGCTTTATTTGTGATGTTTGAGTATTTTAACTGTTTATTTTAGACATTTAGTCATAAAATGATAAACTTTAATGTAAGAGTTGATTGTGTTGAATTCAATTCAAGTTTGGACGTTTTCATCTTTATTTGACCATTACAAACAGAAGACAGTGCATGAAGTTGATGCTTTGCATAACTTCAGGTTTCATTGTTTATTCATTAGGAATTTAAATGTTGATGTTTAAGCTAAACTCACTTTCACCTGAACTTTATGCTAACTTGTTTTATCAGAAAAATATTTCATGATTGTTTGTGTTTTCACTAAACTCCAGTGAACTTTAACACGCTACAGAAAAGTGATGCTTTTTTTTTCACTAACTAGCACCATTTTTCTATTGGTCCCAAAAACATGCTTCAACGGTCGGGGCGGTCGTTGTAAAAGAGAACTGGTTCTTGGTCGGTCCTACAATAGCTGCAGCAGAGTGAGTTTTGTAGCCATTACCATGGCAACACGTCACAGCGCATATTAAAAGGTTAGCTTGTTGTGAAAAATGATTTAAACGTCAAGACTGAAGAGCTAACATTTGATTTGATCTTTCGTAAATGACCATGGTAAATGTGGGATAATACGGTGGCCCTGAAGTGCATCAACAAATCACTCGATGCAAAAACATTTTTAAAGATCACATCGACAAATAAAAACCTTTTTAATATTTCATTTTGAGTTTTGTAAATTACTATAGTTTTTGGAAATTCTGTCTTCCTTTTTTATGGAAACTAGAAAAGGTAGGTACTATGGGACCCATAGTACCTACCTTTTCCTGTTTCTCATTGTGTTTCGTTTTTCTAACATTTCATATTGTTTTCTGGAAAAAAAAAAGTTTTTCTGATTTTGTTGCTTTTTTTAGTTTGTTTTGTTTTGTTTTCTAAAATGTAAATCTGTTTTGCTTTTTTAATTGTCTTATTTCTTTAAACCGTTTTTGCGTCGAGTGACTTGTCAAAGTCATTTGCACTTCAGGGCCACCGTAGCATAATGCCCTTTGATGTGTACAATGGATGATGTAAAGGCCTCATCCATTCATTTCTGATGGTGGAAGCCTCGTAGGAGACTTAATCTTACTTAAAAATGAAGCGACACACCCAACATCTGTAAAACATGCAGAAATATATTTCTAGAAAATAAAAAACGTTTAAAACTGAGGAAATTTTTGACTCCTGTCCTATTGTAAGTGCTCCCAGCTAGAATGAACGTCCCAAAGTCAAACAGGCTGCATGAGAAGAGATGAGAAATGCTGCCGTTCAGTCTCTTACTTGCTGCACTAAACTGTCCTTTGACACTTGGACACGTCTCTTTGTCTTCTCTGCCAGCTGTGGAATGCCGTTCCACTTCTGTGTAAAACTAGATGTGGATTTCCATTGCTGCTGGTTATCTGGGCTGCGGCTTGTTGCTGCTTTCAAGCGCTGAACGTTTCCTGTGGCCATGTTGCTCAGTTTAACAGTTCAAAGTTGTTTTGTGTGTCTGTGTGGCTCAAACTACTTTTCATGGAGTAACAGCAGCAGCAGGAGCATCAAACAGCTCTCTGGTCGCCAGAAGGAACTCTTTAGTAGGGCTGGGAATCACTGGGTACCTCACGATAACGATACTATTACGATATGGCCATAATGTGATAATCGATGTATATATCGCCTTCAACAACTCGCGATATATAAAAATTTAAGAAAGAAGAACTGGAAAAACTGCTTTTTGGAAAATATTTCCCCATTTATTTTTTAGTTTTTAAACACAATGATAATAAACTACTTGTGTCCTATTTGGTGTAATGAATGACAGACTTTTGTGTAACATTGCTGAAATCAGAAAAACTCTTCATTAAAATTGTTTGTCTTTGACAAACAATGACAATTTTCATTTGTAGATATCTGTAAAATTCGGTTTAAACAATAGTGAACATGAATTTATTATTATTATTTAGAACAAAATTGCTGTAAACAGGATAAAAAATGAATAAGTCAAGTAGCTGCCAGGCACATTGTTGTTAACTTTTGGTCTGGGCGTACAGTGCAGGGATAATTTTTTCAGTATTTCTGAGAGGGAATGTCAAAGCGTGGCTCTAATTCCTTCAATAAAAACCCAAATCCCTCGTTCTCACCGCGCTGCAGGGACGGAGCTCCTAAGTTGTACATTTAAACAGCAATCCCGTTTGTTGTTGCCTCTGCTCTCGCCTGGAAAAAGGGATCCTGTGTCGACTTCAGGCCAGCAGCAGCCACGGCTTTCTCACACAACTCTGGTGATGCAGCTTCAAAGCTGCCGGCGCGTCTTTTAACCATCTGCTCTCACTGTTCTCCTTGTTTTTCACTCTGCCATTTTTGTTTGACTGTGCATTCTTCTTCGTCCGCCCGCGACAAACAATCTCGCAACAAGCGCCACCTATCGACCCTCCGTTTTACAGGGTCTTCAAACGTAAATCAAAGGTTGATACTTGATGAAGACGCATCGAGAATCAATCACAGGATTAAATGTCGCGATATATCACCACATCCATATTTTGGCACACCCCCACTCTTTAGCATCCATTTTTTAGCAGCCATGTTTGAAGGAGGAGACCCGGGAAGGCAGTGGAGAGCAGGAGCTGTTGGTTTTGCTTGAGATCCATCGGAGCGCCCGGGGTCGTCCTCGCCGTTCTCCCTTCACCCCTGCTCCCTCTGGACTCCTTGCAGACTCTTCTGTGAGCTTTAGGGGGAGTGGCTCCCCTCTGAGAGAGGAATTGGATTTCCCATCAACCCAAACAGCTTTTGAACCGTTTCCTCTCTGCAAAATGTGCGGTTAAAAATGAAAGCATTACAGAATGTGCAGCTTCAGAATGAAGAGGTCAGTTCTGGGTAATCTGATGAGCAGCATTCTCACTTTGTTGCAGACACACTCCCATGTATTTTTATTGTATTAATTAAAAACAGATTACAAACCTGCTGAGGTTTTTTTAACAATCGCTGATTCCATAAAAAAAAAAATAGAGATTTTTTTTTTACTTGTTCTGTCCAAGTCCTGAGCAAACAAATGAGAGCTGAAGGCCTTTTGTGTTGGACAGGTTTTACTATTTCAACACGGGGTTATGAGTGTTTGGATAGCCAGGGTGTAAATTTGTATAAACCCCTTTTGTTTTTTATTTAATTATTACATTTTAATGTTTTAAATATATATTTCAATATATAGTCAGTGTGTGTGTGTGTGTGGGGGGGGGGGGGGGTAAGGGGGATGCAAGTGCCAAGTTGCTAATTTGAATATGTCATGATTTTAAACTGTAAAACATTTATGCTAGATCTGCAGAACGACAAATATGACATCCAAAAGTGAAATCCTGACACTAAGATAAGTGGAAGATATCTGTCCATCCATACTGGACCATCTGCTGGACCATTAACTAAAACCATTATTGAAGCTCAAATGCATCATGATCCTCCAGACAGTCACAGTGAGCTGCAGTTTACTCGGTCTGAAATCTAGGGAAGCAACTAAATTAGGGGCTTGTCCGGGTTGATGCTGACTTCATTAATGATGAGTAGCCTATGTAACCGTCTGGAGTGGTGTCTGTAATGTATTTAGTCAACTTTCTCTAAGCATCGATTGAACATTCCCCCAACATTTTGATGAAGAGCTCTCAGAAATTCACTTCAGTGTCCCGGCATCAGTTTACATGTGTTTTTTCTTCATGTGTGCAGAAATAGGAATAAAAAGCCAAACTCAGCCAGAAGAGGAGAAAACGCCTCAAACCGTGCGAGGTCACAAAGCCATGCTTGATGCTTTCGTCTGAACAGGACGTTGCTGCCGTGAACTCTGCTTCCGGCAGTTTATCTGTGCAGATCTCAACAGGATCGTTGTTGTTGAGAGTCCTGGTTCTTCCACAGACCTGTGGAGAGCAGCAGAGCCGTTATGAGACCAAGCAGCATCCAGCTGAAAGTGAGCATCTCTGTTGGCACAGTTTCTGCAGTTCATAAATCAAACTGTCTCTCCTGGAGCTTTTTATCTCTGCTGAGAAACTTCAGCAACTGCAGTAACAAGAAGCTCCTCAGCTCACTGACATGAGGGTTGCAGGTACAACTCCATGCTGGTCGTCTCTTTCTTTGACATGTCAATCAAATACCTGTCTGTCACCTGGAAACGGTTTCCAGGAACGAGGACGTTCATTTAAAAAAAACGAAAGGTGTTTAGCCTCAGAGGTGCGAAGCCGACGGCCGCGAGCAGAGATATACTCTGAAAGGATTTGAAGAAGTCGGAGCGTTTTCCTACAGACGCGCCGCAGCCTCAGAGCCACGACTGATGTGGAATCAAAGGGTCCTTCATGTCACCCGGCTGCAGAGCGCTCCGGCACGTCGCTCTATTCTACTGCCACAATAAGTGCTCGAGAATCCCGTTTTCAACTTCCTCCCAGCCAAGAACAGAGCTCCCAGGCTTATTTATTTTACAGCGGCGTGCCTGAAAGCAGGTGTTTTTCTACCTGTAGAGTAGTGCGACCAACAATGAAGACAAATTTTCAAACCATCTATTTTTCAGTTTGAAATATTGTTTTAGTCATGTACTGTATTATTAATAATAGCATGATCTCCTCCTCTCTCCTTAGCCTAATATGTATTTATTTGTTTTCTGTTTATTGAA
This sequence comes from Oryzias latipes, assembly GCF_053564925.1. Classification (NCBI taxonomy): domain Eukaryota; kingdom Metazoa; phylum Chordata; class Actinopteri; order Beloniformes; family Adrianichthyidae; genus Oryzias; species Oryzias latipes. Next base: position 34,290,981 of record NC_136246.1, read on the forward strand.
GATTTTATTCCTTTTTTTTATTGGTTTTGCAATACTTTAGTTTGGTGTTTAAGGCACTTTAATGTACAGATGGTGAAAGCCTTTTTTTATTGTTGATGGTAAAAAATTCCAAACCAATAAACCAGTAAAAAAAAGTGTTCAGTGTCAACAAGAATCAGTCTAGATGAAGTATTTTTCATAAAACCTCACATGAAATAGGTTTTTCATTTCCTGCTTGTGACCCAATCATTGATCACTCTCCAGACTTTTATCTAGGTTTATTTCAGTATTTATTTTTTTAACCTAACTAATTTATGTCACTTGTCCCGTCCTGAGTTGAGGGGGGGTTCTAGGGGAGGACAGATGTTGCTGTTACAATGGGCGGTTGTGTATATTTGTATAAACCCCTTCTGTATTTCTGGATAAACTTTGGCCCAGGAAGCCAACGCCCCAAAGACGCAACCATGAGAGACCGTGAGAAACGGGAATCAACTGTCACTATGTCACTTCATGCTATCTTTGTTTTGTGTATTTGTTTTCCTTTATTGTATACTTTTGGGCCTCCCCTCGTATCAAAGAATTACAGTACTGCATACTTTTTGTTTTTTTTTGCTTTTTTAATGCGTATGTGTGAAGTAAATGTTTTCAAACTACTTTGAAGTTAAGAATTATCTCTCGGGAATAAATAGTTGTTTGAATTAAATCCACTTTTTTGCACTGAGGAGCTGTGAAGTGACACCAACTGGAGGAGAGAAAATTCAAACCTGGCATCCAAACATTTTATTATTATGACAAAATATGAATCTGATGGGATTCCAGAAGAAAATCAAAGAATTTGAAGCTTCAAGATTTAGTTTTGTTCATTTATTTTGGCAGAAGAGAAACAAAGTTCCTTCCTTTTTGGTCAAGCAGTTTAGCGGTGCAGTTGTCTCCACTGAGGTCATCTCACACCTGAGACAGAAACATCTTTTTGTTTCTCCAAAGGATGCTGAGAGGAAGCTGATGAGAATAATCTGCATGCCAGAGACAGAAAGCCAGCCGCCAATAGAAAAGAAAGACGGTACAGAAAAGTTTGAGATGGATGGGATGATGCAAGGCGGAGGCAAGACGCCTAATACCCCCGACTAATGATCCGGCAACTGGAATGCAAACCCTCTGAGCTCAGGTGAGCAGGTTGGGCTGGGTGAGGGAAGGGTTTCTTTCCTTTCAGGGAGGGTTGTCTGGGTGTCACGATGCTGGGAAGCCTTTGACGCTCTTGTCACTTCCACTACCTGAAGAGATGCCTCAAAGGTTGGAGGCAGCGATCCAGGATTTTACATGCAAACAAGTCGCCTCTTCTTTGGACAAGAAAAGGTCACGCACAGAGCAGAAGACACGTTTTCCTTCTTTCCTTCAAAGGAAAAAACCTTTTTGGTTTTCTGCCCCTGTAATTCAGTGAAACAGACATTTACTGGAGCTTTGAATCGTCAATCAGTGTCAGACTGAAAGGGAAAACTTACAACAAACTTTTCAAGAGTCAAAACTTCTCGGCTCCTTTTTTCACTCATATACATTTATTTATGATAAGTTTCAATGTTAAATCAGCTGAAGCATGTCATGAAGTCAGAGCTGGACTCTGGACTCGCACCAAAGTCAGTGATCTGACAAAAACCATTAGAGTTCAGGGCAGCTGAAAGCAGCAGAGCTGAAACGGCTTCAGATGTTCCATCAACACCGGACGATGGTTGAATCTGAGAAAACTCCATAAAATCTCCATCAGGTTTGTCTGCAGGTGCTCCCATTTGATCAGCAATCTCAATTGATTTAGGTTCAAGTCTCTATTGTTTCCTGATCTAATAAAAAATATTACAGAACAGCTTAAAACCTGTGCAGAAAGAAAAAGATGGATCAAAACAAGCAACGAGAAAAACAAAAGAGTAGCATCAAAATATGAATATATTTTAAAAAAAAAACTTTCAAAGTGTTAAAAAAAAAAGAAATTACACATTTAAAGATCCAAAGACACAAACTAACATGTAATCTCATCTAAAAAAAATCGAAAACGTTTATTGAAAGAATCATTGACTACTTTAGACACTTTCAAAATAAAAGATTCCAAAACCTTTAAAGAATTAGTGAAGCAAATTGTGTTAAAAGTCTTTCCATGCTCTATGATGTTCTTTAACCGAGCCGTGTCTACTGGAAAGATAGAGAGTTATAAAAGTACACTAATTCTAATTTTTAACCTTTAAAAACGTGTAATTAGAAACGTACACAAAGTAAGACACTTTGAACACACAAATCTAATTTTGTTAATGCAAAGTGTTTTGATGTAAATGTAAAAATAAGAAAATGGTCTTTGACAGAAACAGAAATGCAAAATTAAATCGGGTGTGAAAACTATTGGCACTAATTTCTGAATGTGTACTTTGAGCTGTTGGAAATAAAAAGCACAAAAATAAATACAAACTTGCTGAAAAAAAACACCAGAATATCAATATAATTCATGCAGAAACACATGTGATAGCAACTATAAAATCTTAACCTTTGAAATTAAAATCACTGTATAAAAGTGTATATACCACACTGTATAAACTTTTTTCATGTTTGTTTGTTTGTTTATTTGACAGAAACGATGTGCAAAAACATTAAAGGTGCTTTAAACCAGATTATAGCTAAACTAGTTTGCGTCTGAACAATGTAAATCCAGATGCCCACTGGCACATGAATCACACTAACTCCTGATTCCAGAATAGATCATATCATATCACTGCTTACAGACCAAAGAAGTCATTCAGTGACACAATGGCACATCAAACACTACAATGACGTGTTATAGAATAAAATGAAACATTTGACTCGGACCATATCATGCTAATTACAACATTGCTGCTTTTCCAATAGTACTTTCCTAAGATCACACGAGGACGGATTCATATCTGAGGAATGTTTCTCACACTGTGGGAGTTTGTCCGTTCTTTCATGGCTTCATCAAACAGTGACTAGTGAACCTGAAGTCCTGGCTGTTTGTTCAGATTAGACCTGGACATATTCTTTAATGGGGCAGCAGTCATGTTGTTTAAGATTTAAAAAATGTATATAGATAATTAAATTTTAGCATGCTAGTGGACAAGGAGGAACAATGTCTTATCCAATACTTTAACCGTTGATTACTCCGTGAAGTTCCACTGACAGACTGTATTTTATAGTATTAGACACTTTGTTTGCATATTTTTAATACAAAAATTTGAATCCAGAGCAAGTCTAAATATTTAAATTCCTCTCTGTTTTAATTTGACTCTTAATTATATATAAACATTGAAAGGAGGACTTTTGTTTTTGTAAAATACATTGCCAATGTTTCGTTATCACAGTGAAAGAAGCAGACTATAGCCAGCTAAAACTATTTTTCATTGTATTGTTTGTTTGTTTTTTTTACCAAATCAGCTGCATCACTACATGTTCATAAACAATATTTTATTTTAAAAAGTTAAATGTGAGAGAATTGGTTCTATTGTTGGTTCTGTTCTTCATTCCAGTCGTGTTCTGTTTCTGCCCGTTTCTTCTGATACTGTTCCTGCTGAAGTTCCAGTTTAGATCCACGTCAGATCCAAGTCAGATTCAGGTCAGATCCTGGTCAAGTTCTGGTCTGGTCCAGGTCAGATCCACGTCAGATACTGGTCAGATCCTAGTTAGATCTGGTCTGGTCCAGGTCAAATCCAGTTTAGATCCACGTCAGATCCAAGTCGGATTCAGGTCAGATCCTGGTCAAGTTCTGGTCTGGTCCAGGTCAGATACACGTTAGGTCAAGGTCAGATCCACGTCAGATCCAGGTAAATCCAAGTCAGATACTGGTCAGATCTGGTCTGGTCCAGGTCAAATCCAGTTTAGATCCACGTCAGATCCAAGTCGGATTCAGGTCAGATCCTGGTCAAGTTCTGGTCTGGTCCAGGTCAGATACACGTCAGGTCAAGGTCAGATCCACGTCAGATCCAGGTAAATCCAACTCAGATACTGGTCAGATCTGGTCTGGTCCAGGTCAAATCCAGTTTAGATCCACGTCAGATCCTGGTCAGATCTGGTCTGGTCCAGGTCAAATCCAGTTTAGATCCACGTCAGATCCAAGTCGGATTCAGGTCAGATCCTGGTCAAGTTCTGGTCTGGTCCAGGTCAGATACACGTCAGGTCAAGGTCAGATCCACGTCAGATCCAGGTAAATCCAAGTCAGATACTGGTCAGATCTGGTCTGGTCCAGGTCAAATCCAGTTTAGATCCACGTCAGATCCTGGTCAGATCTGGTCTGGTCCAGGTCAAATCCAGTTTAGATCCACGTCAGATCCAAGTCGGATTCAGGTCAGATCCTGGTCAAGTTCTGGTCTGGTCCAGGTCAGATACACGTCAGGTCAAGGTCAGATCCACGTCAGATCCAGGTAAATCCAAGTCAGATACTGGTCAGATCTGGTCTGGTCCAGGTCAAATCCAGTTTAGATCCACGTCAGATCCTGGTCAGATCTGGTCTGGTCCAGGTCAAATCCAGTTTAGATCCACGTCAGATCCAAGTCGGATTCAGGTCAGATCCTGGTCAAGTTCTGGTCTGGTCCAGGTCAGATACACGTCAGGTCAAGGTCAGATCCACGTCAGATCCAGGTAAATCCAAGTCAGATACTGGTCAGATCTGGTCTGGTCCAGGTCAAATCCAGTTTAGATCCACGTCAGATCCTGGTCAGATCTGGTCTGGTCCAGGTCAAATCCAGTTTAGATCCACGTCAGATCCTGGTCAGATCTGGTCTGGTCCAGGTCAAATCCAGTTTAGATCCACGTCAGATCCTGGTCGAGTTGGTCTGGTCCAGGTTAAATCTGGTCTGGTCCAGGTCAGGTCCACGTCAGATCCAGGTCAGATCCAGGTCGGATCTGGGCGTTTTGGGTCATCGTTCTCTGTGTCATCAAATTTATCAGTTTTTGTTTTTGTCCAACACACTCTCTCCTGACAAGGCTGGGTTTTTATGCAGTATTGATTTGCTCTTTTTAATGTTTCATGGGAGTTCTTTATGCTTTTGGTGTTTCATTGAGTGAAACGCTGAGGCTTATGTGTGGATGAGCAGAGTTTGAAGCTCAGCGCAGAGCTCATGCTTTCACGCAGGTGCAGCGTCTTTCTAAAGGACCTGCCATCAAACCTCTCACAGGTGACAGGAAGGGGCAGAAACCTGGCTCCTCCCACTTGGCGGGGAATGGACTGAAGGCTGCATTTATCCCCAACTCCCTTCTCAGAATGATTTTCCCGTCTCAAAAAGATTCAGGACCCGCATAAAGAAACCTCAGCAGGAGCAGATTTATTTCTGCCTCTGAAGTTCAGTTTCAATTTTCGGTCACAAAAGAGATGAAACAAAGGGGAAGAAAAGGAAAAAAAACTTTCATCTTTTTTTATATTTTTGACAAACACACAAAAAGACAAAGACGAGGAGCAAAGCTGCCAGGCTGCAAAGAAACTTTCCAGAAGAGTAAAAGCGTTCTTCAGTGCAAAGCCCAATTTGCCTTAAATTCAGCTGAAATTACAGCCCAGGTATCCTTCTCTTCCTCCCTCCACCATCTCCTGACACTTCAAAGGGAATCCGTACAAAATTTAACGTGCCTGTTTTACCACCAGTGCCGCGCTGAGATTCCTCCTCTTCATCAGAGTGAAGGTACCTCAGTGAGGAGGGAGTGTGACGAGGCGGCGTGACAGCTGGTCTGCTGTGAAACCTCAGAAACCTCCTTTGTGCGTCAGATGAGAAAAGATTCACTCGTGCCAGAGCTCTGCAGCTTCAGAAACACAGACGCAGCGGTTCAAACGCCGCCAAGAATCAACTCCAGGCGCTTCATGATGGGATTTACTGCAGAAACTCTTCAAGGTGAGCGTGTTTTAAAAAAAAGCATCAGCAGTTCAAAGAGTTCAGAACATTAGGAGGCCACCAATTCAACAGTTTTCTCTGCCTTTATGCTGGGAAAGAGAAATGATGATGAATTATTTCTGAATGAAGGCACTCTGGATGCTGAGAAACGGTTCTCTTCACGTTCATTTGTAAATAGTTTTATGTTTGGGATGTTTCAGTGGATAAAAACCGTTTCACTAATGAACAATCATGAAGTTGTGGTGAGTACGCACAAGCTTGTCATCGTTTTCATCGAAACTTTTCCCAGCCTGAACGTATTCAGGATGAGAGCTGACTGCTGATTAAACACAGCTGTTTGGAAACATCTGGAGTGATCTTCATCCTGCAGAACCGCTGGCAGTCGTGTCCCCCCAGCCAATGGGCTCAAAGCTCCTCCCCCATGTGATAAGGTCAGTTAGGGTCAAACAAAAACAAAAGAGGAATACACAAACCAGCAGCTGCTGAAAGGAAATATTCTTTATTCGTCCGTTAAAACATGTTAGTTATGTGAGAAACACAACCGTGTCTGACAACAGAAGAACCAAGAAGTCAGTTCATAAAACAGACACTATGACCTTTACTGCAGTAATATTATGTTTTATTGGTAACAGTTGTAGGTTCAGAGACTTATTATTATTCAAGTTTAAAATTTACTTTTTCTTAAAAATTTTAAATATTTCTTTAAGTTTAAAAATTTTTTATTATCTTTTTTTATATATTTATAATTTTATTTTATTATTTTTCATTATACTAATTCCTTCATGTTTACAATGTGTTCTTTTTAGAAATGTAATTTTCAATTTTTTTACAATCTGGTTTTTCATTCATTTATTCATTTGATCCTATAGAGAACTTTCTAAGCCAGTTTGACCTCAGGTAACCTACAGTAACCAGGGATAACCTCCCATAGCCTGGAGTAACAAAAAGGAACCAGACATGACCTGTAGTAACCTGCAGTAACCCACAGTAACCTGCAGTAACCTACAGTAACCTACAGTAACCTACAGTAACCTGCAGTAACCTACAGTAACCTACAGTAACCTGCAGTAACCTACAGTAACCTACAGTAACCTACAGTAACCTGCAGTAACCTACAGTAACCTACAGTAACCTACAGTAACCTGCAGTTACCTGCAGTAACCTACAGTAACCTGCAGTAACCTACAGTAACCTACAGTAACCAGGGATAACCTCCCATAGCCTGGAGTAACAAAAAGGAACCAGACATGACCTGTAGTAACCTGCAGTAACCTGCAGTAACCTACAGTAGCCTACAGTAACCTGCAGTAACCTACAGTAACCTACAGTAACCTACAGTAACCTGCAGTAACCTACAGTAACCTGCAGTAACCTACAGTAACCTACAGTAACCTACAGTAACCTGCAGTAACCTGGAGTAACCTACAGTAGCCTACAGTAACCTACAGTAACCTGCAGTTACCTGCAGTAACCTACAGTAACCTGCAGTAACCTACAGTAACCTACAGTAACCTACAGTAACCTACAGTAACCTACAGTAACCTGCAGTAACCTACAGTAACCTACAGTAACCTACAGTAACCTGCAGTTACCTGCAGTAACCTACAGTAACCTGCAGTAACCTACAGTAACCTACAGTAACCTACAGTAACCTGCAGTAACCTGGAGTAACCTACAGTAGCCTACAGTAACCTACAGTAACCTGCAGTTACCTGCAGTAACCTACAGTAACCTGCAGTAACCTACAGTAACCTACAGTAACCTGCAGTAACCTACAGTAACCTACAGTAACCTACAGTAACCTGCAGTTACCTGCAGTAACCTACAGTAACCTGCAGTAACCTACAGTAACCTACAGTAACCTACAGTAACCTGCAGTAACCTGGAGTAACCTACAGTAACCTACAGTAACCTGCAGTAACCTACAGTAACCTACAGTAACCTACAGTAACCTACAGTAACCTGCAGTTACCTGCAGTAACCTACAGTAACCTGCAGTAACCTACAGTAACCTACAGTAACCTGCAGTTACCTGCAGTAACCTACAGTAACCTGCAGTAACCTACAGTAACCTACAGTAACCTACAGTAACCTACAGTAACCTGCAGTAACCTGGAGTAACCTACAGTAGCCTACAGTAACCTACAGTAACCTGCAGTAACCTACAGTAACCTACAGTAACCTGCAGTAACCTGGAGTAACCTACAGTAACCTACAGTAACCTGCAGTTACCTGCAGTAACCTACAGTAACCTACAGTAACCTACAGTAACCTGCAGTTACCTGCAGTAACCTACAGTAACCTGCAGTAACCTACAGTAACCTACAGTAACCTACAGTAACCTGCAGTAACCTGGAGTAACCTACAGTAGCCTACAGTAACCTACAGTAACCTACAGTAACCTGCAGTAACCTGGAGTAACCTACAGTAACCTACAGTAACCTGCAGTAGATTCCAAAGGCAGAGACCCTCAAGGCAGAATCTGCTAACGGTCCCCATTAGGTTTTAAAACCAAAGGAGACCGTTCTTTTAGAGCGGGGGCACCTAGACTGTGGAACTCCCACTTTCTTTATGTTCACTGGTCTCTATTGATGTTTTCAAAAAACAACTCAGTTATCCAGTTAAACTGAATGGGCCTCTGGCTGGATGACTGTATTTTATTCATCCATTCATCCATTCATCCATCCATCCATCCATCCATCCATCCATCCATCCATCCATCTTCTTCCGATCCTTTGAGAGACACCAAGAAGGACGCTGTCCGGCCCACAGTCAGAGACCTGTCCCCCACCTGAAGGCAAAGGGACATGACTCTCTCATCCACTGGGTTGACCTCCAACACCTGGTGGCTGAGATGGGGGCTCACACCAGCACCCTAACCCTAACCTGTATATCGCTCTTTACCTTCCTTGAAGGCCCAAAAATTTACAGTCAGTCCCCTTTGAATGTACATTCACACACTGATGGCGGCTCCGCTGGGGCCAACATGGCGCCAACCTTCCACCGGAGGTAAGGTGGGGGTCAGTGTCTTGCAGTTGAACCTGCAATCTTCTGATCAGAGGTCAACCGCCCTACCACTGCATCACGGCTGTCCACATGTAGTAACCTGTTGTAAACTATAGTAGCCTGTAGTGATGTGTGGTAACATGTAGTAAACTGTTTTGACCCACGGAGGCGGAGCTGCAGGTTCTCCTGGGGTCAATCAGCCAGAAGTTCATTTCATTTTTTGTTGTTGAAAAACCCCACCGTTGAAGAAACTGTGAGTTTTTTCTTTCTCGTGACTGAAGTCCTGTTTTCTCATCCTGAAGGAAGAGGTTTCCTGCGGCGGCACGCCGGGCTGCAGCACAGAGGCCTTCCTCCTCTCCGAGTACACGCTGAAGAAGTCGTCAGTCAGGAGTTGGAACGGTAAATGATGTCTATCTCCAGTCTCTTTGTTGGAGCAGCTTTCGTCTCGGTCACAGCAGATCAGGAGACGGTGTTCAGAGGACGCCGGAGATGAGAACAGAGTCTAATCTCACATCACATCCTGCTGAAGGACAGCCGAGGTAATAGAGTTTCAGTGAAGCTGTGGGAGGAAGAGGAGCAGCAGGAGGAGGAGGAGCTGAGTCTGACTTCAACATCCCTTCAATCGGAGGAAGTCCCATCATCCAGGACCTGATGATTTATCTTTTTATTTTGTTTAAACTGAACCTCCTCGTCTTTGTTTTCCAGTCATTTTTTGCAGTTTGTTCACTTTTAGGTATGAAGTAATTAAATCAAAAAATGAGGAAAAACAACAAAACAATGGGATTCAAAGTCTTAAAGGGGGAGAACGGTTTGACGAGAAGAGCCTAACAGGAGTGGCTGTGAGCAGCTGTTCAGCTCCCTTCTTCCAGGTATTTTAAGGACGTGTCAGATGATCTCAGAATCTCATCAAGGCTGACGGCGCAGGGCGGCAGGCCAGCTGCCAGAGGATGGAGGGATTGTGTTCTCTCTCCATTTGTGGCTCTTCTCCTGCAAACGCTGGCCTTTTCCTCCGGGGACGACCTGGAAGGTCTCAAACAACATCACGTCTCAATGACAGACGGCTTTTCATTTGCAGCAGGTAGAAACACTTTTGATTTCTCAATTGATTTCAAAACAATGCATCTCATAAAACAGCTCTGACAGACTATTACCAGGCAGGAAGGGAGATCAGGCTCATGATGTCCACAGGAGAGGCTGCTCGCACATTTAAAAACAGAGAAGTTCACCTTGGACCGATTTCTGCTGCTTTTTACAGAAAGAGGAAAGCTGAAACCTTTTAAATATATATTTGAGTTGCTGCTCTTGACCTGGGTCACGATGATCTAATACAGTGTTTTTCAACCTTTTTTGAGCCACGGCACACTTTAACCTTGACAAAAATCCCGCGGCACACCAGCATCCCAAAAAAAAAAAAGAAGCAGAAACTCATAGTCTGTTTTGATCTACAGCGCCCCCCCCCCCGGCAATCTGACATGTATTTTTGTGATAATTGTGGCAGAAAAAGCAGGAAGTTGCAGATGTTTTTTTTCTAAAAGATGTAATAAAAGTTAAGTTACATACAAACTGTATGTTCGTTGTGGTTTCAATCCGTGTAACAAGGACGACTCATTGTACGCTGAGGCGCTGTCCCTTTAAGCCAATGCATCATGGGAGATGTAGTGTGAATACGGCGAAAGGGCAGAAAGACGGCTTCATGGTTTTGTTCACTTGTTCCACGGTCTTATACCGGATTCTGTGGAAAGCTACACCGCTAAAGACGAGCTTTAGCTGGTATTTCTGTTAGAACTGAGCGACTTTACGAGCTAAATCGGGACAAGGAAGTGAAGACTTTAAGCACTTCTGATTGGTCAGACTGATGACATGTGATTAAGCCTTCAAGAATGATTGGTGGAGTCGTGGAGACAGTAAAAGCTGCGGGACTTTTCAGAAAACAGTTATAGCTGCAGGTAAATCGCGTTACCGTCATTCTTATCAAAATGTCTTTAATAGAATCAATTAAACACAAAGAAAAAAGTATTTTATGATCTTTTATATTCCTAACTACTCAGTGTTTTATCAGGACCTGTTTGGATGAACAAAAAGCTGATTTCCTTGAGATGGGAAATGTTTTTAGATCAGTTAATGAGGGCAATTTTCCACGGCACACTTGACCATCTTCCACGGCACACTAGTGTGCCGCGGCACACGGCACACTGGTTGAAAAACACTGATCTAATAGTCTTTCTTTTACTGAGACACAGTCACTTATTTTTAGGGATGGGTACCGTTTGGATTTTACCCGGTACTTTGGAAAGAACTGGTGCTTCAAAAAAAAAAAAGCCTTTTTTTTTTGTTTGAAGCTGTGTATTTTACTGCTAATTGCCACAGTGACGGCTTTTATTTGGAACATTGAGCAGACAAACGTTCACTTTAGCATTTTGACTGAAGCTCCACCCACACTCACAGCCCCAGCCATTCTGATATGAGCCCACCCACAATCGCTGGAAAGACAAAATGATTGGCTAGAGCTGTAAACCAAATTTGAATAGAAGTGTTTAACATGTCCGAAACGAAGCACCGAAATCTATAAATTACAAAGTACAGGTGGTTCTACGTACATCAGGACTGGTACCAAGTTGGCACAAGGTTTCGGTCTCCATCTCTGTTTGTTTTCAGATAAAATAACTTTGTTTACTTTCTTGAAACAAATGAATCTGTTTTTAGAACAAGAGTCAGAAATTTTACTGGAAGAAAAAAAAACGTCCAGAGAAGAAAATTTTGGTGAAAAAAGCGAGCTGATGGTTTTCGGTGTAAAACGTGGCGAGCAGGATTTCAAACCACATTTCCTCCACATGTTGTAACCAGGTGTGCACCTACCTGTCAGAGCTCCCAGGGTTCATAGGGGCAGACAGGTCTCTGCTGAGATAATAAACTCTTTGATTCCTCCTCGTCTGAGCTGATTTGTTTCCTTTTGCTTGTTTACTCTAAAACCTTTTTGCAAGTTTGTGAACAGCTCTCAAAGCGACGGATTGTCAATTATGTATTTTGCATATTAATACTTAATTTGATCTGATTTGCTTTTCCTTTGCTGTTAATCCATGCACAAACAAGCCGTGGCTCCATCAGTGCGGAAGAAGAACTCTGGTTCTTCTATCAACAGGAAACTAAAATTGCCCCAAAACCAGTAAATCTGAGTAATTAACTCCTTCTTTCACGCTTGGCAGAGAGGCGCTCTTATTTTAATGATCTGATCCACTGATCCTTCAAATTTTGTCCCACAGGAAGAGATGCAAATAAAGCCCCGTCTTCATTTATTGTCTTTGTCTCCTTGTGTGCTGCATATTGAACGCCACAACAGCAGAGAATTTATGAAACGAAGAACAGCCAAGCTCACCTGTGGACGCCGGGCTCACTTCCTGTCAAGCCCCGCCTCCAGAGTCGTTTCTAAATCCGGATCAGTCAAGCATCAGGCAGAAATGACGCAGATGAGAGTTGTCGGTTTAAGAAGAAACCCACAGCACGCGTCCCGATCCATCTGATTTCTATCTGCTCCAATCCCTCCTCCAAACCTGGATAAGATAAGAAAGGCGGCGCCTGCTGATGGTGGTCATCCATCCAACGTGGAATGTTTGGACGGCGTTCGACACTGCGAGGCAGGAGCGTGGACGTGGTTGCTGCAGCGGAGCTGCTCTGACACCAGCATCAAGCCGGCATTCACCAAGCGAGAAGGCCCCCGCAGAAGTGAGGAGAAGACCTGACCTCGCCCCCCCCCCCGTTTGACAATCTGTGTCTTGCTCATGGAAGCCGTGTCTAAAGGAAGTAAGGTCTGCATGTGTACATGCGTGTGCTGTTTCCCTCCTCTAACTGCTGTTAGCAGCAGCGGCCCTCATCTCTCTGACTCGGTGCAGACCTTTCTTTAATGAAAGTGGGTCAGGTGACTGCCGCTCCTGCGTCGGCGCTCATGACAGACGCCGCCATGATTCTCTTTATTGCCAGCCTGAAATGTTTAAATCCTAAAAATTATTATTTTTTAATTTTAGGTTTCTTTTTGTCTATAAAAACTGATATAGTTTCTTCCTTGAAGCAGTCAGACTGCTGAAATCCGGTTGATCACTGCCCCCCCCCCTCTCCATGGACAATAAGCTAATTCTCAAGTGCAATATATAATATACTGTGCAATACTCACCAGGAACCACACCGTAACATATTGATATCACATTGATATTATATTATTTCTTTATGTCTGAATGTAAAGGGCTGGCCCGGGACCAGAGAGCCTAATTTCGTTTTATCATGTGATAAAATGACAATAAAGATTTCCTGATCCTGATACGTAAGTTATTTTAATGTATTAAACTGTTAATAATAATAATAATAATATATGAATAATATTAATAAAAACAAAACAAAATAATGATCAATTTAATATTTTACTTTAACATTCATGATGGATTTAGTTTTGTTTTTTCCTTTTTATTCTGTATTTTATTTCCATCAGAGTGGGACTTCTGTGTTTGTGTGCATCTTTGGGGGGGGGCTGGACAGGCCGTGGCTCCCATTGGACCCAGGCGGATGGAGGCGGCCTTTAAAGCACTATGTGGACCGCCAGACCACCAGAAGGGAGATTTGCTGCAACATGTTGCTCTTGTCCACCTGTTGTGTAGTTTGTGTTGCACTTTGTGGTTTTGTGTTCAGGCCCACCCTGTGTAGTCTTGTGTTTTAAGTGAAGCTTTGGGGTGAACTGCCGTTTTGTTTTGCATACGTTCTCTCTGGTGAATCAAATGGTTGAGACGGTTCAGGGTTGGGAAGCATTTGACAAACTAAAACAATCTACTGATCAGACAGCATCAGAGTGAAAAAAACAGACTAGCGTGTCATGAAAGAGTCATCATGTGTGTTTAGACATGTGTAGCAATGAAATGTATGACTCCAAAACTTGTTTCTTTCATAAATAATCATAATGTAGGTGTCACATAGTGACATTTCATGTATAAAATAGTGTTAAGCAAGAAATAAAAAATACATTTAATAAAAGAAATGGAACAGTGAAATCCTTGTTCTATATTTCTATAAGCCTATCTGTGCTGAATGTGTGTATAAATGACGATTTATCGTATTTCGGGCAGATACTCGCTGCAGTGTTTTTTCAGGTAAATACCCTAGGGCGGTTCAGTTAATTAACTCACCTGCTCAGCGTCCTATTTAAGCCAGGTGCGCAGTTGTTCATTCTTTCTTACCTTCAGCGCTCATTCTTCGCCGGTCTCCGAGCCCGCGGGTCTCCTTCTCTTTCGGCGTCTTGCCGTGTTCCCCCGTCCTTGGGAAGGATGATCCCCATCTTTCTGATGTGGGGTTTTGGTTTCGCCGCGTCTGCTCTCCTTAATTTCTCCTCCGATCCGCGGGTGGCTGACGATCCGCGGGCGGCTGCCGGCGCACAGCGCGTTCGTTTCGCCGCGGTCGCGTGCATCTGCAGGGGGTGTGCTTTCCGCAATGTTCGGGATGTCCGTGCCCCCCGATCAGGAGTAGTCGGGTCTTCTCGTCTGCCGTGGTCGCCCCAATTATCCACGGTGAGCGTCACGCGGTACTTTTCCCGTGTAGTTTTCTATGGCTGCGTCTCACTTCCTGTTTACTTCGGTGACGTCACGTCCCTAAGGACCCTGGGAATTGTAGTTTTTTTTTCCGGGTCCTTCATGATGCACTTCTGATTCTTTTTCTGCTGCGTAGTTCTGCGTCGTCCGGTTGTTTTATTTTATTTATTTTTTTCAGGGGTTGTGGGGTCCTTTCTGTGGTTGTGAAGGCTGGCAGACCTCGTTTGGACAGGTTTCTCATGCTGGCTGAATTTCTCGTGGCTTTTAGCATTTGTTTTCTATTGCTGTTTTGTTCTTTGGGAGCTGTGTGTAAATCTTGATTGTCTTTAATTTGATGCTGGCTTTATTATTATGGCGGTTCTTCTGTTTGTTTTCTTCGTTGTTGTAGCTGCTGGTTAGTTGGAATGTGAATCAGTGTCTCTTGGACCCGTCTCTGCTCTATGGACATTTTCCCTTATGATTGGTCTCTCTTATGCAGCGTCTATGGCTCATTTTATTCACTCTGCGATCCTCATTCATTGCCCCCGCACGTTCTGCTCCACCTGTTTTTCCCCGCTCTGTGTACCCCAGTGGGTCATGCCCTGGCTTCAGGGACTTGCGTCGGCCGCATTAGTGAGTGTGTCAGTCTCGTCGCGGCCTCGTTTTCTCGGCTGGACAGTTAATTTGTTATTCTCTCTCTAGTTTGGTTGGAGGTTTGTGGGGGCTATGTGATGGATTCTTCCGGGGCATCGTTTTCAAGCTGCCACTAAGGGTGGCCCCTAGGAAGTGTTCAGGTTGATGTGACTTGATCTGGACCTGCTAGCGCCTTGCAGTTAATCTTCTGGGCATCAGTGGCCTGGTTCCCCATGCGCCTTCAGGATTGGTATATATTTTCTTCAGCTCCCCATGCTGTCTCCACGAATTTCCTCCGAACGCGATGTAAGGCTGAGGATGACTGTCACTGATGGTCTCACTGTTCTGCCTCTATGCCTCTCAGTGGCGTCTCTTGGCCTTCAGTTGGCGCTCGAGGTGTTTGTCGGTTTACCTTTCCGTTGTCGTGGCAGTCCTCATAAAATCGACTTTATCGCCCTGTACTGGATATTTGTAGGCGATGGGTGCCCTTCATTTTGCATGTTATTGATTATTTCTTGGTGGCCAACTTTACTCTGTATCCCTGGTCTTTTGAATCTCTGTGAAAAAACTTTATTTTCAAAATTGGGTTTCCACGTTATCTATAATGTATGGTCCTCCACCCGTCCGGATTTATTTTTCTTCTATAGATTTGGGTGGTTCATTGATGCTTGTCTCTCCCCATTATGTCATCTCTAGCTTGTGCAGCATGTCGTTTCTTCGAATTTTGGTTGGATATGATTCGTCAATGATTGGGCCACCTGACGTTTGCTGTAGCTTTGGTCCTATGGTCATCCGTTCATCTTGTGTTCTTGTTCTGGGTAGTTCGATCCTGGGCCGCGTGTTCCTGTTCTGGATTTTCGTGTTTTGCGTTTGATCTTTCCCTCTCTATGCCTGAAGTGGTTTTGTGATACCTGTTGTGTCTTCAGGCTCCCTCCACTTGTTCTCCTGAGTCTGCGCCTTCTGGTTTGGGGGAAAAGGATTTAAGAAGAGTGGTTTGTGTTTGTCCGGCCGCCGGAATCTACAGCTCTGTTGGTTTTTAAGGGTTGTCCGGTTATTTCATCCTTGGAGATTATATTAAAGCTGATTCAATATTGAATGATAGTATTGTCATCGGTTGACTTGGTTAATGTTTAAATAACACCTTGAGCAACTTCTACCCTGACCGTAGGAAATATATCACTTGCGCTCTCAAGCTTAGTTCAAGAGTTAAATCTTGTGTCCACAAGTCAGTCTTCCATCTGCCTTGTTTAAGCAGATGACACTCTGCTAAATGCATCCCCATTTAGAGGCTTGTTATACTCCGCCTCTAAATGCTTAAGGTTCAGTCTAGCAAAAAAATACTATCAAAACCTATGATCCCTCATGGCTCTCAAGTTCTCTTTTGCAGTATCCAGACGCCATTGGCTAATTAAAAAATTTGAGAATCACTAATATCAAATCAAAGCATCAAATCCAGCCGAGCTGTAATCCTTTGCTACGTGGGATGTTGACCTTCCTCATCTACAAATCTCCTTGGCTACTCTTCCCATCACCTGCTCCTCGATGGCCTCCTGAAGGTGCGTCCCTCTGAAACTGTCAAAGGTTACTTTTCTCATCATTGGAGTATATAAAAATTGGTGTTAAGATTTCGTGCAGGTTATATATTTCACTATCATTTCACTGTTGGAATTTGTGATTATGGGGGTTTCTAGGGTGCGATAAATCCACAATGGGTCTTTACCTTTACTATCTACTAAATTTCACTTTCTCAGATTTGTTGTTTCTTTTTAAAAGCACTGTTATTTAATTTATCTCAATCATTTTTGAAACTGATCAGTTTCTGGGTTATTTATATATTCTTGTCAAGACTAATACTGCTTTGTTTTTATCTATGCATCGCATCCTGAGCCTGCGAACCCCTACGCCCCGATCAGCTTCTCCGTTTCCAGGAAATTATGTCACCCATGCATTCCTTGATCTGGTGCTGCAACGATGACTGCTCGACGTACCTATTGCTGCACTGAAAGTGACGGGGCGTTGGACCTCCTCTGCATTCCAATGACACTTCTGACTGAATTAATTAATCAATATCAACCGCAGAATGAATGTAAATTCTTCGATTATAGATGTTAAAAGAAAATTATAGCCAGGTGGAAGCCTCAAAAATTTAGGTTGCTCTAAGTTGTATCATAGTTTGCGCGGTGCTCGGATCTGGTTCTTAAGCTCATTTGTTTGTAGTATGCCAATGAAGCATAGTAAATATGGGCGTTGAACTCGTTCTTAATATTGGGATGGAACCTCATTTATATGGATGTTCCTTGAGCGCTTATAATTGGTATGCCAAATGGAGAAAATTATGGCTATTAAGCTCGTTCGTGGTACTGTCGTTGGGAGCTTCGAAATAACGGATGTTACTTAAGCGCGTGTATATATAGTTGCCAAAATGGTAGAGTTTATGGTCATCAAACTTGTTCTTAGTTTAATAGAAGTTTGAATAATGGCTGTTAAGCATGTCATACGCCATCGGAAGCTTTGGATTGGATGTTAAGTTAGTGTATCATACGGGTTGTTTGGCGGTTTAAATTATAGTTTAGCACAGCGTTTTGCGGAAGTGAGCTTACGTTCTAAGATCAGTTTATGTTGGCTCCCCTTTTATTTCTTTCCCTCTCTCTTTCAGATAGTATGTTCCTCTAGTGGTTTCCACGAACAGGAGCGACCCTACGGTCAATGGTGCCGGGTCACACATAGCAGATCCACTAGATAGCATGTCCCCTTCGTGGCGCTGTACTCGAACGGGGCGGCCCAACGGTCAATGGTGCCGGGTCACACATAGCAGATCCACTAGATAGCATGTCCCCTTCGTGGCGCTGTACTCGAACGGGGGCGGCCCAACGGTCAATGGTGCCGGGTCACACATAGCAAATCCACTAGATAGCATGTTCCCTTCGTGGCGCTGTACTCGAATGGGGGCGGCCCAACGGTCAATGGTGCCGGGTCACACATAGTAGATCCACTAGTTAGCATGTTCCCTTCGTGGCGCTGTACTCGAATGGGGGCGGCCCAAACGGTCAATGGTGCCGGGTCACACATAGCAGATCCACTAGATAGCATGTTCCCTTCGTGGCGCTGTACTCGAACGGGGGCGGCCCAAACGGTCAATGGTGCCGGGTCACACATAGCAGATCCACTAGATAGCATGTTCCCTTCGTGGCGCTGTACTCGAACGGGGGCGGCCCAAACGGTCAATGGTGCCGGGTCACACATAGCAGTCATACTGGGAAATGAAATGAAAATGGAATGCTGCCGAAAACACACCCCATTTTATTACACACTGATTTTACATTCACATTTTCTCTTCTTCTGGATGATTTTAGTGTTGGGGGTTTTGTTACCCGAAAGTTTTATGGAATTTTATGGAAGTTTTATGGAATTGAACGGAGCCTTATGCCAAACGGAAATATGTGAATGCCAACTTAAAGAATGTGGAAAAATGTCAAATAAATATTTCTTACTGCAAGAGTTGTCTGACTGAAATGACGATTTATCGTATTTCGGGCAGATACTCGCTGCAGTGTTTTTTCAGGTAAATACCCTAGGGCGGTTCAGTTAATTAACTCACCTGCTCAGCGTCCTATTTAAGCCAGGTGCGCAGTTGTTCATTCTTTCTTACCTTCAGCGCTCATTCTTCGCCCCACCCTCCTCCCCGGCTTCCACCTGTGGGCTCCGTAAAGGGGGGTTTTGTTACCCGAAAGTTTTATGGAATTTTATGGAAGTTTTATGGAATTGAACGGAGCCTTATGCCAAACGGAAATATGTGAATGCCAACTTAAAGAATGTGGAAAAATGTCAAATAAATATTTCTTACTGCAAGAGTTGTCTGACTGAAATGTTTTTCCATGTAAAAACTGATTTTAAATGTCAGCAAATGAAATGTTCAACCAAACTGAAACATTTCCTCCTTTTAGAAAGGAATGTGTAAAATAAATAAATAAATGTCGTGGGAACGACTTATAATAAAGAGACAAAATGAACGACACCTCCGTTTCCTGTCAGGATTTGTTTTTTTGTAAAGGTTTCCTCCTCGTGTTTCAGACAAACCTACTAGGAAACCAAAAGGAAGTCATTTTATTTTGAAATTGCCCCTCAGGATTACAGTGAGAAAAAGGAAATGATAACTTGAAAATCTTCCCATTTATAAAGAAACAAAGACCAAAACGTTTACAGCTCTTCACAGTGTTCATTATTTCAGCTTCAGCTGTGAAGCATTGGGCTTGTTTACCTGCAGCTCCTTCCTGTGAGGTAAACCGGCGGCTGCAGCACGTCCTGCATCTGTATGCGGCGTGCACGCGCCCCAGGGTCAGCGCCTTTATGGACTAATCTGTAAGACACAAATGAATTGACGGAGCTGTCAGCGGCTGGAGCTGCGGCGCTCAGAGAGGCAGCTCTGGAGGAAGATTTGAAAGATGATTTGAATATTTCTCTCTGCCTCCCCAGTGTCACATTTGATTTGACAGACCTTAATGGCCGCCGACATCAGAAATTCACCAGAGCTGAAATTAATGTTGGAATAGAAATCAGTTCTGCTGCTCTGCGCTCCACTTTTTATTCTTCTTGTTCAGAAGGATCAAGAACTTTTTGTCTTGTTAATACTTTTTGGAAATGTTCTCAAGCCTCAGCAGAAGATAGAGAAGTTTGGGTCCAAATCCGAGCTCCTTCTGTCAGTCTGTCTCAGAACAAGCCGCCTCCTCCTCTCCTCATGTCTACCTTTTCATTCATCATTCATCTTCTAATCTGTTCAGGGGGGTCAGGGGGCTGCTGGAGCCTATCCTGGCCTATCTGCCTTTTACCTCCCATAGTCTGTGTACATCCACAGAAAACATCTGCAGCTGAAAACCGTCTCATGCCAGCAGCAGGACCCTGCGGTGATGGCGGGTGAAGGTCCGGGACATTTGGACCTAAGGCGCTGAAGAAGAACCAGATGGAGGCTGGAGGGATGCGTCAGGTGACACAGATGTCTCACCTTTACGTGACTGAATGAAATGTTTCACGTGTGTTCGTCTGAATGCATAGGCATGCGTGTGAACATGATTTGTCTTGTGTACATGTTGACATGTTTGTATGTGAACATTTTTGGAGCCAGCCGGTATGTTTGTAACATTTGAGTGTGTGTGTGAACAGGCCCCGCCCCTTCTAGATTTGTTTTACATTTGAACCTGACAGTAATGATTATAACCATCCAGAAACTTGTTGTTCTATTATTTTACACCCCCCCCTTTCTATAATCACCCTCCTACCCCCCCCCCCCCCCCCCCTCTGACATCCCTCTCTTCTTCCCTCATTTCCTTTTCTGTTCAGTCCAACAATAAATTGTTACAAATATAATTAGTATTAATATGATTTAGTCTAAACTACAAAGGGGGTTTATTCAGACATACCTCTGGCTCGTCAGAATATTCATAACCTCCTGTTGTTAAAGTAAAATATGTCCAACACAGGAGGCCTTCAGCTCTCATCTGTCTGCTCAGCTGTTGGACAGGACAAGTTAAAAAAAATAAAAAAAGAATAAATAAAAAAATAAAGACATGCAGACAGGAAGCACTGCAGACTTTCAAAATAAAGCAAAATACAAAAACTATATGAAATTATGTGAGAATCAAATAAACACGATACATTTTTAAAATAGAGTTAACTGGAACTGTCTTAAACTGTTCTTGTCCAAAAGAAAAGTGTTAAAGTTAGTCTCTGCTCCTGCACAGAGGCCTGCAAACGCTAAATCTGACCAATCAAAGGCATTGATGATGCTTTTGGAGGAGGAAGAAAATTATTGTTGCTGATAAAATATTGTTTTCAGAATAAGAATCATACATTTGCTGGTGAAAGCATCTGACAGGGCAAAATAATCTTATTCCTTAGTAATCTTTTGATTTGATTTGATTTGAAATGGTTTATTTCAAGCAATTAAATAAGAATAATACACAAAAACATTATAATCATCAGTTATACATTCATACAATAATGAATCAAACTTAGGATAATTAGACATTAAATCAAAGATTGCTTAAAAGGGAGTGGAAGGAAGTGAATTTATATAATCCCACCCCCGTTATATCATAACCATTTTTTATCAGTATCCGGTTCATAACTTTATCAGACAGAATTAAGAATCCTTAGCTATCAATAAAGCACATTACAAATATGAATTACTTAATAATTAGGTAAAAATTAACTTTTAGAAATCAACATGGTAAATGCAAATCATTTATCCAAAATAAATGCAGATTATGTTACTTATAAAAGTCATGTGTATGATTCATAAAAATACTATATCAGTATAATAGACACAACACTGTTTCAATAATCTTCATAGCAAAAATTGATCAAGTATCAAAAGTTAAAATATGTGCAAAACTATGTTACATTGGGAAAAATCATGAATCAATTTTTGGAGCAAGTGAAGTAATATCATTAGAAATCAATCAATTTAACCATTTTCAATAATTGATTAAGCATTTATTATTTATTCCTTTTATGTAATTCTTTTATGACAAGGCAATGCTGTGAAATACAAAAGGGTCCATAATCTGTCGAATGACCAAGGTTGGTATTCCTGCTTCTGCTGATTAACAGCCGTCCTTTTGGGTTTAAACAGAGTCTATAGTTCTCTTCCATCTCATGTCTGCAGACATTAGATAAGTTTGTATCCTGCTGCTGTTGATCTTGATGGTATGTGTGTGATTCTATACATATATCTATATATATATATATATCTATATATATATATATATAGATATATCTATATATATATATATATATCTATATACATATCTATATACATCCTGATTATTATTCTACATCAGAAGAAGGTTTCCTGTGAAGTTACTGTGTACCACATGAAACCTGGCAGGACTAAACTAAAAAACAGGAATACATGAATTTGTTTTTGCATTTTTAAAATAAACCCAAAAAAAATCTTTATTGATTTATTTTTCCATCAAAATAAAGAATCTTTTGTGTTGCACGAGGAAACCTTGATGAATATTTCAGAGAAAAACAGGAATTTTTACAGTCAGTTCAGGTTTGTAATTTTATGCAGAAGACTTGGACTCAAATAGGAGATGAAACAAATTTATCTAAACGCAACAAGGATTTAAATTTGCATGACAGCCGTTCTTGCTGATTTCCCAAAGCTGTCATTGGGGTTTTTGTCCACTCTGAGCTTCCATAAATTGTGCAGATTGAGTGTATTTCTCCTAACTGTCAGCTCGTCTTTCTGTGTCCATGAATATTGGAAGAACTTTGCTCTCTTTTTCTTGTTAGCTGCATTCTGTTTCCGGTTCTTAGCTTCAACTTTTTACAATATTTTAATCAGATGCATGAAGGTTTCTGTGTGTGTATGAGACCCCCCCACAAGCCCCCACTGCTGCTTTAAACCAATTACACTGAGCCAAAGACTTTTCCAGCTTCTTTTTAAAGCGGATTCTGATTCACTTCATGAACTTTTTGTCAAACTCTTTTAATCCAAACGTCGCTGCATTAAAACTAGAAGAAAACTGACATTTACCTAAGGTTTTGACGGAAGGCTCACATAAAGCTCTTCCATAGTTTCCCTCATTTGCAGGTGGGAATTGAACCCCAGACCGACCTGAGGAACTCCTCCAGATCAGGTGTTTTCCCAAAGTGGAGCGGGAGGAGAGGTAGGAGGGATGAGGAGACACGGCCGGTGGCTTCAAAGCTGTAATCTGCTTTAGGAGTCACGCCTGCTCCGTACCCCCCTCTGAAAATTTCCTGTTGTAAATGGGGGCTAATGGGGGAAAGGTCTGTGTAATTCTCTCTCCATTAGCTGCTCTGCCTGGCCTAATTGCCCAGCAGAGCCTGAACAATTTTGTTAGACGTGGCCGGGGTAATTACGGCTGCTTTGGCTAAATATAACAGCCGACTGGAATCCACTCAGGCGTCCGCGCCGCCTTTGTCTTCACATCCATCCATCCGTCCGTCTCCCTCCTGCACCCACCGGCCGAGCTGTGAGCAGCACCGACACGTCCACCCGCCCACTCCTCCACAAACACGCCGCTGCCTCTGGTGACGGGCTGAAGGGTTCGATTCCTGCTGCGGCAGCACCAACAGGAACGTGGGGATGATTAATGGCTCCCTTTGAGAGAGCCGCCACCCTTAGAGGATAGAGGAGATGACATCTTTTATGAGATCATAACCAGGCCTGAAAGACGGTGAAACCCACCTGCACAATCCCAGTTTCCTTTATTGCAATTGTTTAAAAAGAAAATATAAGGTCCAGATTAAAAATCAAAATACATAAATTTTAAAGAGGAAATGCAACAAATCTGAAACATGGAGCGTCCAGGATTCTCACAAAGCTGCGACCGCAGGAGCCTTCCAGCTCCAGACCAATCAGCAAATGCAGGATCTCTTCTGCACCTGCGTTTCTGCGGGATGGAAGTAACTATTCTGGGGTCAGCAAAGCCAAAAAAGAAACTACAAAATCAATTTTATACTGCTAGAACATCCTGATTCTGCAGACAGTAACTGGAATCCATACAGTCCTCGTTGTGGAAGCGAGCAGGATGACGACGGCCTCTTTGCTTCAGGACGATGGATTTGAACAAAGAATCCAGTCAGGATTGAAATGATTTTTAACTGTTGTAGTTATCGATTTGTTCTTTCTGACAAATCTTTCTGGTAATTTGGTCATTTTTAAACATAGTTTTGCTTCTTTAGGCTCTGTTTGACAGTCCAGTTGTTTAATTCCAGGGTAAATCTTTTTGTTGACTCGAATTCTGAGGTGAGTTAGGCTGTTTGGGTTTCATATTCATTCTTTAACAAGCTGCAAAGAATTCTACCACACATGCATTTTATTCAAAGTGTGAGACAAACAAATATAGAACTGACCAAATGAAGAATGTCCTAAAACCAAATGTTCCCAGAATGCTCTGCAGGTGGAACATGTGGCTGAAGCTGCTTCCTTTCAGCAGAGGTTTGATGGGATGAAGGTGGAGGAGCAGCAGTTTGATGAGTGACATCGATGGAACAAAGATCCTGATGCAGCACAGACTGAAAGAACTGTCATGGCTGCAGAAGCTGCGGGTTTGAACCTGCGCTCGTGCTGATGCAGACGTTTCCATTCTCTGCCATCGTTTGTGCTGGAGCCGCCGGCGTGCGGCTCTGAGGACGGGGGAGTAGGAGGGAGTGACGGGGAAAAGTTTGGCAGAGCGTTTTCTTTTGAAAGTGTCACAGCGAGGAAACAGTTCTTTTAAATGAAGATGCGTGTTGTAATCTCCCCCTCATCCTCTCCTCCCTCCCTCCCTCCTTCCGGACAGATTTACCTCCAGCTCCATCAGCCCCGGCCCATATTTATCCCGCAGCCCTTTCTGCTGGCCTGGCACTTGTGTTTATGTAGAGCTGTGATTGTTGATTTATATTTTGACAGTATGCATCTGCGTATTTTGCTGATGTATGTTTTTGTGTGTGTGTGTGTGTGTGTGTGTGTGTGTGTGTGACAAACTGGAGCTATTGACTTGTTGTAAAGCTGCGGTCCTTGAGAGTATTTATGAGCGGGGAAGCGGAGCAGCTCGGTGGCATTTTCCTGTCGCTGGAGCAGAACGACTGTCGACTCTGGCTCTCCGCTCTGACAGCCTCTGCTGAGCAAAGAGACTTGTTTCCCCGAGTTCTCAGTATTTTCTCCTGTCTCTACCCATCCACAGCTATCTGACAAGTCCATATGGAGGCTCAGCCACCAACTGTAATCGATCTGCAAGTCAATTTGAGTCTGAGGCAGATAAACGCTGCAGTGTTTTAATCGGAATGTTTGAAAGACGCTGCCATTGAGGAAGAAATGTTTGTACTCAACTGTTTCTTCCTGAAAACGTTGTTTTTGACGTGGTTTTCTGGAAGGAGGCCGTCATGGACGGTTGCTGCTTTCAGTCCTTACAGGTGGATCTGCGGGTGAAAAATGTCGAGGTGGTAGACCGCTCATGAACCGTACAGGGAAAATGTCTGTGAAAGGAAATGAGACAATCAGAGTCTAGTTTGTGTGGACATCCTACAGGCGCTTAAGTTTCACGTGCACACCCGTGCATGCAGCATTTGTGCACGGTCAGTAAAGAGCCATAACTCACACTTTGCTAACGACTAAGTGTGTGACTTCCATTAGACTTACAAATACTTCACAATACTTTAACCACCTGTACGACAATGGTACGTTCCATTTTCATGATGGTCTTTCAGCCTCAAAGGAACTTTAGACAAACCTGAACTCCACTAACGATGCAGCCGCTCCTCTTTATACCCCTCCAACCCAAAAACCCACAGAAGGTACAGAAGGTAGTAAAAAATACTACAAATTGGGTGATATTCCAACCTTTCGTGACCAAATTTGAATCATATTTTGTTGCTCTGGTAACAACAATTACACATTTTTAGATCTGTTTGTTTTAAATTATGAAAAATTCTAAGTAAAACTTTCCAGTTACCCTAAAATCATCTGAGTCTGTTTAGTGAAACAAGACTGCAAACCATCACAAATACAAATTCTGCTTAACTATATTATAAAATAAAAACCAGTTTCAGTTCAGATATAGCTTTAATATTTTCAGGATTAATGATTCAACGAGATCTTTAAGATTTAGATTCCTAAAGAAAATCAATGCATCTGAGGTGAGTTTGGTCTTTTATCAGGGCGTTTGTCCTGGAAATGACATAAATGAACAGTGGGTGTGTTTCTGCAGTGCAGAAGTGACATCTGTCTGTTTCCTCCACAGCCGGATCGGCGCTGACGTCTTTACGTTTCTTCAGCAGTTTGGGGTTCAATGACTCTTTCACAGCATGAAAACGTACAGAACATTTCAACGAGCAGACGAAGACGAGAAGTGGGTTCAGATTCCTCCCAGCAGGTTTCTGTTCTGCTCCTAAAGCTCTGACTCTTTTGGCTGTTTTTGTGGTTTAATTCCGACAGAAGGGAGCAGAGATGGAACCAGTGCTGGAGCTCAGACTTCAGAACCGACTGGTTTTGGCCTCAGTGAGGTTCACGTGAGCTGCAGCATATGTGCTTCAGCGGGGTGCAGACTCCGTCCATCAGCAGACCGCCGCCTCCAGCTGCTCGTTTCTCCTAAATCCACCCTTTCAGCAGCAGCCTCTGCTCAACACTTCATGAGCTTCCTGTCGGTTTGGGTTATGAAGTGAGCTGAGTTTCTCCCCGTGTGAAGCTCCGCGTCTCTCCCGTGATGCCGCACGTCCGTGATAGATCCAGACATGACCAGCAACAGATGCACGGCTTAATTCCCCGTGCAGACCTTAATGGAGACAAATGGACAAGCCGGGAAGCAACAGAAGGTGTCGCACATCTATATTCATCTAAATTTCCTCCAATGCGTGCTTTTATCCTGTTGTTTATTCATGCTGCGCCGCGGCGGATACCTGCTGCCGCTCTCTGAAGGTTACGCTTCACAGAAACACGCCGTGGAAATTAAACCCATCCATAAAAGTTTGCTTTCAAATACAAAGAGATGTGTTTGCAGACTGACTGGAGATATTTATGAAGAAACACATGAATTCTGACAAACTTTAACAATCAAGGCGTGACCACTGACATGCACCGTTGGTTCCCCACATCAGTTAGGATGTTTCCTGCACAGCGTTTTGCAGACATGAAGACGATAAAGTAAAGACTGCTAACAAGTATTGATTCGTTTAAAACCCTTTTCGTTCAAATCTGTCCCAGAAAAAACCACAGCTGTGCTGCTTCCAACCACCAAACTCGTCATTTCTTCATCAGGAACATCAGAAGCTGCTTTAGGCCTCATGAAAGGAACTTCAACCCCCCACCTCCACACACAGACTGGTGTCATCCAGTCTTCATCCATCAACGTCTGCAGGTGGTTTGGATCCACAGCAGCACTGAGGAAAAGATTTATTTCTGCCGGTTTCTCTTCATCAATTCGTGGATCCAGAGGAAGAAGAGGACGGTTCAACAATGGACCTTAAAACTCAAAACACTGACTGACATGCAGACGTGAAGTCAGAGCCAATCATCTGCTGTGTTTGCTCACCAGCGCCGTCCTGCATTGAAGCTCAGCAGAAGTTTGGACCTCCGTCAGAAAGTTCTCCACCTCTGATGGAGCCTCAGGTTCGGCTGGTGTGTGAGTGAACTGGATAATGTAATCTGCATTAAATCAAGGATGAAGAAAGGAACACTAACGTACACCAATTAGCCTGATTAGCACTGATTAAACCACAGACATGTTCAGTAAATAGAACTGATCATCTCATTACCACGCAGACTTCCTCAGAGGGGGCCACAGGGGGATGTTTCTCCCCCCACACCCCTGAACAGGTAGGGTGTCCGTCAGGCTGAGGACGAGGCAG
Source organism: Oryzias latipes (assembly GCF_053564925.1). NCBI lineage: Eukaryota > Metazoa > Chordata > Actinopteri > Beloniformes > Adrianichthyidae > Oryzias > Oryzias latipes. Next base: position 34,318,363 of record NC_136246.1, read on the forward strand.
CGACCACATTTAGATCATTTCAGGATCATTTCCATCAGACTGAATCGGACCGCCACAAACACGTGACGGCCCGGTCTCTGAATCACCCGGGCTTTCCCCTGCCGCTGATTAGCGAGCAGCAGGTAGACGGCTAATTACCGCTGTCCCTCTTTAATGACACCGTCTGAACTTTTGCCTTTGAATGCTCAGTGAGAACTGGCTCTCATGCACACAAACAAAATAAAAGATATTCCACAGTAATTGTCTGGCAGCAACAAAGGCGGATGACATTTTGGAGCGCCGCGTCGGCGTTAATTGAGCTCCGTCTCACCTGAAGGTTTACGGCGTGGGCTAAACGGCTTTGGTGTGGCGCGTATGACCACATCAGGGGTTCATGCTTTCACTGGGAGGGACTCTAACACTCGTTCTCATGTAAAAGTCAGACACATTCCCCAAAATCCTCCTATTCATCCCTCCCATTCCACAGAAAATCTGCATCCTATGAGGAAAACAAAGTTGCTCATTATCGGCAACCTTTGGTAAACACACTCTGGCTGTCTTTGTGTTTGTGCGCTCCGACTAAAGGAGGCACGTTTAAATACCAAAGGTGAACTCCATCTGGAGGAAGTGTCAGCCTCCTCTTCCTCAGCGTCTGTTCAACAGATGGGTCACAACCAGAGTCGCTTTCATGGACTTTATTAACTGGCCTTAATGCAAACACTGTTGGTTTTTCTACACTGGCAAAAATAGCTCCGCCTCATATCTCTAGCTTTTTCTTACCTTTGTAATGATTTTGACTCAAACGAAATAGTTTGTGTCGTTAGCTTGGTGTTAACTTTTCCAATAACTTTCATTTTTTCTGTTGTGTTGTTAGATTTGAAAACTCCTGATTTTGTTTCGTTTGCTGGTTGGACTCCACCTCCAGACCTTCACAGAGCAGGTCGTTGTACACTTTGAGTGCATGTGTGGAGAAGAAGATGAGCTTTCCAGAAAATGGACGAGCTGCAGCCCGCTCAGCAGATGGCTGCTGCCTGGCGCCGGCGGCAGCGGCTCGGTCTGACGGAGCTTCGACTGTTGCAGCTTCACTCATGCTGAAACCTCTCTGGAAACCGTCGGTGGAGTCTGTCTGCTCCTCACCTGCAGCTTCAATAAGGATCCACCTGACAGGTAGGCTGGGTTGTTGCGTCACTCTGCACATCATCATCCATTCTCCTTTCACTCTCCACCGTTGGCTAAAGAGCCTTCTTTACTGCTGCAACACGGCCGGGACAAACAGTCAAACATTATTAAAATGTGGGCAATGTTCTTTGAAAAACAAAATTAGATCAGAAATAATTATCCAAGAATTCTTGTTTTAAGTCACTGAGACACGTTTTTCCAAACTATGAATATTTTGCTATTGAAACATTTTCCTGATGATTTTTCTTGCAAAACAGAAATGGAGACACTTTTTTAAACAATGGTCTTTTTACTTTAAGATTCAGTTTTTTTTTAGTTCTTAGCCAAGGTTGTCTCCCTCTAGATTCCAGATGATTCTCCGGTCCGCCGCCGACCCGCCAAAGATTATGGACTTAGTTGTGTAACTGTTTTTGTCAGACAAATCTTTTCTAATATCTGTCCTTGTTCAAACAAAGGTGGGCAAAGCGTTTGGTCACATGACCTGGTATTTCTTTTAAGAATTTGAAATTTCAAATTTCACATCAAACCCAACTTTACTGAGACTTTTCTGATACTTGGCAACTATAGTAAAAAAAGAGAAAAATAATTTTTCAACAATTACTAACGACAATAGTGAACGGAAACAGGCTTTATTTACACAGGGAAGAGCGTTGGCGCCACTTTCAAACCACCTTCAAGCAGGAGAGGACAGTAAATGCAACACTAACCCCCTTTCGGTGGAGGGGGGTCAGAGTGACCCGACAGCAAAAATCATAAAACAAACCTTCAACAGAATTGACTCCCCGTTTAATTAGAGCATGATGGGCTTCATCAGTTCACATGATCAGAGTCCAGATTTCCTCTTCACCTCCTTCATCAGCAGCTGTTCTCGCCGCGCCTTAGCCCCGCCCTCCTCTTGCCAGCGTTTAGCTTTTATCATGCTGCCCATTGATCTGCAGGACAAAGAAAGAGCAGCTCCCTAATGGGGGACGACCGCCGGCGCATCCACCTGTCCTTCCTCATCTGCCTCTTTCGCCATCATCATCTGCTCCTCTTCCTCTGCCAGTTGGAGAGAACAGCGTTTACGGATGAGGAGGGTAAACAGAGGAAGAGGGTGAAAGTCCAGAGGGAGGAGAGAAGAACATCAGGGAAGATTTGAAGATGATGAAGAAATAAAGACAGAGGAGGAGGAGGAGGAGGAGATCAGGCCTGCATCGTTTGAAAAATGAACTGAGTTTAGCTGAACGGATGGAGAACCAGCCCAGACTTCAACACGGTTCTAAATACGGCGACCCCCTCCTCAGTAGAAACACGGAGGTCAAAAAGGCCAAGCAGGCTGCACGTGTGCTGCTCACAGTTCAGGACACTCCAGTGTTTTTATTCAGTCCTCTCTGCAGTTTGATCTTTTTTAAATCTAAAGTAGAAATGGCAGCATTTCTGGTTATTGGACTGTACCACCGTAAAGGACGAGGATGGAGCACGCCAGAGGAAACCAGGAGATCCCGACCATCCCGACGACCGGAAGAGGAGCTGAGAAGATGAGGAAGATCAAAGAAAACCTTCAAACTGCTTTTCTAGAGATTTTTTCTAAGAAGCAGGACAGAAGGGAATCAAACTTCTCCTCCTGACTCCAAGCGATGAGAGCAAATAAAAACGACAGAAGGAAGAAATGTTTCACCTTCTGTCCTGTTTTGGACTCAGCAGCAGGTTTTTTTTCCCTCTGAGCATCGTGTGAAACCAAACTGTGAACATTTAGTAAAAATAAGAAAACAACACAGATTATCTCCGGTGTTCAGCACAGAGAAGCAGATGTGAATACGGACAGGAAACCAAGCAGTTTTCTCAGATCCGCTTTTATTGGATCTCCCTGACTGAGTTTGCTCCGATTAGATGACAGAGATGTGGCCGACATCACCACAGGTACACCTGAAACTGGATTAGTGTCTCTGTTCCCACTCTGCCTGACATCCTACATCTATTCTCCTCTTAATTTGAAAAAACAAAGAGGCTTCACAGAGAGTGTCAGCTCTGCTGATGTGAAAGTAAAAGCAGGTTTTAAACTCTCTCCTCCCACATGTCCTTTCCTGGTGTGCCATTTACACCACCTACACCTTCTCACATCTTTGCCGCGCTGCATCACCTCATGACACGCTGCTGTCTCACCGTGTCTTCAGCTCATTATCTTCATCAGCTTTGTTTGCTCTCCAAACTCTTTCCATCTCTTCTCTCCGCCGTTTTTCCATCCAAGCATCTCCGGCTGAACCTTTCACACCTCCTGGTCTTTGACTGACTGCTATCTGTCCTCCTCCTCCTCCTCTGCTGTGTGGTTTGCTGAAGATGCTGGTCCCACCGGGAGGCTCTGAGAGATTAGAGGAGAGGAGTCTCGGCAGGTCAGAGTGGAGGTTACCTGAGCAGGTGCAGCCAGAGCAAACAGAGAGATGCTGGCAGATTTAAGAACAGATTTCAGATCCAGTCAAACATGATGGATGAAAAAAGGTCCGGAAGTCCACAAAAAAGCTGCTTTATCTGCATTATTTTACCGTCAGCTTCCCCAAAAAGAGGAAATCTGTCCAACTTAAAGGTTGAATTAAAACTTCCCAAAAGTCCATTTTCAGGATCCAGAGTCCATCAGTTTGGGTTTTTTGGTTTGTCTAAAACTGTGTTTGTATTGATGCTGCTCCAGACAACAGATTTAGACAACACTGCTGCACTTTTCAGCATGTGGCCAAACTGTAACAGTTTTACAGCTCCTCCAAACACACACAGGATGAGGAGATGAGAGATTGGGCTTAACTCTACATACACAGTTCCTACAAGAACATTTCATGCTGGACTATTTACTTTGGAAGAAAATCAGTTCAGATGTGAACCAGAGATTTTTCAATTTGGACTACAGAGTTAAAAATCCTTTTTTTGATTATTTAAATGTTTATTTTAAACAAAATGCATAAACAGGCTGATTACTTTTTAAGTCTGGTTTATTTCAGACACTTTGAACCATTTATCGTTGTCACAGAGATAAAAAGTTCACAATAAACCTTCTGCTGTCTGTTGATGTGGAACAAATGTTGTAGACATTTCTGTTTTGGAGCCGTGCCTCCATGTGGTGCATCTGTTGGATTTTGGTTCATTTCTTCAAAGCGGCATTGGCGTCTTGGTCAAAAGTATCCAATCCGGCCGCTTCTGGATCTGAAAGGTCTGCTTGGCAGCATTTATTCAGAGTTCATTGTTGCAGGCGTCTAACTGACAGAGACGCTAAAGCAGGATAGTAGGCCCAAAGCCTTCTAGATTCCAAAATGTTCAGACCTTGCTGGCTCCAAATGAGCCCCAAAACGATGAAAAAGGTGTCTCATATAGTGACAGATGTGTCTTTGCATTGAATTGTCATGAAAAAAAAAATGTCCACTTCAGCTGCAGGATTCAGCATTCCAGCTGCAAATGCTAGCATCCAAATGTCCATTCTCAGAGGTCATGTTTCCAATCATCACAGACAAACGCAGTCATTCTGTCTGAAAACCCTCAGCAGTTGAAGTCCAGATGAAGTTGAGAGTTTAAGCCAAAGCTGGGATCTGCATTCTCCTCGTTTGGGAAAGGTTACCCTCCAAACTCAGTCCTACATCATCGTACAGCAGACTAATTGAGATGAGGAAAAACAAACAGGAAGGGTGTTTCTGTGCTGCTGGTTATTTAATTACAGCCTGAATGGGATAAATGAATGTGACCTTTTGCTCGCCGCCTTTTCTTTTGCCTTGAACGTATTAAAGGATGTCTGTGTGTAACCACAACACACCGCCTCAGAGGTTCATTTGGATTAGAAATACAGTCATTTTTAAAGCAGGAGGTCAACATTGTACATATTTGCGTATTTCCCTTTTTATTTGAAATCAATGCCCCCCACCCCCACCCCTACCCCAAAGCAGCAGCAGGAGGCACATTCTTCAGATTTGATTGGAAAATCTGCAAATATGTTTTCCTACCAGATGTTCTGTGAGGATCTGGGCTCCAGAAGGTCGTCCTGTTTGTGACTTTTTGTTTGCAGTTTTGTTTGCAGATGGTGAGTTGGGCTAACTTCACAGTCTCACTGGTCGTTACGGTCGGTTCTGTTTCCGTTCCTGAGGATCTAGACTCATGGTTTCAGTCCGTCTCTGTCAGACCATCTGTCCACTTATGTCATGGGTTTAAGGCAGCTCCTTCATTTAATTCAATTCAGTTTTATCTAAGCCCAATACTACAACACAGTTGTCTCAACGGGCTTCACTAATTGTACAAAGCATAAAATCTGTTCTAAAATTCAATAGGTAATGGCTAAACTAAACAGACTAAACTAGACTGGGCATCCCTGCCCTTAGGTCCTCCTTCTTGGTTCTTGCTGGTGGATTGTGGGAGTTATATATTACAATTCAAGTTTGATTGAATCTTTGCAATTATTTTTTGTACAACTCTTGACCAAAAACTGGCAGAAAGCAAATTAGAAGAGTTTAGAGTCTTAGATTAGGGTGCATTCAGACTAGAAAAATCTGTTGGTGCGGGCCAAGTCCGCTAAATTTGGACCGTATCGAGTGCTGAACCATGGCTTAGGTCTGAATCCAGGCTGCTGTCAGGGGGACTGTTATGTTTCAAACCAAAGCTTGTAGACAAAACCATGTGACTAAAGTCTCCTTTAGTCATTGGCCAGGAATTAAAAAGGCGGGGCAAAGCGAGAGAAAGAATAATGGAAGTCCTGCGCTTGCAATCCTGTTTGTTTGGAAGTAGAGCGTTCAACCTCTGATTGGAAGGTCACAGGTTCAGTTCCCATCTTGCCTGCCAATGTGACTAAGGCGTCCTTCTGCAGTACATAAACCCCTGGGGAACATGAATCAGCATGTCAGCATAAGCCTTAATGTAGATGAGCTCATATTAATCTGTTTTCTTATGACTGATAATGTTAAATCCACCAAAAACCAGAACGCCCCTTCACATTTGGTATCACTGAAAGCCCCAAAAGGAGTTCATTCAGAATGCAGTGGTTGGGAGACATCCAGGTTTAGGAACGTCCTCTAGAGGAAGCAGGAGGACATGGAAGGTAGGACCAGTCAGGAAGACATAACCAAACAGGAACAGTATCAGTCACACAGAGGTCAAACATAAGCAGAACATGTAGGTATGTGATCTACATGTATGTGAAGGACTGGAGCTATTTAAAGACTGACTGACTGTGGACTGGCAGTCAGGTCCTCAGCCTCTGACTGACATGACCTTTTGACTGAGGTCAGTCCTGCATCTGTGCAGGTCTCCTCTGGTCAGTGCTCTTGGTTTCACTCTAACATTAATGTTTTAGATATAAAATGGAGTGAAGGTGGCGGGCGAGCCCCTTTAACAGCCTGAAAATGAGGCTTTAATCTGCTGCAGTTAATAGATGACGTCATCAGAACGAATTTGCAGTTGTTTCTCTCTGTTCTTAACTAAATGTTTTACTCTCAGTCTCATGTCAGTGTTTGAGCTTCCTCCAAAGGTTTTCTCCGTGGAGGAGAAGCCAGTCATGACCCCTCCAGTCCATCCAACTCTCCTCCAGACTCCCCCGCATCGACCACCCGAACTCCTGAGTCCTGCTCTTTCTGTGGCCTTTCTGACAGCGCTTTAGCTGTCTGTGGGCAGAGATGGTTTGCACAGAATCTGCAGGAAACCTAAAGGAGAGTAATTGCCTCTCTGGGAGTTTCTCGCTGCTCCATTCGCTTATACACACTGCATTTATATTATTGTCTGGTTTTCCAGGGCATCTTCAGAATAAGAAAATGATACCATTTAAACGGATGTGACCGTTATGCACTCATCAGTGTGGCTTATAGCTGCTTTGTTTATGAGAATCTCTCCGATTTGGACCCTGAGGTCTTGTGGGAAAAGTCTGCACAGGTTGTAGTTGCTTTCCTGACACTGACTGGAACACAGAAGAACTTATTTAGAGCCTTTTCAATCTTCTTACATGTCAGTCTTGGCACAGATGGTGATGAACCATCAGAAACGTCAGCATCTGCTGAGCACACGTCACACTTTGGCGGGAGCAGATGCTGTTGGTCAGATCATGGACCTGGTTGCTGTGGAAGTTAAAAGCCTGACCTTAATCTCTATCTGAGGTATTTTAGTACTGGTCAGTGTTTTTAAAAAAAAAAAGGTTCATTCAGTCAACAAAGTCCTTTTGGATCTGGATGCTCCAGCAGGTGTGTCCTTGTCTCTGGTAAGACTGGCTCCAAAGCAGTAGAAGAAAACCCTCTTCCTGGGTCGTAGACTGCAGTTCAGGCATTTGTCTGCCAGACTGTTTTGGGGGTGTTTTCAGTCATACGTTCATTTTGGACTTTAACGAACATGTTCAACCAACAGTCACCACAGTGAGTCCTTGGTTATGTCAACTTATTAAGGAGCCTTCAACAAACTGCTGGATAATCTACTGTTGCAATTCTCACTTCCTCCTGAGGTTTTAACTTTAAACTTCCTAAATACTCTGGGACCCTCCCAGCTGCACTGGGTGTATATCCAACTGTAGTCTCTGTAGTGATGTCAGCCGTTGTGCTCGTCATTTCTTCACTTAATTTAAAGAAAAAAAATAGAAAAAAACTTTGAAATACTGGAGACAAGACTCAAGGGGGGAAGAATAAAGTAGCTGAAGCCTCTCATTTCAATGCAGGTAAACAAACCATAATCTGCAGTTACCTTTAGTGTCAAAATTGTAACTTTCTATTCAGACTCCATTCTGTATTTTTATGAATAATTGTTTTTTTCTTCTTCAGAATTTCTTTTCTTTTTTTAACAAACTTGACTTTGGCTTTGGGTAAGAAACCGATGTTTGTCTTTCCAGACTCCATCTTGTCCTCAACAGTTGATTGTTTTTTTGTTTAGCCGGCGGATTAAGGCTCTTTCCGTGACTAATTTACTGCTTTCTTACAGCCATTGCATTGAAGTGGTTACAAAACAAGCTGCAATTTTTGTCCAATTTACAAGTAAGTGCCAATGATGCACAACAGAATGGAAAATCATCAAATTAGGACAATCATTCCATTAGCAGCCTCACAGACTCCTGAACTGACTATGTGACCCATCAGGCGTCAAAGAGGTCCGGCTGCAGCGGCCCACATCTGTGGGTTAAGGAATACCAGTAAATACTAACCACTACTGGGATGAATGCCAGTCCACACAAATACAGAAATACATTTTCTGAAGTCTTTTTATGTCATTCAGAAAACATGTTGTCCGTCCAGAGCTTGAATTTTAGGATTAACCTTCATTCACTTCAGGGGTTTCCATTAACCCTTTGACCCCTGAGCCTTTGCTCCAGTGTTGATACTCTTTGAAGTCACACCAGGTTCAGGTTGATGACCCACAGCTGTTTTCACTTGTGTTGATGATTCTCAGAGTACTTAAGTGTCTGGTGTTCAGGTCTTCTGCTTTGTCACTCTGCTGTTGCTCCATTTTGTCTAAGTTTGTTTATTAAATGTTCATGTTTCTGCCATTAGACCTGATCTCCTGCAGTTTGGTTCCCACTCCTTCCTGTTAAGAACATCTATATTGTCGAGTCAGTGACTCATGCATTCTGATTGATGATCCCCTTAAACTAAGAAACACAGACAGAGATTGTTGTCATCAGATGTTTATTTTATTTCTTTTATTTTTTCCCCACCAGAGGCTCATAAGAGGCTTACTGAGAAACTATAGCGTCTGAATTTGAAATTAAAAATGAAGTTTCTGGTGGGGGTTAGCTTCCCAAAACCGCCATCACTGGAATTCAGATTTAATGAGTTAAAGGGTTTATATTATGCTTTTCTTAAGCCTTTCAGAGGAAACTATGCTAATATATATGATCATATATGACCTTTGGAACACTGAAGAAAACATTATTTAATAAAATATAAGTTATTTTCGCGGCTCGTTTTCCTAACCCGGAAGTAAGACGGCTCGATCTGTGAGGCTCCGCCTTTCTCTCCATGTGGGTGCCACCCATTTCATGACATCATCCTAGAGTTGGCCTCGGCAGGTTGTCTGCGTTCCTCCCACGAAAAACAAACAACATGCGAAGTTTCACAAAGGTGGAGGTCCATATTGTGCATATAAAGGGAAATCATTCAGCCGATCACCGCTAGCTCCACAGAGGAAGTGGGCGTGTCTGTTAGCCTGGGGGCGGGTCTGGTAACGCAGACTCATTCTGGAAGGGGCGGTTCCTCACCTTGTGATGTCACAATGTGAGGACCCACTCATTTTTGTGGATCGGGAGGGGCTGGTGCTCAGAGAGCAGGTTTATAGAGGAACCCTCAGAAATGATCACGAGGTCCAGATTTGAGGGAAGCATTTCAACGGTGACCCAAAACACTCAGGTTTTGAAAAATTCTGGTAAAAATGCGACTGTACCAAATGATCAGTACATCAGACCAATCACAGAAGGAACACAGTTTCAGCTAAAATCCACTTGAGTGAGTTTTGTCCTTCCTCACCTGGTTGTAGATCCCTATGCGTGTTCTGAAAGTACGGGTTTAAGACTTGATGCTCGATCAAAGAATCAGGGTTAAAATCCAGATTTCCTCCATCCTGCAGGAATAAATGGAGTTTTCCTCTTTCTGAGCGTATGTGAAGGTCAGGGTTGGACAGGCTTTGGTTAAAGCCCCAGTGTCAATGTTTAATTATACCACAATTACATGCATCAAGCCAAACGGCTCCATCAAGGACTGCAGTAGGATAATCACTGGTTTCAATCAGTCATGTGCTGGCTCTGTGTGAGCCCAGGGGCCGCTCCCCCATCAGCAGCAGAGAAAAAATAGCAGCGATGTCTGAGAGGAGGGTAAGGAAGACAGTAAGAACAGAAAATCCTGTGACACGTCCCTAAACTGTCTCCAAGCACCTCAGCGGTGGTGATTACCCGTATTTCCTGAATTCATTTCTGTTTTAATTTACCTTAATGCCAAAATATTACAGCCCTAATCTTGAGCAAATACCTACCTGTCACAGGATGGTGTGTGATCCTGACAACTGGAGGGGGAGGAGGGGAGGGGTGAGCAGGGGAGGGGCGGAGGCGGAAACACAGCTGCCATGTTGATTACGGATACTGAGGCTGAGGGGCAGTGGGGGGGCACAGTAATGCTCAGCGTTGATGAGCGTTGATCTGATGGAGGTAAGACCTGCTTCCACACAACCCGCTCGCTCTGAGCGGCTTAATGCTTTTTAATAGAGAGAACAGATCAAAGGCTTTAAAACATGTTTCTTTATCTTTATCACTTTGTGTCACTGAAACGATGCAGCAAAACATTTATATTTACTGCAGTCTATTAAATATTATGTTAACACGTAGAAAAGATGTTTTGAGTTTGTATAAGGCTACGTTCACACCTCCCTCATGCGCCCACTTCCAGTGATAACTCTCGTGGTCACGAGTTGCCATGTTTTCCAAGTTTTATGATAATTTCAGGCTCTACGTACTACTACGTACTACTACGTACTGCTACGTACTGCTACGTACTACTACGTACTGCTACGTACTACTACGTACTGCTACGCACTGCTACGTACTACTACGTACTGCTACGTACTACTGCGTACTGCTACGTACTGCTACGTACTGCTACGTACTACTACGTACTACTACGTACTGCTACGTACTGCTACGTACTACTACGTACTGCTACGTACTACTGCGTACTGCTACGTACTGCTACGTACTACTACGTACTACTACGTACTACTACGTACTGCTACGTACTACTACGTACTACTACGTACTGCTACGTACTGCTACGTACTGCTACGTACTGCTACGTACTACTACGTACTGCTACGTACTACTGCGTACTGCTACGTACTGCTACGTACTACTACGTACTACTGCGTACTACTACGTACTACTACGTACTGCTACGTACTACTGCGTACTGCTACGTACTGCTACGTACTACTGCGTACTGCTACGTACTGCTACGTACTACTACGTACTACTGCGTACTGCTACGTACTACTACGTACTGCTACGTACTACTACGTACTACTGCGTACTGCTACGTACTGCTATGTACTACTGCGTACTGCTACGTACTACTGCGTACTGCTACGTACTACTACGTACTGCTACGTACTACTGCGTACTGCTACGTACTGCTACATACTACTACGTACTACTACGTACTGCTACGTACTACTGCGTACTGCTACGTACTACTACGTACTACTACGTACTACTACGTACTACTACGTACTACTACGTACTGCTACGTACTGCTACGTACTGCTACGTACTACTACGTACTGCTACGTACTGCTACGTACTGCTACGTACTGCTATGTACTACTACGTACTGCTACGTACTACTGCGTACTGCTACGTACTGCTACGTACTACTACGTACTACTGCGTACTGCTACGTACTACTACGTACTGCTACGTACTACTGCGTACTGCTACGTACTGCTACGTACTACTGCGTACTGCTACGTACTACTACGTACTGCTACGTACTACTGCGTACTGCTACGTACTACTACGTACTACTGCGTACTGCTACGTACTGCTACGTACTGCTACGTACTACTACGTACTACTACGTACTGCTACGTACTGCTACATACTGCTACGTACTACTACGTACTACTACGTACTGCTACGTACTGCTACGTACTGCTACGTACTGCTATGTACTACTACGTACTGCTACGTACTACTGCGTACTGCTATGTACTGCTACGTACTGCTACGTACTACTGCGTACTGCTACGTACTGCTACGTACTACTACGTACTACTGCGTACTGCTACGTACTGCTACGTACTACTGCGTACTGCTACGTACTACTACGTACTGCTACGTACTACTGCGTACTGCTACGTACTACTACGTACTACTGCGTACTGCTACGTACTGCTACGTACTACTGCGTACTGCTACGTACTATTACGTACTGCTATGTACTACTGCGTACTGCTACGTACTACTAACAGCTGAGCAAACAGATAAGAGCTGATGGCTCGAAAGAAAGGGGGAAAGAGGGGGGGCTTAGGAAATAGAAGGATGATTATAGAACGGGGGGTGAATCACAGAGCAACAAGTTGCTAGAAGTTTATTATGATTATGATGATGTTTATTGATGTGTTTGTCCAAAAGGGGCGGGGCCTGTCTATGTTTCAAACATACGTGTTGGCTCAAAAATTCTTCACATAAAAACATGTACACAACACAACTACAGTTCACACACACATATGCACAAACCAAGACAGGGAAAGCATTTCATTCAGTCAGGTAAACTATTGGTGCAAAGGTGAGCTGATACCTGTGCTCAGGTGAGTGTTTGTGTTCTGCTGGATTGGATGATAAAATGTAAAAAAGAAAGAGGGAGGCCGAGTCAAACCCACACCAAGACCCCAGAGAGCACCTCCAGCCACAGATGAGCAGCCCACTACCACCCAGGAGTTCTGAGTTTCCCCCAACCCCAGTCATGAGCTAGGGCCCCCTCAAGGGGGGAAACCCACCCCACGCTACAGGCCGCCATCCACCCAGCCCCTGGAAGGTCCAGGAGAGGGCAAGGCAGGGGCAACCCCCCCCACCCAGGAGGAGGACACCCAAAAGAAGTGGGGGGCCCCAAAGAGCATAGTAAACATGGCAGAACCAGGCTCACCTACTGACACTCCCCTGACTCACATGTGGTTCTGGGACTCTTGCTCACCGTTCTTGTGATCATTCTAACCCCACGGGGTGAGATCTTGGGGGGAGCCCCAGATGGACGGAGATTATCAGTGTTGTATGTCTTCCACTTCCTAATAATTGCCTCCACAGGTGATTTCTTCACTCCAAGCTGCTTACCTGTTGCAGATTCAGTCTTCCAGCCTGCTGCAGGTCAACAGTTTGGTTTCTGGTGTCCTTAGACAGCTCCTTGGTCTCTAGCGGAGTTTGGAGTGTGACTGTGTGAGGTTATGGACAGGTGTCTTTCTATAGATAACCAGTTCAAACAGGTGACATTAATACAGGTAACAGGTGGAGGACAGAGGATCCTCTACAGAAGAAGTTACAGGTCTGTGAGAGACAGAAATCTAGCTTGTTTGTAGCTCACCAAATACTTATTTTCCACCATAATTTACAAATAAATTCATGAAAATCAGACAATGTGATTTTCTTGATTTCTATTTCTCATAGTTGAGGTTTACCTGTGATGAAAATTACAGCCTCTCTCATGTCTTTAACTTGTACTACTGGCAGCTCACTAAATACTGTTTTGCCCCTCTGTTTATGTTTGTGACACCAAACTTTAAATTATCAGCAAGCATGTTCCAAAGATGTCCCCAAATCTGCAAACTATGTCAGAAAAAATTAGAAAAACAGCTATAGATATATATGCATTAACTGTATATTTTTGTGACATATATCAACTTTCATGCATGAAAAAAAGTTTTTGTGAAATGTGACCCTTGGTTGCTGAAAATGTCTAAAGTCAGAGCACCAACATATCTGGAAGGAAGGAAAGTTTTTCTTCTCCTCACTCGGGAAAAGTGAGCTGGACTTCTGCTGGAGGCTCTCGTCAGCTGTGACTCATAAATTCACACTTTGACCAAAAGCAAATCATCTTGACAGCTCTGACCTTTGAGGGTTGGGAATGTGTGAATTTGACAAGGGGTGTATCATCATGTTGGCTTTGAGGCATTGACCAAATTTATGTAACACCACTGTACCAAATTACAACCCAGCAGGGACCCAGGAGAGCCGAGTGTCTGCAGAAGCTCCCCATGTGGTGCTGTAAAGCCCTCCATGGCTCCAAGTCATCATTTTGATGTTGTTCAGAGCTGGAAAGCTGCACTTTTCTCTGATTTTTTTGTTGCACTCCTGCAGATTTACATGTTAACGACGTTTATTAGGAAATGGCAGCTGTCAGAAAAAAGACAGCAGCAGTTCTGGAGGCCCAGAGGAGCTTAGGAGCTGAACCAGCACCGACTTTTGGCCAGCAAGCAACCTCACTGAGATGACTTCATCCCACAGAAATGTCTTTATTTTGAGCAGTAAAGTGTAAAAGACAGTTTTTGTAAATATTTGGTTTCAAATAAAGAACAGCTAACCCATATTTGGTGCAGGATGATAGAAAGTAGAAGGTCTGAAACGTTCTGCATGTGCTCCACATGTGAGAAAAACAACTGGAAAAAGCCTCTGCTTGAGCAGGAGTGAAGGGGGGGGGGGGGGGGGGTGAAGGAAAGATGAGTGAAATCACAGCAGGTGAGGAGGTCCCATCCAGCATGTTTGATCCACACAGGTGATTGATCCGTCTGATTGATGACCCCAAATGATCATTTCGGGGCCAAGCTGCAGTCTGATTACCCATCAGAACGGAGGATGGCCGGCCGCCATGCTCCTCTCTGTGGTTAAATGTCTCTTATAGATTTTCGAAGAGCATCATAACTCTTCAATCACTGAACTACTTCATCAAGAAACATCAATCAGCACCCAGCGGAGCGGCCAGTAATTACAGGGGGGAGCTTCCAGCCGCTGATTTCTGTGGGCTTCGACATCGCCAGAGCTTCTGCGGGCAGAACGGCGACGTTTGATCCACTTGGAGCTGGCAGAGCAGCAGAGGCGTCCACGCCGGCGGCTGCCATGGACGCGCCGGCTTATTATGCACATCTGCAAATTTAACTTCAGCCTTTGAAGGATCAATAACGACTGAAGTGATGCGAAAACGTCAACATTTATCTTTGAACATCTCCACATGCTAGTCCACCTTTGAGTTAAACCCTCCCACACTTTGCTAGATGTGTTGCATCCCTCAGAACCACCTCAGAGAAACCGTTTGATCCCTGATGAAGAGAAGGTGTTGGACGCTGTTTTAGCGACCCAGGAGGTTTGCGTTTGGTGCAAATGGAAGTCAAATGAATCATGTGAGTGTCGGTGCTCCATGGATCCAAGTAGCGGTGATTTAGCATGACCAACAGCTCATTTATAATATCATAGTAGCTCTAACACGCTCTTACAGGGGACAGCCAAGGTGCCACGATTCATCACGCCATGCTAACACGCTCCACCAGCTGAGGGCGTCTCTCTGCAGAAACTCTGTCATAACAGAAATTATTTTAGTCCAGCTATGAAAAATGGTTGTTTTTTTTGCCCCAAAGCTCTTTCCATGTGACACTAAATACAGGTCATGTGAATGAACAGTCGTCACATGTCTGTGGTGTGAAAAGTGTCTGATTTCCCAGCAGCATTTGTTCCGATTCTTCCAGTTTGTTCTTTTTGCTGCAGATAAACAGTTAAAGAAGGGAAAGGCAGGGGGGGGGGGGGGGGGGTGAGAAGGGGGTGGAGTGTTGTAATGGGGTCACGCTGGTCTCTGGAGAGGTCATCAGTGCTGTTTTCGTGCGTACATGAGTAAAACTCGGCTGACTCAGCAGATCATGTGACTGTGATCCCCAATGCCACCGACCAATCAGCTGCTTCTTTCCTGCCCCGCTCGGGCTGTGAGGAGCACCAGACAGGGGCAATTAATCTTAAACTGCAAAAACAAATAAAACAAAACAAAAGCAGTCGAGGGACGGCGAACGTCCCGGGTGACAGGGATTCTGTGTCATCGGCGCCGTGGATTTAATTAGCAGGAGCAGCTAACTGGCAAGAGAGAGCAGTGGTTTGGGTTCAGGGATGATAATTGGAACCACTTGAATGTTGAATTTCCACCATCTTTTGATGAGGAGTCAGATAGCAGATTTAATTTAAGCCCCAGTCACATACTCGAAGTGGGGGGTCTGTGCCGTGCCACAGAGGTAGAGTGGTCGACCTCTGATTGGAAGGTCACAGCTTCCTGCCCTGGCTATCCATGTGTCAGAGTGTCCTTAGGTAAGACACTGACCCCCACAGGGCTCCTGGTGGTTGTGGGTCAGTGCCAGTGTTCATCAGTGTGTGACTGTAAAGCGCTTTGAGCCTAAAAGAAGGTAGAAAAGTTCCATATGCTTGTAGTAGTAGAATAAAATACAAAAAACTACTGCGGCATATTTACTGAGTATTGGCTAGAGTCTGGTGATGCAATACTTTTCCAGATATTGTACACTTTTTTTTCTTTTTTTTAAAGTATGTCTTAGAAAAAACTCTACCTGAATGTCATTACATTTTTCATTGTAATAAAATGGTCAAATTCAGTTTATTTAATGATCACAATGTTAAGCACTGCAACTGTATCTCACATACACGTTTCTTTAACCAAAGCAAATTCATAGTGATGTTATTTTGGTAACTTAAAATATATAAAGGGAACGGTCAACATTGTCGGATTTCCAGAACAAAGTATATTTCAACATAAGAAAAAGGTTTTATGACAAAAACTGTTTGACATTTGAGACTCGAGGAGACAAGTCGGCTGACACTGGAGGTGAATGAAGGAAGTAGGAACTGAGCTTTAAACCGCTTCTGCAAGCAGGCCGACAGCAGCCAAACCAAATGTACCGCTTGGCTGTATGTTGAGACTCTGCAGAGTCGGCACGTAAACTAAAAAACAAAAGGGAACTGTCACAAGTCTTGACACAAGCCCTGCAAAGGAAAAACACACAGTTGGAGGAGTGGTCCTTCTGCTCCCAACACTTACTGAGAACGGTGAGGTTCCACGCTTCGTCTGCACGCCGGCGGGTGCAGTTTTGGCAGACAGCAGTGTTCTGTATTACCTGGACATGTGGTTTAGTGGGCTCTCACAGGCAGGGAGGTGCAGACGTTTGTGTCCCGGCACGATTGTCTGCCACATTAAATTGTAGTGAGATATGTTTTTGTCGTCTCTTTCTGGCGTTTGTTGGAATGTGCGACATTAAGTTTGAACATCCTCTGCACAGCACAGGTGTGGAGAGGGTTTTATAAGCATTTCATTTCCACATGTTGGCATAAAGCCGCACACGCAGACACACAGAGCGAGTCGGATGCTGACAGTAATGAGGGCCTCAGGCTGCAGTGCAGGTGATGCGGCGTCACATCCATCTGCAGAAACATGCACTGGATTAAATTCACCCCAACAGAGTCTCTTTCCACTTCTACCCGCATCTTATTCATGCTTTTTAAGATGAGCAAAGAGGATGACACCTCAGAGGGGGCCAGGATTCTTCCCTCTGCTATGCGAATAGAAATCAAGAGGATAGAGCTTCTTCTCTTAACTTATTCTGATGGTGTATCTTCTTCCTATCAGTCACGCATGGCTGCTAATCCTCTGCTTTGCTGCTATAGAAAAAAGGAAAAGGCAAGTGTTCGGGGAAAGAGCGGGTCAGTAAGACGTGACAAAGTGTGTTTGCATTCAGGAGGAAGTTATGGAACGAGGAGCCTTTACCAGTGAAGGAGGGTGTTGAAGAGAGAAGCGCTCAGTGCTCTCAGGTTTCGTTAAGCTCAGAAGGTGAACAGTCTTCTCGACCCATTAAAGGAGCCGGAGCGATGCTTTTTACCCTTCCCTTTATTCTTCAACATGACAGACGGAGTCACAGCAGGCTCTCAGATCAGAGCCTGCCGGGTGTCGGTTATGCGACGCTGACGCTCGGAGAAAGTGGTGCTGACGGCTGGCTTAGCAGAGCAGGTCAGGCTGCTTTTTGATATTCAAAGCTCGGCCGGGAGCTGCCACTCGTCTGACAGTCTGATTGTCTCTCCAGTAATCACTTCCAGATTGCTGCTTAATGGCATCACCTGCTCCAGCGTTCCCACCTCAGACCTCCAGAACACGCACTTCATTCTCATGCAGATGTTTGCTACGTATCCATGCAGGACTCCCTGTTTGAGCTTCACAGCTCAATCTCCCTTCCACAAACCCCCCTTCAGTGTTTGATAAGAGGTGTTTCTGTCAGGAGAAGGAAGGACATGCCAGAAACTCTGACTCACTCTGTTATGTCCTCAAGTGCTTTTTGTTGTCTAGAATGAACAGAAATGTGGATAAATGACCCCCCCCCCCCCCCCCCCCCCATCTGTTTTGCGATCATACATGACGCTCTCAGGAAAGAACGACGGATGAAAAACAAACATCCTGAAAAAAAGGCACTCGGTTGTGCAGCTGCTCATTGGGGGGCACCATGGTCTGAGCCTCTCTTCCTCCTTCAGTCAGATGTCTTTTCTGTTCCTCCTGAGTTACTCCGGAGGCTTCTCCGGTCCTGTACCCCCCCTCTGAACGTCGTCCCAGTGTTTCCATGCTTTTGAGCTCCCGTCTGCCTTTTCCACACGGAAAATAAATGGATCGGATCAGCTGGTCTATGTCGACAACATTATTTTCACGTTAAGGAACGGGAAAGTGGATCCTTTCTGCTGGCTGCTGATACGCCATCCATCCATGGGGCAAGTAGAGGTTGGTGCCCATCCCAACTGTCTGTGGAAGACGCATATCTGTAGATGTTTGATCATCCGATTACTGACTTTCAGGATTGGAGGATTTCTAATGTGTCTGGCAGTTTTGGAGCCGCCAATGGGCCAAGGCGGACTATTGGAGCTTTGTGGAGAGACTGGCTAGGCAGTTTAGACTCAGACAATCACAGCTTGACCAAAAGCTTGGTGCCTCACTTCCAACACTCCTCTAACTTGTAAGGGAAATTGATGACAACCTGGAAAAGCTTTTTGCTGGGATCAGAGGAAACTAAATCAAATTGCCCCGGATTTTTGGCCATAAGTGCCGCCTTACAGACAGTCAGAGCACAGCTGGCAGTCTGCAAGCGCCAAGAATTATTATGTTCCTAGCTGGGGGTGCATTGCCCTCAGAGTTCCCATGTGCACAGGCAGGGACACAGCAGGCCGGTTGCTTGGCTATCTGGTTCACCCAAAGTTCATCCCCCCCCCGGACTGTGTTGGAAGCTGGCAGCGCCATCGTAGGCAGCCGCTGCCCCAGGTAATGGACAGGGATGCCTCGACTGGTGGGGTTCTGTTTTTTCCTTCACTTACACCCTGACCCTGATGGGACCAGAGGGCAGATGCATGTCTCCTTCCACATGTAATCTCACCTTTTGTCCACCTGTCCATCCTTCCTGTAACTCTTTTGTTGTACTTGATGCAATGCCAATAAAGGTTTCATTAAAATAAAAGATTCATAAAAATGGAGAACTCTTACCAGAACAGAAAGACAAATCCCAGAATCCCTCTGACCGTGGTGCGTTCACTTCATCACATGTTGGGTTATTTATTTCTAAAAACGTTTATAATAATCTGATGTGTGAGATTTCAAATCCCAAAAAAGGAAAGAAAACAGTTTCTTTCAGAAATGTATTTTTTTGAGTTTGATATTAAAAAGACAACCACTTTTCTGCAGACTGACTGCAGCAAAGTCTCAGTTCCTCCAGTTCAGGGATTTTCTCCAGAACATTTCAAATGTTCTCTACATCAACACTATCAGGACCTTAGAAACTGTTTCATTTTGCTCAACCAGACAAGACGGATACAAAGAAAAGTTTTTCTAAATGCGTCCACTGACCTCATCGATTGCAGCTAAAGCATCATAATCACTGCAGATGATATTGTAGCTGAAGGTAATGATCTGATGTCTCCACTTTTAAAAAAAAGGAATGCTTTGACTCTTCCTCCCTTAGCCAGGCATTGACTGCTGCTTTTAACGCACATGGTTGCCTGGAAAATGACAATAAAAGATACATTTTTGGCTCTCTCCTCGCTGAAGATGTTAGTCTGATTTACGCAAAAGGTTTTCTAATTCTTTACACGGCACAGAAAATCTGAAGCCTGAATGATGTCTCCCCAACGCAAAAGCTGCTTCATCTTTTAGGATAAAGTGGTGGAATGGAGGGCAATAGGAGGTTTGTTTTTGGATTAAAAACTTGTCTCAGATTATGTTGAAGAGATTTTAATCCCATCACCTCTAGACATTTATGACTTTCTTCTGCTGGGAGAGAATTTGTTTTGTGGTAATGTTTGCAAAGAGAGCGCCCAAAATGGCTGTGGAGAAGAGAACATGCTGTTTGAGGCGTCGACCGCCGTTCAGCAGAGTCTCGCCGTTCCCTGCTTCTCCCAGCCCCCGTGTGCACTCACTCCAAAACAAAAGTCTCCGATTTCACGCACATTCAAAAATCACTGTTTGGATTTTTCCAAAGGTAAAACCCTCATGATCTTTTTTTTAAACCTTCATTTTGCTCCAGGACTGGATGGAGTTTGGTCACTTACTTTTTTCTCCTGGGGGGGAGAAAATGTCTGCATTTTTCATTGAACCATTGGTTTCTAATTTTCAAAGCCCCCCCTCTGGAGTGAAGAAACCTTCCTCTCCATCAGCTGTAATGAACGCTTCACCTCCTTTACTCAGACGTTCACGCTGCTTCCCTGCAAGGCCGAGCGAGCAGAGAGTGAGTCGGAACATCCGCGTTCGCCTGATCTTCCCTTCCGTCAGTTGCCTTGGCAACCGTGATAAGCCCCCGCTTCCTCTTGACCACTGAACTGTTTTTACAAGCACCTCTATCATTATCCCGAGGAGGTTTTCATTGAGGGGAGTTCTGCAGACGTGTGGTGGCTGAGTGTTTCTTCCTTTCTTCCATTTATCCGTTGTGTGTGTCGAGGTGGGGGGGGGTTAAAGAGCATCGCCTCAGAAATTAATGAAAGTCAATAAAGCTGACAAAGAAAGCATAGATATCGGGTAGAGAAGGTTCTTTCACTGCAGTACACAGAAGGTAAAGCTTTAACCTTTTCCACGGAGAGCGCCGCCGCCGCCGTGCGTCAGGCCTCGTTTGCCATAGAAATCCCTTTTCAAAGGTTTCTGAGAGTGGCACATTCTGTGGAAAAGGTTGCTCACTGATACCTTGACTCACAAAGATGCAGCAGTTCTCGTGAATTATCTTGGGTGTATTGAAGTGAACAAACCATTGTAGTTATTTTTTTAATTAATTGTATCGCAATGATGACCGGAGAAACATCTGCTGCAGCCTCCTTCTTCCACTGTAACTGATGGAATTCCATCTAAAGGCTTCATATTTCAGATCAAACGGGTTTTTGTGAGGATGTCTACTCTGCCTCCGTCTGCAGCAGAGCACATCGTTAAGGTGATCCGGTTCACCTGCACTCAGCTGGATTGAACCCGTCTGTCCATCTGAACTGAACACATTTGATCAGAAAACCTCCCACAGTTTGGTGGGACTGTGGAGAGGATGGAACAACAGTAGAACATGTTCTGGGTCATGTGACTGGTGTGAAGACAGCAGGGAGACACTGAGGACACCTGAAGGACCACAGACGGTACGTACTGTTTCTGTAAGGAGGTCATGAAAGAACCTATGGATTGTTTTGGGAAAGTAGTGGATTGCTGAATGTTAATTGGTCCCCAAATGTGACTCACTCCACAGTAAGTGGCACGATAAGCTAAATAAAAACTCGTTTAACTTTTTTCCCTGCATTGCTGCATTTCAGGGTCCATGTTTTCTCCGATAGGTTGTTGTTGGGTTGCCTGAATTGTCATAAGTGAGTCTAAGAGCAGCCTTCACCAGCGTTCTTTTTCAGGGCAAAATGACAAAATGCTCTCTTCATGAACTGACACAGGTGACATTTGTACTGTGGTTTCTGACATCACTGTCTGAATGACAGAAAGACCTTCAGTTATTTTCAGTTTTCTCTTCTTTTACACGTGCAGCCATCTGGCAACCCACAGAAGGTAAACCTGCGTCAATCACCAGAGGCGTCACCAGTTATAAGTTCTGTTCCTAATAATAGGTTAGTCTGGTTTCTGATCGTTTTATCCTCTTCCTCACAGAAGAAAACCTGTTCTCATCATGCAAAGATCATGTAAATATTGTGTGTAGATGACGTGTATGAATATATATTAGTTTGCTATAAACTAAAAGATGATCTCTGACCAACAATTATAAGAATCCAACACGTAGCTTTATTCATGTTTTCCTATTTTAACAAAGAGCATCTGCAGCACATCCGTGCATCTGAACAGCAAATGAAGAAAGATAAAAACCGTTGGATGAAATAAACGCTGAGCTGCTGTAGGAGCTTCTTAAAAATATATTATTCTTTATGTGTTTTAAACAGAAGAGGAAGGTTCTCTGCATTTTAATTTCTCTTTCACATTTATGTGTCAGCTTGTTGAGGGACACAGTTCATTAATATGCTGGAAGAAGGTGGTAAACTGTGGTCATAAAGGGATCTACGTGCTCAGCAGGAATGCTGGAACTTCCTGATGTTTGACTCCACATTATTAATCTGAGCTTCTGCAGCCTCAGCAGAAACGGGCGCCACCTGTCCGTCACCAGGTGAGCAGCTTCTCTGAACCTCATCGTAACCCAGGTGGTAAATTCTGGCTTTGTCTGCTGGTCACCTTTGTTTCCCGTGGTGGTGAGATTCGACCAATCACGGTCCTTCATTTCGTGGTGTCATGCGACGAGGCACGGCCAGTCATGTAAACCTACTATGGTGCAGGGATTCTGTAGTGTTAGAAGCGATGGGAAAGCCAAATGAGAGACGGGGCACAGGGACCTCTGTCCGGTCCAGAAACAGAATGTGATTGTTGACGTAGCATGTGGTTTTGGTGGAATCAGGCCAGATCCAGGATGGTGAGCTAGACCCTAAGAGTCATAGATTATCCTTCCAGCGGGCCGGTAGGGGGCTCCCTGTAGCCCAGTTCAAACTGCCGCCCACACCATCGCCCAATAAACTACCACACACATCCCAGTGCACTTACCTTACTGTGAACTGTGGGCGGGTTGGGTCTCTTCCTGTGGTGCAGTATAATTGCTGGACTCCATATGTCAATGCGTTATCTCAAACTTTTGAAGTGAATGGCTATTCGCGTGCCTTTTGTTCACTGTTTGTCAATCACTGGAAACATTTTTTCACAATAACTGGTACCAAACCAAAAGCAGCTTCAGTCTCCTGCACTCCCTCCTTGAGCAGAATTCAGTCTTCTGGTCTTTAGCCCATTGCAATAGTACATTAGCACACCATTGCAGGTTACATTTGTGCACTGCCCACTGTCTGTTCATTTTAGAGTGCTTTCTGTGCAGATGCTACTTCATGTAGACCAGACAACACCTTCAGGTGTGTCACGTAGATTCTCTTACCTTCTAACGACTGAAGACGTTTTACTGGGATGTTTTTGTGTTGTTGTTAGATCCTTTTCCCTCAGAAAACCCGACTGAATGTGAGGTGAATGTCTGCAGACACACTACTTACACTGCTATAGACCATTGACCTGAACTGAGTGGCTCCTCCCCCTGGCATTCCAAACAGGAAGTGGCTCCTAGAAATCAAACCCCATAGACTTCTATAGAGAAATGAACAGCTGTTCCTCAGTCATTCTCTTGGTCAGAAGAACCGTTCTGGATCTGATACCTTCTTCTTGATAATCCTCACATTTTTTCTGTAGTTTCAGTTATTCCCGTGATAAACTGGCCATTCAGATCCCTCAAAAATATGTGGTATCTGATGCTTAAAGCGTTTGATTGACAGATTATCCCGCGCCCTCTTTCAGTGGAAGGGGTGTGGCCTCTTAACATGCTCAATGGGTCAGACCGAGTCACTGCTGACTGGCAGCTTCTTCCATCTCGGGCCTCGAAAGGATCAGTTTTGATTTGGTGCATTAAATATAAACAGAATATTAAACTGAATTTGTCAAATAAATGTTTTGTTTTTCTGATCAAAAAATGGTAAAATGGTGTATACTTATATAGCGCCTTTCTTCCTACAAGGACAAAGCGCTTTACAGTCACACACACATTCACTCACACATTCACACACTCTGGTGGCCGCTCTGCTGCCAAACACAGGCGCCCCCCTGAGGCAAGGTGGGGTTCAGTGTCCTGCCCAAGGACACTTCGACTCATGGGCGTGCAAGGCGGGAATCCAACCTGCAATCTTACCATCATGGGTCGACCGCCCAACACGGCCGCCCCAACAAAGGAAGTGATGTTTTCTACAGTTGGGTTTCTCATGATTTAGGAGGAAAACCATCGTAGATGAGCCCAATATGGGCGTTTGGTAACAGCTAATGGAGATGAATTGAAATGACTAGAAATGTGGAGACTAGCTGGACATTTTTGCTCGTTGCTGCTGAGTTACCCTGAAGGTTTCTCTGAGTTTCCACCTGCAGACTTTCAGTTCTGAACATCATGCTGAGTGTTTTTATCTGATCATTTAAAATTCATCATGAAGATTTTATGACCATCATAAAACAGTGTGCACAAGGGTCTTATTTGTATTCCTGCTCATAACTTTTTCTTGTTTTTACACCATTTGGGTTTGCAATCCATACTTCTGCTGCTTCTGCTGCTGTTAACAAACCAATTTCCCCTCCGGGTCCAACACAAAAAAAGAAAAACCGGTTGAGAAAGAAGCTGCAGACTTCTCTCTGAGGCTGCTGGAAAGTTATTGCAGGATTTACATCTCAAATATATTCTGAGGAGATCCCAGGTCGATTGGAATCCAGATCATGTTTCTAAAGCGGCAGACAAACCCGGAGAAGTCAAGAAGGAACAAACTGTGGCTGTGGAGAAGCGTCTAACCATTTTAGCTCATGTCTGCCTGATTTCGCTTTAGTGAACAAAACCGCCTCAGCCCATTTCTGTAAACCATCTTTCTATCTTTCTGGTTGTGGTTTCTTGGAATCAAACAATCCTAACTTTAACTCTGCAGAACTCTGGTGCACAGCTCTTTTGGTTCTGCACCACATCATCAGCCTTCTACCACCGTGCCCAAACAAAAGTTCCATTTGTTGTCACGCACCAAAGAGTGTGACATTTGTTCTCCACATTTGACCCCTCCCCCTGGAAAAGGGTGAGCTGCACTCGGGAACCGTTTGGTGGTTTAACCTCTTCATGTCGAGCGTCAAACCGGGAGGACTGGCTCCCATTTTCAGAGCCCTTGGTATGATCCGGCCGTGGGTTTAAACCTTCTGGTCTCAGGGCGCACACTGTACCACATGGCCATTGAGCTGATTCAAATATGAAATTCAAACAAAAACTCCAACCTGTCGGACAGACCGTTTCTGCTCTGTTGGGTCTAGGATGGAGGAGAGAGATGAACTTCAGAGTAATTGTTGAGTAATTGTTTCAGTAATAGATAGTATCTAAAGATGAACCTTTTCATTTATTTAGTTAGGGGACGGGGGATGATTGCTTAAACCACACACAGTCACAGTAGGAGTGGATCTCTTTTAGACCCACTCTGATCACGGTAGTTCAAGTTTTCTCAATCCTCTTTTAATGATGATTCTGACGTTTTCAGTCAGAATCTAAAAATCTGTCGTTTTCTACGACATAGTTTCTGCAGAGCAGCAGGACTTCATCAGAAATTCACCTGTGTTGGTGTTAAGTAAGTCTTCCCCCACTTCCCATCATCCCTTTAAGACTCTCTCCTGCTAGCTTACAGCCCCTCACCCCCCCCCCCCCCAACTTTTTTTGTCTGCTCCTGATTCACAATAATTAAAAAAACAAAGAAAAGCAACTTATTGTATGTATATGTCCTCCATCATCAGAGCAATGCCACAGAAACATTAAAAACACCATAATCACTAGCGTGAGTCTTTAAATCTTTGCCAAAGTCCAGTTTTCTTTGACGTTTGTGTTCAGGAGCTGCTGGCAGATTTCCTTGATTTGCTCTCTAAATTCAGGTAAAATAAAACGGCTCCTGCCTGGAAACCTTCATTAAAGCAGCTTCAAAGCGCTGAACATTACAGAAGCGGAGCGTCCCAGAATGTGTGCGTTTAACCTGATTCTGATCCTGAACTAAAACAATGAAGCTCTCAAACAGAAAGTGACAAAACGTCGCTTCCTCTGAAGCTCTAATTGGTCTTCAGAAAGGAAACAGGAACACAATCAGTCTCCCCGCTGACCTGCAGCGCTCTCTTGTTTCCTATTAGTTTTAATTGACTCCGTCTGCCTTCATGTGTCGACCCCTCTCTGCCCCCCCCTGACAGCAGCAGCTCTCTGCCGTCCGCATGGGGGTGCAGGTGACAGCGGCGGGGGGCGGTCATGACAGGAAGCCGGGGATTTAGTGAGGTGCGTGGAAGGTGACACGTCCATCCGGGGGGCCGCTGGGGTCCGGCAGCTGTCGTGGCGTCTGACCTCCTCCCGCTCCGGACATGACAGGAGGGACGGCTGAGTGTCAGCGGCGCCGCTCTGCTGTCGTGTCTGTCATGGCCGGTGATACGCCGAGCCATGTTCTCTGAAGGAGGACTTCTTTTGTGTCTTCTGTAAACCAAAAGCGAGGGAAGGGCGTCCTGCCCAAACTTCTTCTATTCCGCAGGGGGGGGGCAGACCTGTGTCCCGGGAATGTCAGCGTCTCCTGCAGTTTATGGCTGCAGAGGAGTTCATAAGAACAGTTCATCTTTGAGTCTCCTCATTTCAAAGAAACGGAGAAAAGCTGCAGCTCAGACGTCACCTGACCGGCTGAGCAGAGCAGCGGTTGTGGTTCACTAATGGACCGTTAGAGATGAATGATGTCATTTCACCTAATTGGTCTAAAAAACATTTACTATCATCAGGATATCAGCTGTGTGTCCATCAGGACCAGGTTTCCTACTCAGTAAATAGAAAGAGGAAAGACCATAGAAGACGTTTATTCTTTGTTAAAAGATAGGTCTTAAGCCTTTTCTTAAAAGCATTAATGCTCTCTGCGGCTCTCAGGTCCTCCGGCAGACTGTTCCATAAACGGGGACCATAGTGCTGAAAAGCAGCCTCTCCATAGGTTTTAGTTTTTACAGTTGGGATGGTTAACAGACCAGTGCCAGAGGATCTCAGGCTCCGCAAAGGTTCATATCTTACTAAAGTATCTGATAAATAAGAAGGCGCAAGACCGTTAAGACATTTAAAAACGGTTCAAAGTATCTTAAAATCAATCCTGAAGCATATGGGGAGCCAATGCAGGGATTTTAAAATTGGGGTGATGTGAGCTCGCCTCCTGGTCTTTGTAAGAACTCGTGTAGCAGAGTTCTGGAGAAGCTGAAGGTTCCTAATGTTGGTTTTTGGAAGACCGGCAAACAGGGCGTTACAACCAGATCAAATCTTTCTGATCCTCTTTGAATCTGAAATGCAGACGTTCCTCAGAGGCAGGAGGACTTTTTCTTCTGCAGAACTTTTGACTTCTGAGCGCATGCAGAGAGCATGGTGATGCTCCCCTCGTGTGGGACATTTGGTTAGTTTCTCACTTTCCCACCATGTGGGGAAAAAATGTAACAATCTTCAGGAAATTTACTCACTCGCCACCAGGTGAAGTCTACCACCACATCCCAAGCTCGGTTGACCTTTGACCGCAGGAAGAGGCAGACACTGAATTTTGAACCGCCCCCCCCAAAACACCTTTAGTACCAGCTTCAAATTTAAACTCCTCCCAGGAATTTCAATCTATCGCCTCCTAACTCCTCAAACGTCATTGGGAAGCTTGGGAAAATGACTGGAATTGGAAGTTGTTGATTTTGAACGTTAGTTCTTCTTGTGATGAAGCTTTTGTTTTTATAACCTCAGCAGAACAGTTTGTTTGCGTCTAAAGTTTGTCAGAAAGGACTTTTTTCTGCTTTTCACAGTTCCACAGTTAAAAAACCTGCATTTATCACACACCGCTCCACATTCATCAATACTCTGCAGAAAGTTCTAAGCTCTGAAATGCTTTTCTTCAGATTCATACAAATAAAACAAATGGACTTTACAAGACTCCAAAAACACGATCAAACACGGTTTTCATTAGCTGAGTTGGAGTCAAAGCGTGTTTCATGTCTGTTTGTCAGAGTTTTCTGAGTAAAGTCAAACATTTAGTAATTTATTGTTATTTTCCGCCTTTGCTTTGATGAGCCTCAGCTTCTGTCTTTGTCAGGTGGGACTGAAGAAATCCTCAGAGAGGACTTACTAACTTTGAGGAGCGGATCAAGTTCACCTTTCTGTTCAGTTTAAATATCTGCTGAATATTTTCTCCACTTTCTTCATTTCACTTGAATTAGTCTGGGGATGAATTATTCTGTTGCACATTTGATTTCTTTTTCTGCTTTATTCCTGTTGTTCCCATGAGTGTTTTTCTCTGGTCTGTTTTTATGGGCGTTGTGGGGGCGGGGCTGGGCGTTTCTTTGGTCCAGGTATGTCATTACCTGTGTGTACAGCGCTTTCTGTGGAGGTCAGAAGGTCACCAGTTTCCTTGAAGCAGCTTCTCTTCCTGTCGGTGTCAAACCTTCAGTTTTCGCTGCTTCCATCACTCATGTTTTTGCACTTTAAAGCAACAACATGACCTGGATGCTTCTTTTCTTCACCGTCTTCTTCATCTTTGTCTTTATCATCAAAATTTTTACGTTTTTTAAACAAAGTTTTTGTGGAATTCTGAAGTTAGCAGGTGAAACTGGAGCCTCGTCTGAATGAGTTCTGTCTGGTTCCTGATGGTCTTACAGGCAGCTGTAGCAGGAACGCTGAGTCATAACTGAGTCAGATGTAGAAAACAAGCTGGAGCCGTTTGATGACAGAGACCTTCATGACCTCCATGTTCTCACAGTAGATGTTTAAATGAGTCGTGTGGAAAGTCGTGGTTCTTGAGATGATGCAGCAGAGACAGGACAGAAGGCTGCGATAAACCGTGACAGCAGGGCATCCATTCATCTGAATGTTCAATGAACTCCCAGCTTCTCTGTCAGAGTTCCTCTGCACCCAATCAGTCCAGCGAGCCTCTTCCTCCTCCTCCTCCTCCTCCATCAGGTCACAGCTCTCAGCTCCTCCACCAAATGAAACCACTGCAGCAGCCAGAACTGCAGACATGCTCCTTCAACCCATTTTCTGAGCTGGTTCATGGTTCCTCCAGCTTCTGTGGTGCTGAATCCAGATTTCACTCCCCATCGTTCCTGTGCAGGTGTGATGGGCAGCATCGACCTGATGGAGGACGTTCTAAGATCTTTGCATCACAACCGGCCGGATCGACAGAGGGGTGGCGCTGTTCAAAGATCTGTCAGAGGACACCCCTGCTTCCATCAGCGTCTTAGATTGAAGAGGCTAAACATTCAGTCAAAGTCTGTAAAAACGCTTTTTTTTAAACCGATCAGGTCTGTGAACTCCGCCTCTCAAACTGTCTCACGGGCTGACACATTTGTCCAGACTTTACTCATCCAGGAAATGAGTCTGCGGAGCTTCAAGGCGTCGGATAGCCTTACATGCCTTCCATTTTGGCATGTAACCTCCTGGAACGGTTCCTGTGTTATGTTGACGTGGCGACCGTGGCGATGGAGCGCCATGGGACTGACGCTCTCGTTTTGCAGACCTTTAAACAGAGAGCAGGTATCTAAACATCCATGACAGAGATTCTGTTTCACCTTTGGAGTCACTGAATGTGTTTTGGATAAACATTTGACCTGCAGATTCATCGACACCACGGTGATGTTTGTTTATTTAAAACTGTATTGTATGATTTCTCATCAGCTGTGTGTAAATGTTTGAATAATACACCTTCCATCCCTGCACATTCCTCAGTTAAGCAGCTCTTAAAGTGAACTTTTTAGGCTAAAGGTCATCAGATTAGGGTCTGAAGACAGAAATTTGTTCTGTCAAAGACGCCCCGGAGCTTCCTGCCACAGCCTGAACACTGGGGAAGTCAAGATGGCGGCGTACATGGGTGCAGCGGCTTACGGCTCTCCATTCAGTGCCTACACAATGTGCCGCATCATGTAACAAATGAAAAAGGAATCCAAGCTAAAACAAATAACAAGACTAAAGTACTAAAAACTGGATGAATATCTATCTGTTTTGTAAGTGACCTTGGCATAAGCGGGTTAATGGCAGACGCAGTGTGCATTATCAGAAATTAACGCAGTTCTCGGAACCATCGGACGGTTCAGACTTCCATGGAGTTCGTTAATGTCTGATAATGCACACTTCGTCTGCCATTAACCCTTTCACATACCAGCTTCATATGACGGCTAAACCGTGACAGTGACAGTAAAGCCACATCTGTCCATCTACAGGCGGTCTGAGTGGGCGGAGGTGATGGGGGTTCAGGTGTGAGTCTGCAACGTCTCCACCTTCAGCTCCAGAAAAAGACCCCAATTCATGATAATTCAGAAAACCTTAACAACCCATTAAACTGTTTCTATTGAAACCAGAGATACTTTTTTTTCTTAAAATCTGAATCAGGTGGAAAACGGAGGCGGGACAATGGAGGTGTAAGTGTAAGTCAAAACTGCACTTCTTTGAGGACATCAGAGTTACTGGTTGAACTGAAGGAGGATAAATCTGTCACCATTATCATTATCAGTCTGTCAGCTTGACTTTGAACACGTAACGGAGCAACCTGCCAAGGAGAAATGCTAATTACGCTAATTACAAAACAGCGACGTTATCCTGCGTGTGATGGGAAACACAAATGGAACAGGATGGAGGCACCACTTTGCCATCCATAATTGCATGTTACTGTTTTATTGCAGAAGAGTGCATTAGACGGGGAATTGCTGGACGCTCTTGGACGGAGGTCTCTTCCATAAAACCCATTAGCTTCTGTGTGATAGCGGATAGAGAGCACCTGTTAAAATCAGGAGCCGCTTTTTCCCCCTGACCCTGAATGCAGCCTGGCAGCGTGGAGGGCTTCAGAGGGGCCAGCCTCACACAAGTAATTACATGACAACCTTTAAATAACTGTTGCCTATAGGTGCCATTTGATAATGTGTCTGCACTGGTTGGTCTTAAAAACACAGCTGAGAGTGGGCTCCAGAGCACGGAAAAGCAGCCATTTATAACCGCAGTTTGGCAGGAGAGGCTGGACAGAGTCATTTATCTCTGTGGTTGGGAGGAAGCAACTTCCCAGCACATTTGGTAAATGACATGATGTGGGTCCAGGTGCCAAGCACATTGTTTTCTGAAACAATACCACCTTTAATTGGATAATTGTGTCTGTTTTTGCTCCACAGACTCACAAAAATCCTCAGATAAAAATGTCACAGACGGCATTTCTTCTGGAAAAAGCTCTTCTTATGCCTCCACTTCCCTTTTAAGAACAGTGCAGTTTATGTTTTTATAAACAAAAATTATTTAATTACAAAATATTATTTAACAGTTTTTTTTTTAAACCATTTACAGAAATGTCCAACAGTCACATTGGAAAAATACCATTTTATTTTTAAAAAGTTGACTCTGCTGCATCATCACACCTGAGAGCTTCCAGTCTGAAAGCAGATCACCAAACTCCAACAACACCACAGAAGTTACCAGTTCCTGAACTGCAAAGATCTGGGCTCACACAAATAACAGTCTCTACATTTTTCATAATTAAGGACATAAACTAAACATAAACTTTGAAATATCAGAGTTTAATGTGAGACAAATAGACCTGAGCATCAAATAGAAATTTAACTCTTTGACTCATTGAAAAACATCAACATAGATAATTATGTCATCTACATAGAACTTTATTGCAGAATCTGAAAAATGCAGATTTCATGTAAAAAGAATAAAACAGTAGATCCAGTTCCATTGGAAGAAATGTTTCTGAAGAGGAAACACAATGCTGGGTCCAGACCATCGACTGTTTCACAGAACTGGATGGAGTGTGATGTCATCAATAGAAAATGCTTTACTTCCTGCCTCTGAACAAATGAAGTCCATTTAGTCCATATTTTTTTTACGATACGGACACCGCCATGTTAGAGCCAGACGTTATGGTACGCAGTGGTTGGTCCAAATCGATCTGAGTCAACATTTCTATGGCAACCACTGTAACCAATCAGGTGTGAGCCTGTTGGAAGGCCACACCCCCACCACTGGAAAGCAGGGTAGACAATAATAGTAATTAGAGCAAGCTGGCCCCATGCCCAACATTTAAAACATTTGATTGAGGAATCTGATTGGTCAGTTTATTACTTGAACAACTTGAACTACAGAAAAAAAAAAGTTGATTATTATTACTGGTAACTACGACGGAGTTTTAGGGCCACGGTGAGGAAAAAAAATTCTGGCCAACGTGGCGAGATTAAAGTCGTCATGTCGACTTTAATCTCGTCATGACGAGAAAAAACTCGACACACAGTTTCGAGAAAAAACTCGTCTTGTCGAGATAAAAGTCGAAATAAAGTTTCGAGATTAAAGTCGCAATGTTGCGCGCGAGAGAAAAAAACTCGTAAATTTACGAGCTGGAAGTGAGAATGCAGAGCAGCAGGTGAACGCCGTGCAGCAGCAGATCAGACCGACTAAACGTAGTTGAACAGGTGAGCTGAATGTTTATTGATAACGTTCCAAATGTCTGGAAGCTCATTTGTTTGATTTACAAGTTATTAAAGTTTTATTTATTGATGGTTGGTTTGCAGGATCTCTGCCTCCATACTCTGCAGCCCGATGATTAAGCCGTCGGTGTCCCTGCAGCTGTTTGCTTGAATCCTTTCTTCCTCCACCAAAGACAAGATCTCTATGTTTGTGTGATGCTTCCGTCTGAGGAGGAGAAGCACTTTTTGCCTTTTTCAACGTTGTAATGCTAATATAATAGACTATTTTCATTCATCTTTGTTTTTTAATGATCAAACGGGTCGCTTCATCTGCAGGAGGGGGCGTATGTAACACTGTTTACTTCCGCATTGGTGATCGGATGACAGGTTCATGACGTAAGGTGACAGATGAACTTCAGGTTATGTGAATGAAAAGGAGAATAAAGGCTGCAGCGATCCTTTACACCCAAACGTGTCTCTGAGCTCCTTATTTTACAAATACCCGGAAAGACGGCTCCACTAACAATAATCTGATTTTGAGTCGCCAAAAGGTTCAGCATCTCTTTGTTTTAAACCTTTAATCCGAAAATAAAGCTTCACAAAAGGCTCTACATCTTTCATCTTCAAGCTAGGCTCCGATAAACAGACAACTTCGGGGTTTTCTCCTTGTTAATCTATGACTTTTTTCCCGTAAATTTACAAGTTTTTATCTCCTAATAAAATTACTTTTTTTTGGTGGCCATAAAACTCTGTCGTAAACTCTTAAATACAAAGCCACTAGCTCACTAACAGCCATAACATTGAATACTCCTGAAAGACTCAGCTTCACTGCTCGCGCGCAACATTGCGACTTTAATCTCGAAACTTTATTTCGACTTTTATATCTCGAAACTTTATTTCGACTTTTATCTCGACACGACGAGTTTTTTTCTCGAAACTTTGTGTCGAGTTTTTTCTCGTCATGACGAGATTAAAGTCGACATGACGACTTTAATCTCGTCATGTTGGCCAGAATTTTTTTTCCTCACCGTGGCCCTAAAACTCCGTCGTAGGTAACAATGTTACAAGCAGTGAATGAGTGAAGCACCCAGGCGCAGAGAGGTGGAGGAGGCAGAAGGTTTTCAGGGAGACAGGGGCTTTAATAACAAAACTAAAACTACAAACCAAAACCACTGCATCCAGCAGGCAAACTCGAAACTTGAAAGCATGTACACATGTGAAACAGGGGAACATTAACCTATGGAGCAGCACAGGAGGAAGGGAAGGACAGGACTGGAATACATTCAGAACAGAAAAGGCACAGGCGGAAACAATGAGGGCAGATGGGGACCAAAAGTAATCTCGAAACAACACAACAAGATGCCCTTCAAAATAAAACAGGAAGTGAACTCAAAACATGAAGAAACGAAAGACAACTAAAATCAAGAGTAAAGAAACTAAAACCGTGACAAACGGCTGTTATGCATTAATTTTAAAATGTATTGTTATCACAGTATCAAACTGTGCAATATGCACAAGTCAGAGAAAATTGCAATAAATGGTTACCTTAAATGTGCTAAAACAATCTTATGGCATCTTGAAGTATTTAATGAAGCAAAGAAATCCCCTTTATATCATTAACCAATCGGATGAAACCCTTTCATGTTAGATACTCGCCTTCTATGTAGACGAGGGTCATCTGGAGTAATTTAAGTTATGTTAACTCTTATTTAAATTAAACTGTTGGAGTCAAAAGGAAGTTGTGTATTTAGATGTTTTGCTATTTGTTCATGTATCGCAAGTTATATCATCATCGCAGTATTGCTCACTAACATCGTGCAGCCTTTGCTGTTTATTTCTCTACAGAGGTTTTTGGGATTTCGGCTTCTTGGAGCCAGCAAGTACTTCCTGTTTGGAACGCCAGGGGGGAGGAGCCACTCTTTCCACTTCTGACATCCACTCAATGGTTCATGAAAACACAATTAGTGTCAAGCTTGCGTCCACCACCTTTCTCTGATGCATTTCCAATGAGCTGCTCCATGTCCAAAAGTGTTTTCACGAACCATGGAGGATGTTTAGAGAGCCTTTGTAGTTTCTAAATAATGTTAAGATAAAACTTTTCAGTGACAATTATTGAATCTTAAATCTATTTTTTATCATCATTACTTTAAACCTTTTTTGTTTTTGGAGAGTCTTTTTTTGGAGCAATAGCAGGAGTACTCGTGAGTTTTCCTTACTTAATGACTTTCATTTATAGTATTTTATGAAAATGTTTGTATAAAAACCAGGAGATGATATTATTTTCATCATGTCGACATTCCTTGTGTTGCTGAGAGCTGCTGTGGCTTTTAAAAGCTACAGAAACGTTTGTGACCTGAACCTCCAGCATGTGAGTCTGATCACAACAGGATGAGGTAGAGGTGGACCTGGACTTTATCGCCTCACCTGGTCAGGACCTCCATCTTTCTGCCTCTGATTGGTCCTCAGACAACAACATCCATTTGTCTTAGTGTCTGCTCAGTTTCCTGCCCGTGTGACCTCACACTGTGCAGAGACATAAGTCATCAGTCTTTGTTGACCTGCCCCTCTTAAGTATCTGTTCTCACCTTGTCAGAAGAGCGGCAGTGGCCGGCGCTAACGCCCCACGCCGCTCTGACACGTCCTGATTCGTCATCGAGCACTGAGCTTTATTTGACTGTCCATCAAAGCTGAAAGCTCAAGGGCCCCTCTCTTCGCTTAAACCCGGCTCCCTGGGGGCCCCCAGGGTCACCTGAGGAGCGGCATGCAGATGACCTTGGTGGGATGGGGCATAATATGAATCCCATCATGCTGAGCGGTGAAATAATGGTGCCGTAAATTCAATAAACAACCGGTCAGAGCTGACATCACCTTCTTTTCATGACATCTTTTTCTGACAGGATAAAGTAATTCAGCGCTCCCCGGAGAGTCCCTGAAAACAGTCGACTCCTCCGCTGGAAATGTCAGGGCAGCCGCGCATGAAAAGATGGAAGCAGGTCGTTAAGAAGGAAGAGGAGCCTCAACCCTGTCTGCACTCATACCTGCATTTACCGCGTCCTGTCCAACTGCACATGATGGGCGTGTGTGATTTATATCAGCTGAAACAATTTTCTATTGGCTAAAAACACAAATACTTTATTCAGGATTTGTCCTTTTATCTTCACTGACAATCATCTAAAACACGTCAGACAAAGAATTGGACTTTTTTATCTGGAATCTGATCCTAAATATTTGTAAGTCATTAAAATACCTTCAAAGTCGTCTTTGTAGAGGGCAAATGCTCCCTTTCAAATGAATCCCCACTATGTGATTTCCTCCTTTACATGTTTTCTGTAATGAACATTAAATAACTGTCAGTTCTCTAAGAGCACTGGAAAAAATATCCTCCTCAAAACAAGTTATACATTTAGAAGACAAACAAACAACACAACTTTGTCTTGATAAAGATTTTTGAAAAGAAGTCGAGATGTCTTTCTAGACAGAATGGTCTTAGTCTATTTAATCATGATATTGTCTTAAAATAGGCATGTATTGTTTATATATAAACTAATAATTATGTATGTACATTTACAAGCAGGCTAATACTCGTTTTTTCAAATAAAATATCCAATATTAAGCTCTACAGCAGTTTGACAATTTTATCTAAACATGGAATTTTAGTCTAGAGATGAAGATCAAAGTAAATGTGACTTGTTAGTAAAAAAACGTCATACTTAAAATAGGATGTTTTTAATATAAAACGATTCAACAAGAAATTTAAGGTTTATTGTCTTTTATTGCTGTTTTACTAAAAAGTTACCAGTTTGATAGTTTGTTTTCCATCAAGTGTGAGAAGATATTTAACCCAACAACAATTCTCCCCCGGGTCTCTGAAAGTTCATGAAACTCGTTTGTGTTTTGTTTGTTCATTTAACAGCAGCCAAAAAAAATAAAAATAAAGAAATAGAAAAACAACGCATTAAAAAAATAAATGAGGGTCAAATTGACCCCATGGGTTCTCCAGGGTCTAAATACAAACTCCACAAATATACTTTGGGATTTTTTGAAAATCAGTTACTGACTACTCACTGTATTAAGATGTATTCTCTAAATGTATATACATATAAATAATAAGGAGGGTTCTTCTAAAGAAAACAACACGTGTTGATGGCTCATTAACCAAAGTCCCTGCCCCTCCTTCTCCCATCTTTCTCTTTAATGAAGGACTTTATTTAATCACGCTGTGAGTCCCACTCCCTCCGTGCTTCCAGCACTGCTGTATTTAACCTTCAGCTCCTCTCCATCATGACAGGATCCTTCTTTTTTCCAGGCGTCATCTCAATATTCTCTTCTTGTGAAAACGACAGACACCACAAATCCTTCCAACAAACACATATGTTTGAGAGAACTAATGACTCCTGTTTGTGACCTCTTAAAAAGCGCTACTCTCTGAGTTATCCAGTTCCTTTCCTACAAGAAGGTAAATTAGTAGAAATGTCATCCTCACTGAGGCTCCAAACAACAACAGAGACTCACACACACACTCATCTTTGAAGAAACTGGTTAACAAAGGAATTAAGAGACAAAACTCCCAGGCTCCCTCTGTACCTGGAAATGTAATCCGGTGTAATCAAAGGACACAAAACTGTGACTGCAGCCCCCCCCTAAACTGGAAGTTTGGAAATTCAAGGTCACCTCCGTCTTTATGTCTGTACTCGCTCGTTAACTTTCAAAAATGAGCTGAAATCAATAAGAATCAATCACGTTAATTTCCGGTTATGCAGTAAGAACGCGGCGGCTGGACTGAGCCACGGCTAGCGCTGCGTTTTTTCCCTCCCCAGCTCGTCCTCCTGCAGGTGACGGGGGGTCCTCTGCTTGGCCATAAAGCTCTCAGCTGCTCCTGACAGAAAACCATTTAGCTTTGATGGACGTCGCCTCTGATGGAGGCAAAGCTGCTCCGACACCCTTAAAGAACACTTCTCTCATGATTACATTTACATTTAAAGGGTCACTTCAGCCAAATCACACAACATCTACTTTACCATGTACTCATGGTCTCATCTATTTGTGCAGACACTTGGCTTTTATGTGACGGGCCTTTTTAATGCCTCATGTTTGCTGGACCAGATGAGAAAAAGTGGTTTGATGTTAGAAAATATCAGTAGTGCTTTGTAAATGTGGTTCATCCTGTAAAAAATACATTTTAGGGAGAAATGTTGAATTGAAAGCCAGATGGGCGTCAGTTTTACATTTAACATTCAAGACTTATGACATCTCCACTGAAGAGGCCCCGCCCCCCCAAGAACCAATTCTCACCACAGAGGAGTCTGGATGATCACTTGGCTTTTCGGTTTTTCCTCATTTTAATGCTCCGCCTACTTTGGGACAGTTATGGCTTGAGGCGAGGCTGGAGGCTCTTGGTGTTCTGAGAGGTTCTGTGGCTCAGGTGTCCACTTGTGGTCAGAATGTCCTGAAGGCGAGGCGATACAAAAGTTAGGCGTGAACACGAACACAGAGACCAGGTTACGGACCATCAGGGGCAACGAAATGGCGATGAATGCTGGTTCTGGATCTCCTTAAGTAGGTCTGGTCGGTGATGAGGTGAATGGACACAGTTGGGATGCATCAGGAGCCAAGCAGAGAGGGGAGGGGGAGGATGACTGACAGAGGCACCATGACATAAAGAGCTTTTAGTTGAGGGTTTGCCGTAATCCGTCTATCTTTAGAACGTGCTGAATCCTTCTCCGGGTCACAGAGCCGATGGAACCATGGATCGTACAAGCGAGCTGGACCGAGTGACTCCTCCCTCCTCGCGTTCCAAACAGGAAGTACCCACTGGCTCCAAGAAACACAATTCCATCGACTTCTAAAGAGAAATATATAGAAGTCTATTCAAGTATAGAGAAGAAATACATAAGCAGGAAACAGCTGTTACTCAATCGTTCTATTGGTCAGAAGAACCATTCTGGATCTGATACCTTTTTTTAACATCAGCTTTATAAACCTCTTTTTTTTCAGGATATTTTTTCTATAAGTTAAGTTATAAACTGGCCAATCAGATGCCTCAATAAAAGTAGGTGGAGCCAGTTGGCCTCCATGTTTACCATGTAATTGTGTAGCTCTCTTTTAAGTGGGAGGGGTGTGACTTTCCAGAGCTGTTGCCATAGGAAGATCACTCAGACCAATCCCTGCTTGCTGACGTCTGACTCCAACATGGTGGCGCCCGGATAGCAAACAATGAGACTCAGTTTGATTGGAGCTGGAAGTGAACAGTTTCCTGTGGATGATGTCACTCCCGCTCACTCCAGTTCTCTGATTCAGTCCAAGGAACCAACCCGATTTTCCTTCATAAGTCCAGTCTCTGAAGTCACAGCCTGTGAGAGAACCTCATTAAAAGTTGATAAAATACCCCCCCCCCCTCCCAAAATTGTCATTTTAAGCTCATCAGCTGTTGTGTAAATGTTGGTTAAACCTCCTCTGTAACAAATGCTCTGCATTAACAGCCTCTCAGAAGGAAGCCAGTGACCTGACAGAGCTTGGGGTGTCAGCTGTGACCCCCCCCCCGGCATGTTTTGACAGACCTGCTCCATGTTTGCATGTATCCGTGTCTCGGGGAGGACGCTCTGTCATCTCGCCGCTGCGTTAATCCTCTCGTTCCTCCCGCAGAGCTGCGGGCGCTGCAGCAGTAGACCTGCAGCCCCTCTGCCCTCTCTCTCCGCCGCTGCCTCTGGGGACGCCTCCTCTGCTGCGTCCAGACTTGTCAGAGCGGATTCTCGTCAAATTACCGATGTCCTGCATTGGTGTAATTGCTTGCCAAACCCACTCCACTGATGCAAATTTAAAGGGTCGCCTGTGATGGAGATAATGCCAAATTGGTTTTGAGATTTTGAGACGTCTACTCAGCATGGGTAGATAGATATGTGGGACCTCACTTGAAAAAAAACAGAAATGAAATGAGGCGCTCGCTGTGTGGGGAATGCTGATTTGGCAGTACTCAATATTGGAGAAGGCTGATGGATTTCTGCTCCTGCAGCTTGTTTCTCACACAGCAAATAAGCGGACGTGTATCTGGAAGCGTCATAACGGACTCGCACGCCGCAGTCATAACACCTCCACTGCTGTAATGTTCAATTGTCTGAGCTAAGTAGCCATTAATCATTTGGTGGATGGGGAAGCACGTGAGGTGGGAGGGGGGGGGGGGGCTCAGCTGCAGTGTGACCTGACTCCCAATGAGGAAAGTGCCTCAAAGTGCGCCGCAGCTTCAGTGGCCGCATGATGATGATGTCACCCGATGGGGGCGGCACCAAGCAATTGCTGCTCAGTATCTGTGGCCTGAACCCTGGGGGGGGTCTCCAGAAGCAGATCGTGATGAATTTAGAGATGAAGATGCTCATGGGGAAATTAATTAGAGTTAAAGGGAAGTGAACAGAAGTGAGCGGGGGGCGGGGGTCCTAAGGGCAAATACATGGTCAGGATTAAGACGAATGCAAAACGCGATCACATCCAAACTGGACCCAACGGGACCACATGACACTGACGCTAACTAGAAGGAAAGACGCAGCATGTGATCGTCTTCGGGACTTACTTCAGGACTCCTCATCTTCAAATGCCTGATGTTCTCTGTGGAAACCTCCATCAACCTGCATTGATGACCCTATGAGGTGTTTCAGGCCTGAAGGTCACAACCAAACAGTTATGTGTCATAAATGTGGTCAACTTCAACGACTTTTTCTACCTTCTTCACGTAGTTATCATTAAATCACAGAGCGTCTCAGATGTTTCTTCAAATCAGCTGCACTTCCTGCACAGATGATGCGTTTTTACTTCTCATTTAAGGGACAGGTTATGGAAGAGTGAACATATTCAGATTTCAAATGAGTTAGCGGCTCGGGTGAAGGAGTTGAAGGATCTCAGCGTCATGGTGGGAACGAGAGGTAAATTGACAGCAGCCCCAGGCGTCTTCTCCTGCTCTTCAGGGGGAAGGCTGAGATTATACCTCTTGCTGAGCAACAATCTCTACTGCTGCCATGAAAGTGAGAATCCTCCATCAGTGGTTATGGTAGTTTAGAACAATCCCTCTGTGTCTGCTTCTGTATTCA
Organism: Oryzias latipes; assembly: GCF_053564925.1. Classification (NCBI taxonomy): domain Eukaryota; kingdom Metazoa; phylum Chordata; class Actinopteri; order Beloniformes; family Adrianichthyidae; genus Oryzias; species Oryzias latipes. The sequence goes on from NC_136246.1 coordinate 34,358,630, forward strand.
TGAATGTCTTTGTCTATTATTTCCATAAACGATGTTTCTGTTTTGGTTTTCTTTTTGATTTCTTCAAATAGTTCAATGTCCTGCCCTGTTTTAGCTCCACCCCTTCAGGAGTCCAATGACGTATTCATGCCAGGTTTCAGACGTCCAAACAACCATCACGTATAACTCTAACAGGACCTGGGGCCTCATTTAAATGCCTCTACACTCAAGACGATCCTAAAACAGATAAAAACTTTAGGCACATGTAGTTATTTATTAAGAAGAAGTAAATCAAATTACTGTGGAATCCAAAGCTTCAATTTCTACAATCTGTCAGAGTTTATGGAAAAAAACTGAAATACACACACACAGACTGAAACCACACACCTTTGAGCACTAAATATTTAATTTTTCTCACCACTTAGAAATGGAGATGGGTTCCAACATTGGTGCCAAGTTGGTACCGGTACCAACGTATATGGATCTTCCAGTACCATATAAAAACCAGGATTGTGATGCTTTGTTTCAATGATCCAGACATGTCTTCACTTGTTATATATTTAGTTTTGCTGTACAATTCTAACCAAGAATTTTACCTTTCCAGCGATTGTGGGCGGGCTCACACCATAACGGGTGAGGCTGTGTGGCTGGGCGGAGCTTCAGTCAAAAAACCAAAGGTGAAGTGAGTGAAAGTTTGTCTGTACTTCACAGTAGGGTGGGTGAGGCTGGGACTTTGGGTATCAATTGGATACCAAGTAAATACAGGGCCAGAATCACCAATATCAATACCGACACCAATACAGATACTTTGTTTGGAAATGTTTGACTATAGAATAGTTTTGGAAATACACAATTTTTTGTTTATTTAGTGTCTGATAGTAGTGTATACTACTGCGAATTAAATAAATAAAAACTAGTATAATGTAACAAAAAACAGCACCGCAAATATGTTTTTCAAAAAAGGCAGTAATAAAATAACAAAGTCACAAGGAAAAAAAAAAGGTAAACAGAGCAACACTGTTTTAAAGTGAAGTTAAAGTCCATTAGCTGTCCCACAGCTTGTTGTGTGAAATGGGTTCTTCGCATTTGGACACTGGAGGAGCAGTGAGCTGCAGACACAGTCACTTAGGAAACATTTGGTGGTTGATATAAATATGAAAATATAAACAACACAATAAAAAATCCTGCCATTGCGTGCAAATATGAGGCTCTTTAATGTTTTCGAAAAAGTGGTGTGCTTTTACATTTTCGATGCATTGGTTAGAGCACCGTTTCAAAAGTACCGGTTCTGCACAAGCACCCGAAAAACCCAAAAGGTACCAATCCCTACTTAGGAAGTCAATAATGAAGACATTATTTTCTATATTCTAACAGATTACATTGTTATCAGTACGTAAATTGTGATGTGCACTCAACTGCTGAGCTAACAGATCAGAGCTGAAGGCCTCTATTTGAGTGGAAACTTTATTTTGAATTCATTTGTGTGTATTTCTTTTTGGACAGAATGGAAGACAGAGAGAGAGTGGGGTAGTGGAGATGGGGGGCAGAAGGGCAGAAGAAGGTAAAAAAGGTTGGAGGATGGTTACAGAAACACGTGGGAGGGGGCAGAATAAGAAACACAACAAGTTGCTTGAGGTTTATCCTTTAGAGATGTTGAATGAAGAAAACCCCATCTAAATACGAGCGATGCAATTAAGAGAAGAGAAATAAAGTGTCAGAAATGATGTAAAATGGGTCAAGTCATTGACTAAATACCCCAAACATCGTGCAAACTATTGTTAGTTAACACTGGGATTAACCGTGTGACCAATGACGTCTCTGGTTGCTGAGATCTTTGTGTTCTGGCAGTCGATGTCCAATCAACTCTCCAGGATGGCATGAGCCAACATCTCCCAAGCTTCTGAAATATTTTGCCGTCTGCCACCATCCCCTTTGTCTTCCCTCATACTTTAGTCACTTCATTTCCTTTTCCTTCACAGTCAATCCTCAGCCTTGTAGCTATGGGACCAGTTAGTCTGGAAGGAAAAAAATCTAATTCACCAAATGATGAAACTGTTGCACTAAAGCGTCCTTGAAAGGTCGGCAGGGCTTGTTCTGAAAGGAGCCATGAAAGAGAAGAAAGGGAGAGCCGTTTTGTGTTTTTTTCCCCCTTCACTGAGAATAATGCCGAGCTGCTGGCTTCCAGCTTAAAGGCCTCTTAAATTGGAAAGGCAGCGGCCTATAGAGACGTGTACCTGTCAAACAAATACCGCCAGCCTCTGGTTCTCTCTGCTCTTTCTCTCTGGCTTCATTTGAAACTCCGCTGGTATTCCAGTCAGACTGGGGGGTGGGGGGTCCCGTGGAGATTGTCAGGTTTGAGAACTGAGACAAGGATTTGCCTCTTGGAGGTATCACAGCCATGTTGCTGTCAGAGGAATTAAGAGGCGAATTTAGTGGCCCTCCAGTGATCTGCACCCGCTCACGACTCAGAGGGGAAACATGGTGGCAGCATCGGAAGAGTACTAACAAATCTGGAAGGAAACAGAAAAGTCACCGTGCCTGAGAACTGCACATGTTTGAAAATCTGAAACGCTCACTGGCTCCTACTAAACCCTCCGTCAATTCTGCTTTGAGCTTCTAATGTCTGATGTCACGTCCTTCAGTTCAGAGCTTCAGCGCTGAATAACATCTATCCTCCTCTTTGTCTTCCTTTTTGTCCAAAAATCAAGTCACTTCATGTTTAAAGTGGAAAACCAATCCTATGTTTACAAAAAGAAAAACAAAACCATTTCAGGTGGTGAGATCAGAAAGAACCTTAAGTTAAAGTTTCTCTTGATGTTGGAAAACCATGTCCATTTTCTTTTGACAGCATTTATCGATTGAGCACAGAAACTGAATGACTGTTTTATGAAGCCAAAATACGTCTTCCTGGAGATCCTGAAAGTACTGAGTTATGAGGGGGGGCCTTCTTAAACTTGATAAAGATCTGATGAAGTTGTCAAAGTCACCGCCTGAAACCTGCTTGTGGGATGAATGTTCTTCTAGAAGGAGAAACTTTTCATGAAACCAGAGTCCAACATGAATCCAGCAAGTTCTGAAGATGAATGGATGGACGGACAGACGGGTGGATGGATGGATGGACAGACGGATGGATGGATGGATGGATGGATGGATGGATGGATGGATGGATGGATGGATGGATGGATGGATGGATGGATGGATGGATGGATGGATAGATGGATGGATGGATAGATGGATACTCCTTACAGGTTTTTTGCATCCATCCAAGGTCTACTGGCTGTGGTCCTCACCCCTGGCTTGCCTGTGTTCCTGTCCCTGACCGTGGACCTCCTCTCTGCTCCCACACCTGGCTGTGGATCCTGTCTCTGGCTCGTCTGGCGCCCCCAGCCGTCCCCCAACTCCATCTGGATGAGACTCATCTGCTGGACTGTTTAAACATGTAGTTGTAGCGTTTGATCAGTAAATTCTTCTCTAAGAGTTCTGGTACATGGCCTGTCCGTCCTGGGGGAGGATCCCTCCTTCATGTGGACACCCCTGAGATTTCTCCTTTTTTTCCAGAATCCGTTTCTTTTTAGGAGATTCCCAGATTGAGGATTTAATCTGGAGTTTTTCTGTTTCTCTCTGTCTACATTCACATTTATTTAAAATCTCCCTACATAAGTTCCATTTATCCACTTTATGCTTGACATAAACAGTGGCAGCAATCTGAGGCAGGACCAGCACTAGCCACCTTCATCCAGGCTGGGAGACATAATCTCTCCAGCGAGTCCTGGATCTGCCCTGAAGCTCCTTCTGCCCTGAGGGGGGAGTCTGAATCACCTCACCTGGAAGGCACCTGCAGGGCATCCCCCCCCCACACCAAAACAGCCTCTGCTGGTTCCTTTCCCTGCACATAAGCAGCCTCTTGACTCCAGGCCACTGCAGCCATTACGGTCCTTTCATTCTGCAGCAGCGCTCGCTTCAGTCGTTCTGCATCTCAGGTCAACCTTTAAAATGAAGCACAGCAGCCAAAAGATCCAGCATGCATCTGTTTCTCTCCGTCTCTACCACAACAAATCCTGTTCGATTAATAGTCTTCTTCATCTCCTTTATCCGGTCCCTCTGCATCGTTGTGCAGTGGAGCTGTGAGTACCCACCTCTCCATCTCTTCATCATCCCTCCACCCCCCCAGTGGCTGTCACTCTTTCTAAGCGTCACATTTGAAACTGGCATCCCTCCCTGCGTCGGGGGAATTGATCTTTTCTGTCCCCTGGCACTCCCTGTTAGCATTGATTAACCGGTGAGTCCGGCTACCTCTGCAAAGACAACGTTTAGAGCTTTTTCTTTTTTCCCTTTAATTATTTAGAGTCACAATGAAGTGCACGCTCATCCCAGCCTCATAGATCATGCAGAATCCCTCAGCTGACAGCCACAGCACTTACGGGCCCTTTTCTTTTTATGTTTGTGCTAAACAGGAGTGTTTGTTTTGGTGGTGAGGCCGCAGGGGCAGCCGGGGTTACTGGTGGGGCAGCTGAGAACTGGATGCAGCTAATAGCTGCAGCAGATCGTGACATGCTTTTATGGAGGAAGTCCTGTATTTTCCCGCAGATTTAAAGCCGTCTCTCAGAGCCGCGCTGCATTCCCCGCGCCATCGTCTTCTCCTCGTCCGACTCCGGCTCAGTTATTTGCGCGGCGATAAAACGGCAGAACGATTAAAACGGTGTGATAAGCAGCAGAACAAAGACATTTATGACTCCACTGGATCAGAACCGTTTGATTGGAGGTCTACTGCTCTGTGACAGAGGGAAAGGATCATTCATGACGTTCACTCCAAACTACAGAGACAACCTTCTGTATTTGTGATCACCTTCAAACTCAGAGCCGTTATGTTTGAGTAACCGACAGCTGCAGGCGGCGCTGAAGGCAGAGCGGCCGTCGGGCCGAACGCCGTCAAGCGTTTGATGAACTTTTTAGGTCCGCCGCCATTACTCTCAGACTGGTGGCCCCTGGTGATTGTCCTGTCGGACTGAAGAGGACATGTTCCTTTGGGTGAGTTTTTGGACACCTGAATGCCCCCCCCCTTACAGTAGGGGGGAGTGTGCCCTCTTTTCCCTGGCTTATCATACACCAATACATGAAAGAAGAAGATTTAGTGGTCGTGAAAAGAAGAATCACAGCACTACAAGTTTATTTCAGCTCTGCGACAGACTGGTAACCTGTCCAGGATGAACCCACTGGTGGCTAGGATAGGCTCCAGCAACCCTGTGACCCTGAAAGAGATTCAGTGAGTTCAGAAAGTGGATGAATGGAAGTTATTTCCATGCTGTCCACAGTGTTCTGTCTTTACATCACAGTGTTGTCTCAGTTTGGTTTACCGTACAGGAATGAAATCCCATAATATTTAGGTCACTCCATTTAACGACCCTGCAGTGACTGACAAGCTGCCCCTGGTCGCTCAGAACCAAACATATTATATCCATACGCTAATTAGTGTTGACATATTTCTGACTAAGAGATCCTCCTGACTTGCCGGGGGGGAGTCATGTCACCTGCCTTCTCCAAGCCTCTTCCTTTTTCCGTCATCGTCTCGGGAATCCTTGGTGACAGCGCCTTCCTGCCTCCTCTAATTGGCATTTCTGTGTGCTCGTTAGTTCACAACACTTTAATTTTGCATCTTTTTTTTTAAAGATCAGCCCTTTTCTAAGAGATAAAAATGTGAAAATGTTCAGAGACTAGTTGGAACCTGCAAACAGAAGCTTTTAAACTGGATGTCTTGTGGTGGTTCTGGTGACCTCTTCAGGTTTCTATCTCTTTGCTGCAGTTTAAACAAAGGAAGTCACCAATAATCTGCAGAATCCATTAAATATTATTAGTCTGAAGACCTGCATATATTGAAAATAGAGTGATTTAACTCTGTAACTTTCCTTTTACAGTTTGACAGCAGCATAAATTTAGGGCTAAAGTATATCATAGCTGAGTTTTGTGCTATCTTTGACACTTTGATCAAATCAAGATCAACCATAAAACTAAACATTTTTAAGAAAGATATAAGCTAGCTTAATGGAGAAGTGAACCTGCCTCTGTTCTCGTTGAAGCTGCGCATGCGACTGCAAAAAAACAGTTTAGACTGTCTGTGGGAGGGGCCGAGTCACTGGCTGCATGTGTTGTTTCAAAGTGTAAATAACCACCTGTATGTCATAAGTGTGTGTGACTGCCATTATCTTTATGAACACTTAATAATGCACGCAGCACATTCCGTTTACATGATGCCCCATGAGGTGGTTATACAAGCTTCAAGGGAACTGCAGACTCACTGGAGCTCCCGCTCTTCTCTACGACCCTCCACCGACCCCCATGACCCAAAACCCCACAGAACCTGAACGGGTCAACCCCCCCGTACAGGTCATGTGACTAAGGCTTTGCTGAAATGTCTGCTTTGGCTCCACTGGAGACAGTACATCAACTGGTTTCTGGTTTTGCAAACTTTTGAATTAAATGCTTTTCTTTCGGCTCGGGGGCGCATCTTCTCGTCAGATGAAGCGGTTGGAGCTTTTGGAATCTGACGCTTAAACTTTTTTAATTAAGCTCAAGACTTGCCTTGAAATCCTCTGTGAGCACATAGTTGACCTTCATAGACCTGGACATCAAAAACATCTCATTCTGTTTTCCAGCTCTGTGGGAAACATTCTTCATTTGTTCATTATTCCATTAGTAACAAAGATCTGTCGGAGACCTTTTCATGCTTGTGGTCATGTGATTCCTCCTCTGGTGACGTCCTTCTCCGCTGCATGCTTGCCTCCTTCACTTGCTTGCTCTTTTTGTTTGTTTGTTTGTTGCTAATTACAGACTTTTTTGACACCTTTGGCAACTCTTTGGTGGCAGAAGCCTTCCAGCAGCGAGCTCCCACTCCACACACGTCTGCACTCGCAAACTCACACACTCGCATGCGTTCATCCCCTGTGAGCAATTACCTCTTCCCAGCTATTTACCTCGCCCCGCATGCTGGCTGTTTCTGAACACTTGCAGGTAAACAAAACCAGAGCGGGGACGCGAGCGAGAGCCCTCAGCTGATCGGTGGGACGACGCCTTGTGTCACATGACCCAACCATCCAGAAACACAGCCCATCACACAGCATCCTCGGCTGAAAAGGTGGCGTTCGGTGTCAGGCAGCTCCGTGCCGCCCCCGGGGGTGGCAGATGGGTTCGGCATGTGTTTGGGAGGTGGGGGGCTGGTGCAGGTTCCTCCTCCATCCAGGTCTCCTGTGGCATCCCAACGCCGAGCTCAGGAGGGAATTTATGAAGCTGCCTTTTAGCATCGTGTTGCCTTCAGGCGCTGTCGGTTCTATTGCTGCTCTCACCGCTGAGCTCCGGGGTTACCCCCCGCCCCGCCCCTTTGTTGTCTGAACAGAGCTGTGAAACTACATAATTATGTTTTGGAAAGAACAACCAATAAAGACCAAATAGAAATATACCGACGAGGGGGATATAAAGCCACTCAAAAATCAAAACAGTTATTATCTTTATAAATGGAGTTCTTTACTGGTCAATAAAACTGAAGGAACATGGGAAATGATGACCTGTTTGTTTTAAAAATAAAGGAAAATCATTTTTACTAGCTGGAATCAAATGTTAATGGGCCAAATCATGCAGCAGCAACCGTCTTCCTTCTCTGAAAGATTTAATCTCATTTAAACGTCTGAATTTAAAGGATTTTACGTGGCAGAGCTTCGGCTAGGAACCGGAGAAGAAAGAAGTCTGTTGACAGCTGAGTGTGGCTGTTAGCTTTAGAAAACCTAAACGGGGGCTTCATTTCGGACAGTACCTTATAACAAGCATGGGGGCGGGGCATCAGCCAGAATTTACATGGATGGATAAAGTACATCACTAAGTTGGAATGTTTTCTAAATCAAACAGGAAGTTGACTGAGGCAGGAAATCCGTCAGACTGTTGTTTATAAACTCTTCAAATCAAATTTTGAGCCAATTTTCCTACTTTTCATTTAGGATTTTCAGGCGGATCATTTTATCCACAGAGGCCGCTGGCCAGGTCGGAGTGTGCGGACATAAGCCCCGCCCCTCCCACAGACGACGCCGCTAGGCTACAACGTACAGCGGCGCCAGTGATGCAGCATTCTCCGTTTTAAACCCAGAAACCAGATTTTGTTTGTTAAGATCTTGATGAGGTGAAACTTCTGAGCATGAAACAAACATTTTTACTCGCAGAAACAAAACTGTGGTTTTCTGTTGTAAATCCTAAAGATATGTGCTGTGTCTCAGCCCCCCCCCCCTAGACTCACCCACCTCTAAACGTCTATATAGTTACTTCATCCACTCTCCTGGACTTTAATGCAGTTCAGAGACATGCTCACTATTCTTTTAAATCGTCGTCACAAATCGACTTTGTTCTGTTGATGAAAACTTAGATCATTTATTAAAAAATACATTTACATACGCTGGTTTTTTAAACGACATATCGTTAAAACACAAAGCATTGTGGTCCAATTTGGCCAATCTAGTGTACACCGATGTACACACCTTTATTTGCAGAGACTTCTGGGAAATTTCCAGGTTTTTGGAACGGCAAATGCTGTGTGTAGTAGAGCAGTGTTTCTCAACCTTTTTGTAGCCACGGCACACTTTGACCTTGAGAAAAATCCCGCGGCACACCAGCATCCCAAAAAAAAAAAAAAAGCAGAAACTCAGTCTGTTTTGATCTACAGCCCCCCCCCCCCCCCCCCCCGGAAATCTGACGTGCATTTTTGTGATAATTGTGGCAGAAAAAGCAGGAAGTTGCAGATGTTTTTTCTAAAAGATGTAATAAAAGTTAAGTTACATACAAACTGTATGTTCGTTCTGGTTTCAAGACGTGTAACAACGACGACTCATTGTACGCTGAGGCGCTGTCCCTTTAAGCTAATGCATCATGGGAGATGTAGTGTAAAAACTGCGACAAAACGGCAGAAAGACTCGCGTCTCTGAGCTTCATGGTTTTGTTCACTTGTTCCACGGTCTGATACCTGATTCTGTGGAAAGCTACACTGCTAAAGACGAGCTTTAGCTGGTGTTTTTGTTGGAACTGAGTGAGTTATGAGCTAAATTGGAACAAGGAAGTGAATACTTTAAACACTTCTGATTGGTCAGACTGATGACATGTGATTAAGCCTCAAGAATGATTGGTGGAGACAGTTAAAGGGACGGGACTTTTCAGAAAACAGCTGAAGCTGCAGCTAAATCGCGTTACCGTCATTCTTATAAAAATGTCTTTAATAGAATCAAATAAACACAAAGAAAAAAGTATTTTATGATCGTTCATATTCCTAACTACTCAGTGTTTGATCAGGACCTGTTTGGATGAACAAAGAGCTGATTTCCTGGAGATGGGAAATGTTTTTAGATCAATTAATGAGGGCAATTTTCCACGGCACACTTGACCATCTCCCACGGCACACTAGTGTGCCGCGGCACACTGGTTGAAAAACACTGTAGTAGAGGGCTGCATTTGGGGACCCAACCCAAATCTCGCGGGATTGGGCGGTTTGAATTGTGCTGCGGGCGGGAGCGGGCGGCAAAAAAAAAAAAAACGCGGGATCAGTGCTGCCATGAATATCTCATGAATATATATTAGCGGACTACGTTGTGAGGCTGTTGGATTCTTATGTACTGAAGCTCCGTGAAGGCACCAGGTAGAGACGCCTAATGGCCACTGTCATCTAACCTGTTGTTGGGGGTGCGCCCCGCCCCGCCTCTTACTAAGAGCGCGCTTCAGGCCGTCTGTCTGCACGCGCACACACGCACACTTTTAACCGAACAGGATTTAGGAAAATATATTTAATTTATAAGTTGCACATTACAAAAAAGAGGAATGCATGAATAGATGAGGCTGGAGGAGGGACGTGAATCTCTTTAATAATATCAATAAAAATACGTGTTTTTTTCCTGCGGGACGAGAGACGATACAAAATCAATGCATCTCTATTACTGTGCGGGAATAAATTCTATGAGTTTTGCGGGTGCGGGCGGGAGTGTAACGCATATGTTGCGGGAGCGGGCGGGATTGGTCAGAAATTCAGCGGGCGGGAGCGGGATGAAGAAAATAGTCCCGCGCAGGGCTCTAGTGTGTAGCGCCCTAAGCACCAGAGAGAAGTGAGGGAACTGGAAAGAAAATCTTCTATGGATTTAATTATTCAACATCTGATCTTTTTAAAAAAAAGATACATTTAAGCCAGCAATAATGAGTAGTTTTTTAAGTGATAAAACATTTCATTCATGGTGAGTCAATATATTTGTCCCACTGACAGTGACGGAGTAATGAGGGCGGAGTCAGCTGTGGACGAAGTGCGTCGGACAGAAAACGTAAAGATCTGCTGAAGCTGCGCTCATGGAGGTGCATCAAGGATGGATTCCTGAAGGCTACATTTGGTTATCTTTTAATACATTTGGAAGCCTGGAAATGTATCTCCATATTTAAATAAAAGGCTCCTATGAGGAGCCACATTGGCCGTTTCCACGGCAACTTACCCTCTGCAACCTCAAAGAGCACTGATGGCTGGATGAAGCAGCCAGGAGCTAATCAGGTGGCGTTAACTTTGCTCTGGAACTCTGAGAGACAGAAGGAGAGAGTCACATCTGCAGCAGCTGTCACAGCTGATTATAAGCAGACTCATTTGACGCTGGGGAACTGGGAGGTTTCATACATTCAATGAAGTGAGTAAAGCTAAAGTATCCGTCATAAGTGTCTGTGGATGTGAGAGATTTGATGCAGTTTTATGCAGAACGGTGAGTCTGCACGATGAAACTTTTGAAGTTTGACAAGATCATCTCACTTTCAGAACCAGGAACTCAGCACCTGCTGGTCCTCAGAAAGAATCCCACTGACACTCACGCTGCTTTCAAAACCCAATTCATCAAGCTCCTGGGTCCACTGGATCATTAAAGGATAAGCAGAAGAGGGTCACATGTAGGAAATGACATCACTCTGCCAGAAAGGTACAACTGTCCTCGTCTAAGAAACCAAATTTCTCTGCAAAGAAGATTTGTGCTGAGAGTTAAACTGAACGTGATCAAAAGAGTCTTTAAACGCACAACAACAGTCCAGAACCTAACTAGTTCAGAATAGCATGGTAATTGTTGTTGTATGATCAAAGACTGTGAACATTTTTACCGTCTTTCCTTTGATGTTTTACGAAGCATCTGGATGAAACCTGATGGACCTCCTGGTCATTTCTTTGGAGCAATTGTGTTGCACTATTTTCCATAAGCACAGTTGCAGATTGTATGATAGGCTGGAATGGTTGGGTCATCAGCTGGTAATTTGTCGTAACCATAACAACCACAGTCCTGTAGAAGATGAACGGCTCTGAACAGAGTCAATCTGTCGGGTTTCAACTACTCCCTGTAGCGTTTTGCTTATAAGGCTGCCGTGTGGACCCACCATTAGATTGGATGTTTAGGTGTTGGGCCGTAGTCCCGGCTGCCCCTTCTGGGTGCATATGGGCTGCCTCCGGGGCAAAAATGGTCAAACCAGTACAGGATATCAAAAGCTGAGATATCAAGGTGTGAGACCGCTCGGTGAACCCGTAGAGGGAAAATGTTCATGTAGGTTCAGAGGTCAGAGTGAGAACAGAAAGACACTACAACCCTCCACGGCCCAGAAGGAGCCAAAAACCTGCAGAACCCGTACGGGTCAACCCCCCTGTATGGGTGCATGTGTTTGGGATTTGTCTTTACTGTAACTTTTCTTGTTCTCTGTTTTAATTAACAATCTTTTTTTCATTTTTAAGAGATTTCTACTGTTTTGTTGTGATTTTATTTCTCCTCTGTCGTTGCACGTTTCTTCCTCAAAGGTTCTGGTTGTCTTTTTTAAAGCCCCGCACTCATTAATATTGATCAATTTAAAGCCCATGAAGATGAGAGGTTGAAGACAGGGCTGTAGGTTTTGCTGTAATCAAACAGATCTCAGTTTCTGTGAACCATAATTACAGTTCAGTGCAGGAACGACATCAGAGAGTCCGCCTCGTCTGCACTGAGGGTGTTCCTGAGGTCATCTGCCCTCCACATCAAATGCTCCTACGGAAATGTGGCCCAACAACTGGAGGCTTGTATTAACGTGGATCTGTGACCCTTCAGGGACTCTGCAGGGGAACAGAAGTGACTCTTTGGGGGGGTAAAGCTGATAACCTCCATGCCACAACAGTCTGTCCATTCCAGGAAGAAAAGCACGTGGAAGGATTTTAAAGAGAAAAAGGAAGCAGCTGTCCGAGATGAAGGGGACACAGGGAGGAAAAAGATGGAGCGAGGGTGACTGAGATACATTTATATTACGTGATTAAAGGGTAAGGGAGGCGGCTGGTCAGCCTGTGACAGACAGAGTGATGGAGTGGGAGTTGAGCGGTAACTCTATACTCTCTAATTGACCCCAGTTAGGATCCACACACCCTCTCCCTGACTCACAAAGAGCGTCTAATGGCTGCAGCTGATTGGGTCCTGATAGAATTATGGCTGTCAGTGAAGGTCATTAGGCAGAGATTCATCTTCCATCGCTGGGACAAGCAAAGACGCCCTCCTCATTCCACAGGCTGCCTTAACGAGGTCGCCTTGAGCTCTTCTATCAAACACAAAATCCCAGATAAAGCAGGAAGACAGGCTGTCTGTGTGTCTCTACATTTGTGTTTTGGCATGTTGTCTGATCTTGGCTTTGCAAATCAATATTTGTGAGAACGAACAACTTTCTCTCATCTCAGAAAGGACTGATGCCAAGCTTTGACTGATGCTTTAATCCGGGACGGGGGGCCAGAGCTTCCCGAAGCTACTTGTTGGTATTGAACAAGAAACGGATCTGCCAGATAAAGCCAGTCTAAGGCCAAACCTCCAAAGTTTCCTCTTCTGTGAACCGTTGAGGCAGAGACAAAGGCCATGTGGGAGTGTTATCGGGTAATTAACCTCATTTCTGAAGGACAAAACTTGCAGATCTCAGATGGAGCTGTGCTTTGGTTCATTGCCAGGTTTTCCACTGAACCTTTTGACTCATCCTCCTTTAGTCAAAAGAAAAAATACATTATCTTGGTCCTGCTGTTGGATTTCAATTCAATTTGATTTAAATAGCCTAATATCACAACACAGTTGTCTCAACAGGCTTCACACCCCACAAAAACATAGAATCAGTCATAAAATACAAACAATAGCTAATGGCTAAACTAGACTGACCCTGGACATCTCTACCCTTAGAGCCCCCTTCTCTGTAAGGAAAAACTCCTAGTAAAAATGGATTCCGGAAAAAATGTAGAAACCTCAGGGGTGTCCACATGAAGGAGGGATCCTCCCCCAGGACGGACAGGCGATTTACCAGAACTCATAGAGAAGAATTAACTTATCTAAATCTATAACTACATATTTAAAGTCCAGCAGACGAGCTTCATCCAGCCGTGGTTGGGGGGACAGTCGGGGGGCGAGTCGAGCCGGAGACAGGAACCACAGCCAGGTGTGGGAGCAGGAGCAGAGACGAGGTACTCGGTCAGGAACAGGAGCACGGAAGAACCAACTGGAGTCTGGAAGCACTCCCACTCCCCAGGAGGGGAGAGGAAAAGAGGGACAATACATGAATCACTGCACCAAACAGAGGCATGGAGAACTAAATGATGAATAATGATCAAGAATAGAGGAATGTTTTCAGTCTAACTTTGAATGTAGAAACTGAGTCGGCCTCTCTTCCATGAGCTGGGAGTTTATTCCATAAAACAGGGGCTTGGTGGCTAAACGCTCTACCTCCAACCGTACTTTTACTGATTCTAGGAAGCACAAGCAGTCCTGCATTTAGTGAGTGAATCTTGTGCGTTAATAGAATTAAGCCTTCTCTGGTAAGGGACGGCAAAAACTCCAGAGCAAGTGGAATGTTTGAATGTGCCCAGCCAGCACCACCATCAACCATTCCAACTGACTCCAGTCTTGGATTTTCTCTAAGACCTGGATCCACACCTGTACTGTTGCCTCAGACGTGAGTGTTTCGTGCCGGAGCTTTAAGTGCTGAGTTTAGAAATGCTTTCCCGCTGTGAGCGGTTGCTACGACTTTAGTTGATCTCTCAGACAAAACCAAACTCTATCTTTGACATTTTCCATCCAATAACAGAGCCGTTTACAGAGGGTGTAAGGAAAGAAACCAGGAAATCACTTGAAAGAGTTTTTATTGAAATAATGGCTAAATTTCTGGGTAAAATAAATATTATTTTCTCCTACAAACAAGCTTAATTTCTGTCCCTCACAGACCTGAGCTTTTTCTTTAAGAGACTTCTTTGTCCTCAACATGTTACCTGTATTCTTGTTTGAGCATATTATCTGCATAAAAGACACCTGTCCACAACCTCAAACAGTCACACTCTGAAGAGCAGAGAGCTGTCAAAGAACACCAGAAACATTTGAAGACTTGCACCAGGATGAGAAGACAGAATCTGCAACATGTAAGCCGCTTGGTGTGAAGAAATCCACCACAGGAGCAATTATTAGAAAGAACATCATCTCTACTGTTAGGCATGCGGGTGGAAACATCATCATTTGGGGCTTTTTTTCTTTAAAGGGACCAGACCAAAACAAATGGGGCGATGTGTGGTAGATTTGAGTAAAAGTCTCCTTCCATCTGCAGGAATATTGAAGATGAAGTTGGGACGGATGTTCCAGCATGACAATAATCCCAAACACATCGCCATGGCAACAAAGAGGTGGCTTCATAAAATCAATACAAGGCTCTGAATTTGCCTGGCTAGTCTCCAGACCTCAACCCCAGAACAAATCTGATCTCCTTTAGAACATCTCAGCTCTAGAGGAGATCTGCATGGAGGAATGGACCCAAATACAAGAGTGAAAACCTTATGAAGACCTAAAGAAAACATTTGACCTCTGTCATTATTCAATTCAGTTTTCTTTATATAGCCCAACATTATAACACAGCTGCCTCAACAGGCTTCACCAACTGGGCAAAACATATAATCAGTTACAAAATACAATAGCTGATTGGTAAACTAAACCAAACAGACTAAACTAAAGTGGCCTCCCTGCCCTAGAAGCTCCTTCTCTGTAAGGAAAAACCCCTAAAGTAGGTTCCAGGAAACCTCAGGGGTGTCCACGTGAAGGAGGGATCCTCCCCCAGGATGGACAGGTGATTTACCAGAACTCTTAGAGAAGAATTATCTTATCTAACTCTACAACTACTTGTATGAATAGTCCAGCAGATGAGCTTCACCCAGACGGAGTTGGGAGACGGCTGGGGGCGCCAGACTAAAACGGTCTGTCTCTGACATTTGGAGAATATTCTCACTCAGAAACATCATCCTCCTTGTTAGAAAACACTTCTCAAAGTAAGCTAACAAATGAAATAAAAACAGTATGAGAGAAATAAAAGGTAACGCTTTCTTTTACAGTACAGTACTTACAGTGTACGTACAGGGTATTTACATGGTACTTTTTATGGGACTTATTGGGTACTTACATGGTACTTTTTTGTGTCTACTCGGTACTTACATGGTACTTGCTGTGTATTTAGGCAAGGCAAGGCAAGGCAAGTTTATTTGTATAGCATAATTCCTACACAAAGTAATTCAAGGTGCTTCACAAAACAGAAAAATGCATTAAAATCACAATACATCATAGAAATAATCAACGTAAAATTTACTTTAAAAGAAAAAAAAAATTGAAAATTGATTTAAAAATAAAGTAAGGAAAGGAAAGAAAAGTGCAGATAGGACCTTTCAGTCATGTACACGGCTAAACAGAAATGTTTTAAGTCTAGATTTGAACATGAACACAGAAGAGGCCTGTCTTATGACTTCAGGGAGGCTGTTCCAGATTTTAGCTGCAGAATATTGAAACGCTGATTCCCCTTGTTTAGTTCTGACTCTGGGAATCAACAGGAGGCCGGCCCCTGAGGTCCTCAGAGTACGAGATGGTTCATATGGCACTAACATGTCAGAGATGTACTTTGGTGCTCGGCCATGGAGAGACTTGTAGACAAGCAGAGCTGCTTTGAAGTCTATTCTTTGAGGTACAGGGAGCCAGTGCAGAGACCTGAGCACAGGACTAATGTGATCATACTTCCTGGTTCTGGTCAGGACTCCAGCAGCAGCATTCTGGATGTACTGAAGCTGTTTTACAGCTCGTTTGGAGAGGCCGGTGAGCAGGCCGTTACAGTAGTCTAACCTGCTGGAGACAAATGCATGAATAAGTATCTCCAGGTCTGGCTTTGACACTATGTTTTTGATTTTGGCAATGTTTTTCAGATGGTAAAATGCCGATGATGTTACTGACTTGATATGGCTGTTAAAGTTCAGGTCAGAGTCCATGATTACCCCTAGATTTCTGACTTGATTTGAGGGTTTAAGAGACAGAGAATGAAGGTAGCTGCTGACAATTTCTCTTTGTTTCTGTGGGCCAAAAATAATAACTTGGGTCTTGTTTGAGTTTAGCTTGAGAAAGTTGTTCTGCATCCACGCACTGATCTGTTGGAGGCAGTGGCTGAGTGAATCCACCGGCCCATATTCACCTGTTGTCAGTGACACATACATCTGAGTATCATCTGCATAGTTGTGATAAGATATGTTATTACTGCATATTAACTGCCTTAGTGGCAGCATGTAGAGGTTGAACAGAAGAGGTCCCAGGATCGATCCCTGGGGCACACCACAATTCAAGCCCATGTAGTCTGAGACACAACTCCCAATTTCAACAAAGTATTTCCTGTCTTCCAGATAAGACTTGAGCCAACTTAGGGCAGATCCAGAGATGCCAACCCAGTCTTGGAGTCTGTGCAAAAGGATCCCATGATCAACAGTATCAAAGGCAGCGCTCAGGTCTAGCAGGATTAAGACAGTGACTTTTCCATCATCAGTGTTCAGGCGGATGTCATTGGTTACCTTGATAAGAGCAGTTTCTGTGCTATGATGGGGTGTAAAACCTGACTGGAAAACATCAAATGAATTGTTTAATAAGAGAAAATCAGTGAGCTGTTGGTAGACAACTTTTTCAAGGACTTTTCCTAAAAATGGCAGATTAGAGATAGGTCTGTAATTATTCAGTACAGTGGGATCAAGACCGTTTTTCTTCAGGAGAGGTTTAATGACTGCAGTTTTTAAGACCTCTGGAAATATTCCAGATTGAAGAGACATGTTAACTATTTGAGTAATTGATGGCAACACACTGTTCAGGACAGACTTTAGAAATCTAGTGGGTAACACATCAAGGCAGCATGTAGACGAGCTCAGACGGGTGATGGTCTCTTGGACAGTTTGGTCAGTGACAGGTACAAAGTGAGTCAGCTTAGAGTGAGTAGGTGGCCGTTCGATAGTTATGTGTTGTGGAGTTGATGGCTTTTTTAATGCCCTGAACCTTGTCATTAAAAAATACAGCAAACTCATTACATTTAGGTGTGCAAACCAGTTCCATTGGTAGCTGGGTTGGAGGGTTAGTTAATCTGTTTACTGTTGTGAACAGGACACGAGAGTTGCTGCTGCAACTTCCAATGATTTCAGAGAAGTACCTTTCCCTTGTTCTGCATAAGATCTGGTTGTAAGCGTACAACTCCCCCTTATACATTTCACAATGAACCTGGAGTTTTGACTTGCGCCACTTTCGCTCAGCTCTGCGGCACTGTTGTTTCTGTGCCCTGACTAGATCATCGTTCCTCCAGGGAGCTTTATGTCTATGTTTTCTCAATTTAACTTTCATAGGGGCAATGGCATCCAGAACATTCAAGATGCTAGAAGTAACAGAATTCAGCATTTCATCAACATTGGCACCAGAGATGTTTTCAGGGTTTATCATTTCTACAAACTGTGCCCTAGTGCTCTCATTTATTTGTCTCCTTTGGACAACTGCAGGGTCAGGCGGTGGTTTGGGAGTAACAGACAGGTCAAAGAATACACAGAAATGATCAGAGAGGGCGACATCAACCACACTGACATTGTAAATATTAACCCCCTTTGTGATGAGCAGGTCCAGAGTGTGCCCTCTGCTGTGGGTGGGGCAACTTACATGCTGAATTAGATCAAAGGTTTCAAGGACAGCATTGAGCTCTTTTGCATTTCTGTCATTGACATTATCAACATGAACATTAAAATCACCTGTAATGACTAGACCATCAAAGTCTGTGCACACAACTGAGAGCATTTCAGTGAAATCATCAATAAAACTTTGGCTGTGCTGAGGAGGTTTGTACATGACTATGCAGAGTAAGGGAGGAGTTTGTTTTAACTCAATCTTAAAGGACACATACTCAAATGATGAAAACACACCAAATGATAGTCTGCGGGTTGCAATATTATCTCTAAACAGTGCAGAAACGCCTCCACCCTTTTTATTTTCCAGTATTTCCGATACATGTTTGTAGTTGGGGGGAGTTGATTCGACTAGAACTATGTTTCCTGTGTTTTTGTCAAGCCGTGTTTCAGTTAATAACATAAAATCAAGATTAAAAGAAGAGATAAGATTATTGATTAAAAATGATTCGTTGCATAAAGATCTGACATTGAGTGCAGCAAGTTTGAGATTAGTTTCCTTGGGACTGGTCAAAACCTTCTTGCAGGGGATATGAACTAGATTTCTTTGATTGGACAGTCTAACTGCCCTTTTTTGCATTCTACGTGGTGCAACTACAGGTATAGCACCAGAAGGAAGCTGTTCATCACAGGGCCCCAGTTTGACATAACCTTTCCTAGGACACTGGGGGCCCGTTTCATCCTAGCTCTGGGGGATAGCACGTCTAGAGGCGCGCAGGGGAGGTCGAGTTGAGGGTAGTTTGGGTGATGGACCAGGAGGAGCGGGAGCTGGACGGGATTTGGGTGAACGACGGAGGGGGCGTGTTGGAGGGGCTTTGGATGAAGGATGAGGAGGGGGCGCTGGAGGGGTAGGAGAGCTCCTGTGTGGTGTGAGGCTCACAGGTGTTAGGGGAGCCATCTTAATTCCTGACTTAATGAGGCTATCAAAATGGCTAGGTAGGGCCATGGGTGAAAGTGGGGGGGACGAAAAGGAAAGTGAGTCTTCACTGGGAGTAGATGTAGCAGGGGGCGCCCACAGCTGGTCAGATGGTGGTATTTCTGGGGCCAAATCTGGTGGTTGTTGTTGTGGTTCTGCGGTTGGGTCCTTAGCTGGCGGTGGTTGTTGTGATGCTGGTGCAGCTGAGTCCTTAGATGGAGGTGGTTGTGGTGCTGGTGCTGCCGGATCCAAGTCTTTGACCGTTGGTGGTGGAGGTAGTTGTTGTTGCCGTTGTGCTGTGGTTCCTGGGACACTGGCTCGGTCCTTCCTTACTGCCTTTTCAGGGCCTTGGCTTCTTTGCCCCAGAGCGTGGAGGAGGTTCTTTACTAACTCTCTTGCTCCACCTCTGTTCAGGTGTGGGCCTCTTCCCATGAATAGGTCCTTTCGTTTCCAGAATGTATTGAAGTTCTCAATGTAATGGAATCCTCTGGAAGCACACTCTCTGGAGAGCCAATTGTTCAGCTGAAACAGACGGCTGAACTTGAGTGACACCCCATCGATGTTAGGAAGAGGTCCACTGATGAAGGCTTCAACCTCTACTTTGTCAATCTCTTCAAATAACTTCATGAAGTCTTTTTTCAAACGTTCAGATTGTTCTTTTTTGATATCGACAGCACCTACATGGATGATTATTCGTTTAACTCCTTGGTACAAGACTTTAGATAAGAGTCCTGTAATCACTGGAACAGTAGAACTTGGGCAACATCAATTTTGCATTCTTCTGTGGCTGACTCCACTGATAGCGCCATCTCCAAGCAGCAGCGTATCTCTGACCTTGACGTTTGGCACGTTATGTGGTACTATTTGGTTCATACTTATGTGGTGCATACTGGGGATTTATAATATACTTATTTAGTATTTAAATGTTGTGCAAAGGTGTCTTTTGTGGTACTTACCACATGTAAGAACAAGGTAAGTGTAAATAAAGTGCCTTGAATTTAAGTCTGCACTCGTTGTGTTTCATGGTATTTACCATGAATTTACTACAGAAAGTACCCCTCAGGTAGAATGAAACTGGACTGTAAAAGAAAGTCAACCCTATTTCCACTCTATTACATGGTAAATACCATGGTAAGAACCATGTAAATACCACTTAAGTACACTGTAAGAACAGTGATGTAAATGAAAGGGTTTCCTAATAAAATTAGAAATAAATGAAAAAGTCCACAAAAGTGAGGAAGAGTATGAAGATTTTAAAGGATTCACACATTTCTAAAGTTTGTTTTTGGGTTAACTTCTTCTGACTAACAAGCTGAACTCAGACTTTTTCATGTTGGTTTATGACACTTGTATGAACCTGATGATGATTTAGCCTCCAGACGTCCGTCATCTGTGAACAGCAGAAAAAGGACCTGAACGGCACACTTTGCACCTGACCTGTATTCCTACAGATACGGTGGTCACCAGCTGGACCCCCCCTCCATAAAACTGTGAGGAATCTGTCAGAAAACCAACAAAAGGAGGAAGAAAATAAAACCTTTTTATGATGGATTCAGTTATCAGACTGAGGAGTGCATCATGTGACACCTGCTGTCTTTTCCAAATCCTCTCAGCAGTTATTTTCAGGATTTATTGTGTGAAAACCTCACAGGGGGGGCTGGCAGGGACACCCTGAGCCAACCAGCGGTGTCCATCACTGCAAAAGTGAGCTGTCAAAGCTGCCAGGGTGAACATTACTCACTTCAGCAAACCACAGCAGCTGCAGCTACATGCAAACGACTCATTTAGACCACGACTCACTCCTTCATTTGGCCCCGTGTCAATCAGCCATTGAAGTGCTGACTTTGCATCAAATGCAAAACTTTTGGGTCAATTCTTCATTCATCATGGAAGCTGAAATTCAATATCTTTCTTTTTGTTTTTGGCACCATCAGGATTTTTAACAACTCGAAGAAGCTAATTTTAGCAACTTCACAGGTTTTATCAACAGAAAGTAAAATGAATGTCTATGAAATGATAAACGAGATTTTAAAAAGACTGAAGTCAGAACAGATCGTCTGCAAGACATCAGCTTAAGTATTGGGTATCTTTGTTTTCTTTATTTCATTTTGATGTTAGGTACTTTATAGGATTTATAGTATTTTGAAGCATGGTGTAGTGGTTAGCACTCTCACCTGTCATCAAGAAGGCAGCAGTTTAAATCCCGAGAGTGTTCTCTGGTTTCCTCCCACTGTCCAAAAACAGGCTGTGTAGATCAAATGATGATTGGAAATCATCTTAGGGGTGAATGTGAGTCTCTGGCCTTGCAACAGGCTGGCGGCCTGTCCATTATGAGCCCGCTGTCACCCACCAGTCACTGGGATAGGCTCCAGCAACCCCAGAAGGGATTGGATGTGTTTAGAAGATTCATTTTGAAACAGGAGGATCCCTGCACAGCCACCTCAGAATCTGTTCAGATGTGCAAAAAACATTTAAACATAGAATATATCTTCTTTAGTGTACTTATTTTAATGTAAGACATTTTCATTCTAAATAGCAAAGAAAACATCCTATAGAAATGTTTGAGGAGGTTCTTCTTATTGTTTCTCACTTTATTGGGGTAAATTCTACGTTGTATTTTATCCACAAACGGCTGGTAGAAAAAGATAATTCTCTCTGTTCATCTCTTTTATATCAGCTTTGTGACACATTTGATGGTTTTGTCCGTTGGCTTCTGTTCTAAGACAAGTTCTCAGACATTTGGGACAATGCTTTGTTTGACCTCTTTTGAGGTCACGTTGTCCAGACTGATGCCAGTTGTTAGGCACGGCGGTGGTCTGGTGATGATTGAGGATCTGGATCTTTGCAGTCTGAACTGCGATTTGAGCTTCTGAGACTCATCCTGATGTATTTTTGTCTGTGAATGCTGGAGGGAGGTGGAGCTGCTCTTTGCTCTTTAGTGCATTAAAACCCTCCTGTTGTCCATTAGAGCTCCTCTGTCGGGTTTAACAGCAGGAGGTGGGAGGTGTGCGGTAAGTGAAAGCTAACACAGCTGATCTAGGTGTGCGGAGTTGAACCTCTGACCTCTGTTAGCACTCCTACGCTGCACTGCGGAGCTCCACGTATGGGAGGTAGGCATCACAACAAATGAGTCAGTGAGCAGAGAGGAAACCAGCGCCGTGAGCAGATTTCCAATCCTAACTAATATTAGCATAACCTAATGTGTTTGTTGATCAAGGGTAAACTTTTGGGGGAGGACATGTAAGGTGCAGAATAAACAAAAGCAGCTGCTGCCAAGGCTCCAGCAGCCTTTCAGGAGGGGTGCTGGAGCCCTTCTTAATGAGGGCTGGGCTCGCTGCATGGATATGAGGCAATCTGTCAGCCCCGCCCTCGCTCATCCTCCTCCTCTTCCTTATTTTTTTTTTTTTTTTAAACTTGTCCTGTCCAACAGCTAGGCAGACAGATGAGAGCTGAGGGCCTCTTGTGTTGGACATATTTTACTTTAACAAGAGGGGTTATTAATCTTCAGACAAACCAAAGGTATGTCTGAATAAACCCCTTTTGTAATTGAGGCCAAACTTTATTAATTTCAATCATGTTTGAAAATCTTTGGTGTTGGACCGGACGGAAAAGGAAAGAGGGGAAGAAGAGAGAGGGACGTTAGAGAGAGGGGGGGGTAGGGGGTGATAATAGGAGGGGAAGGGGGATAAGACCATGAAGCAGCATAAAGCAACAAGTTTACTGGTTGTTAATCATTATGGTAAGGTTCAAATGTAGTACAAAAAGGGCGGGGCCTATCCACACACACACTCAAATGTTATAAACACACCTGCTAGCTGCAAAAATGTCCACATGTCAACATGTACACAAAACAGATAGTGTTCACGAACGCATACCTATGCCTTTAAACCAACTAGTGTGAAATCTTTAATTCATTCAATCATGCAAACTATTAGTGCAAAGGTGAGCTAACACCTGTGCTCAGGTGAGTGTTTATGTTCTTCTAAAATGGATGGTGGAATGTGAAAAGAAGGAGGAGGAGCGCCCAGCCATCCCCACCCCAAGACCCCCGCCGCAGCAGCAGCGGCAGCCGGAATTCCCCCAACGCCATACGGGAACAGGCAGGGCCTGGGTGGCGACCAAGACCGCCACCCAGGCCAGGGTCAGCAGGACCGCCGCAAGGCCCCCAGAGCCAGAGAGCAGGGAGGCACGGAGGGAAAGAGAGCGCCGCCCCAGCCCAGCCAGGAAAGCAGCCCCCCCGCCGCGCCGGAAGAGCCCAACGCAGGGCCCCACCGGAGAGGGACGCCCACAGCCCCAGACGAGCACCCCACCACCACCCAGGAGTTCCGGGCATCCCCCCGCCCTGACCCCAGGTACGAGCCAGGACCCCCCAAGGGAGACCTGCTCCGCACTCCAGGCAGCCACCCACCCGGCCCACGGTTGGTCCAGGTAGGAGCAAGGCAGGGGCCCGCCGCCCCCGCCCAGGAGGGGGGAACCCCGGGGAAAAAAGGGTGGCCCACAAGGGGTTTTATAAATATGGCCCGACCAGGCTCGGCCATGTTGGAAGTTTGGCGGGGCCCAGCGCCCAGGGGCAAGGACCAGGACCCACCCCCCAGGGACACGAACACCCCCGGCTCAGGTGTAATATGAACCCCCCCCACCGTGCGGAGAGAGCACCGCCGGGCCCAGGGAGCCGGCACCCAAGGGAAAAGGCCGCCATCGCCAAGGGGCCCGCACCCCCAACCAGGGAAGGGGTAGGGGACAGATGGACCCAGGTCCCACCTTCCTTGTAAAATGTGTGTGCGTGTATGTGTGTTTGAGAGGGTGTTTGTGTGCATGTGTGTGTGTTTATGTTTGAATGTATATATTGAAGGGGGAGGGGTGTGTGTACTAAGGGGGGTGCAGTTAAAATTGGCGAGTAGGGCACTAAGGGGACATCTCCTGATTACTCACAGTGATGTCCCCTCACCCTCCCCACCAAGGG